>NW_020270406.1:0-6878 GCF_002803265.2 Melanaphis sacchari | reverse complement strand
ATTGTACTTCGTTCAGTTACGTATTGCTATATTAGATACATATATTTTCATACATCTTCTCTTCCCTATTCCAATCCTCTCCTATATTTGTAATCTGGTCAGTTAAATATTAACAATATATGGATTTATGATTGCATCAGCTCCGAGGTTGCAATGGATCTAGCCCTACAGTTATATATTGCTGAAAAATGTGGGTATTTAGTTTTGTTATTGGAAAAAAGTGAAGTTTGAAATAACCCATAATTTTGAAATGACCCATATACTATTGATAATATTGTATACTATTGCAATGAGCAATGGTTTTAAAATTGTGATCAGAATATACGCAGTGTAGAATTACTATACAGATAACATTTTGTTTAAATTATTTTGGGAGACAAAGAAAATGTGTCTACAAAAATAAAGCGATAAATAATAACAGATAAATAGCCAACGAATAATATGCGGCTTGTGCATTTTGCAAAAGAATCATAAATCACACGAGGAAAAATATAATATTACTGAAAACCAGATTAGAACTTAAAGTGAATATTATTTAACTTATGAATTATGATACACAGACTATAACATTTTACGTACCTGCTCTGATATTTAGTTATGCATACCTATACAATAATAAACAACCAAGTGCTTCATTAATCACTTAACAGTTTATCATTAAGTTGATAATTGCGAAAACATTTTTTTTTTGTTAAATAAATAAAATTTTAAGAACAAAGATATTTTTTATGAAAAAAATGTGTATATTTTATTTTTATCGTGTTTTATACTTCTTTAAATTAAATACTTTTATAATATACATTTATAATTTGCTAATTTTCTCTGCAAATTTCTATGTATAATATTATAGATAGGTAATAATTTAAAATCGTGTAAAACATATTTAAAAAAAATACATAGATTAATCGGGAAAATGACGTCGTATGTTGATAAAAAAATCAATCACTAAATAAATGCAATGCATAACAAATACACAAATGTAAATAATGGAGTTTGTGCAATGTCCGGGATTAATATATTTTATTGTCATGAAATAAATCTCAAAAGGTGACATTTTACTTTTGATGGTTTTAACTTCAACAATTTAAAAAAAAAAAATAGAAAAAGTTTAAAAATGACAAAATTAGTACATAACAAAAGACCTGTTTAAATTTTTCATTTTTCTAAAATAGTGGAGATTTATTTATTTATTTTTTTATTTTTAGAAGGAAAAATTATTATGATTAATATATTATATATTAATTATTTGATTAAAAAGCACACGTTACATTAAAAAAATTGTATTAATTTAAAATTTTTAATTAATTCACTATGTATCTAAATGATGTACCTTTTGTAAACTGTTATGAAATAATAAAATAATTTGAAGAACTTAAAAATAGTATTTTTGATAAAATCTTAAAAGTTATAATGTATTTATGTCAATCATACGTGAATTATGTGTTTTTAAAATAGTAGAAAATGTTACGATTTTGTAAATCGTTGATAATAATAGTACTGATATGACGATATAACTTTCAAAACACTTCACTGCACGATATGACTAGTTGAGAAAATCAAAAATATTCAACCATTTGACAAAGTTTAGGTTAATTCTATTTCCTGAACGTACCATACTAACGTGTTTTTATTTGAAAAAATATTAAACCATTTAAATACTTGACACAATATCATGTATAAGTACTCATTGCGTTTGAAAATGGCCTACAGTACAATAAACACACACATATAAATATTATAAAGGTCAATTTGTATACTACGCAAGACAACACTAATGATTATTACTCACATGGTGTACAAATCATTACCTACCTAACCTATAACTATATGCGCTATAAAAGTACAAAGACTTATAGACGGTGCCTCATCGATTTCGCTGTGATGGCCACATCATACAAATACACTAATCATCCATTATTATGAGAATAATTAACATACTGGTGCTATTTTTCATTTATATATAATTTATACATATTTGTTGAGACTAAGTTACAAACACTTTTCGTATTCACAATTCATATTACACATTTATATTTTAATACTATACTCTAAAATAGGGGCTGCATTAGCTTTAAGCTGTTTTTATATAAGTCAGTTACCTCCTGCATAACAATATATTTTTTTAATTTATTCAAGGTTCACATATAAGCTGTATAAAATTATAATAAATAGTACTCTTTTATTAGAGCACAAAAAATAATTAAAAAAAAAAAAAACATTATTTAGTATTAAGTTATTGACGAGAACAAATATAATGTGACGTTATGTTTACACTTAACACATTTACTACACCACAAAATTGTACTATTGTTAAACTACCTACGTATATTAGTAACGTTATGATGGATTTTATAAATGCCACAGTATAAATGCGACTGTATCGTAAAAACTGTTAACTGAATAAATATTTTCAACACACTTATTTCAAAACATTAACTCAGCCAAATGAAACGAAACATTTTAAAATTAAAAAAAAAAAACTGATTGTTAAGTAAAATATTTTTATTCAAAACTAAGGGAAAAATTTAAAACATATTAAGTATTTATTGTTGTGATAACGTATTTATGGGGTTGACCCTATCATATTGTTTTATATTGAAAATATTTATTGATTTCTCTTAATAATTATGTAAGTACTCTCTAATTAAATTTTATCAGAAATTATGATTCGTGACGCACAATATTATTTATCAAATAATAAGAAAAACCGATAAATACTTTTAATTTTCATTAAAATTCCAAAAAGTGACATTTGTTTGATTGAGAACGGGAACGGATTTCTACTGTGATAAAATCAACTTTTCCTGGTAATTTGCTGCCATGTTAAAAAATAATTTCTTTTCGTAGAAAAAAAGATAAACGTCTAGTTATAATATTATTATCATTGTTGGAAAAACACCAAAATTAACCAATACTCGTATAGGCCAAGTGCTCAAATCATGGGAAAATACAAATATAATATTATGGGACACTGAAAATAGTGTTGGTAATTTTTACTTAATTGTATGCCTGTACAAAAATCAATTAAAAAAAAAAAAAAAAAACGAGCAACTCGCTCAGTACTACCTATAGTAAGTTTTGTGTGTAATTCGTGTATTAAGTGGATCGCTGTAACGGACGTATTTAATAATTAACTACTATATTATCACGAACAACAATTCTTTACTGAGTTGGTATGTAATCCGCTATTTGTATGCTGATAATAATATATTATTTAAACTACAGCTAGCTGTATTACTCGACTTCATCCGGGGAATAAATAAACAATTATAATACACGGAGCTCAATGTATTTCGATTATATTGTACTTCATACTGTTCACAAGAAAATTTGTGCCGGTATACCTATTGCTTTGAGAACAAATCTGACCGAAATGAAAACTTCACCTGTGATTGAATGGTTTTGGTGGTTGCCATATTTCAGTTTAAGTGTAATAACTTCACGACTATAGGTTAAAGTTTTCGTTAGCCCAGAAAAAAAGGATAAAAAATGTTAACAACATAAACATTTAACGCAGTCAATTAAGTTATTATTTCCAGAGAAATATGTTTTAAAATATCATGGTTAACACCTGACAGATGGCGCCATTTTTATTTTTACAATCAATTTTTGAGGACAGGAGTGAACTCTATATAACTATATTGAAGACCTATTATGCGCTGTGTACAATCGATTGAAAAATAGCTGTTTAATGATTAAACAAGTGGTTTTAAAGCTAGACCATACTAAAAATAACAATATTGATACCCCTTTTATATTCTTAGGTAGTTTAAATTTCAAAAATTGCTTGATGTATGTTTTAATTACATAAGAAATCTTTGTACATACCTAAGATTTGAAAATTAAATACAAAACCCTAAAATGTTGTTATTATTGGGCTTAAAAAAAAAACTGAGTTTAGTTCAAATTTCTTAAAAATAACGATTTTAGTTATTTTGTTATTAATAATTCAAAAATATTTTTTTTTGTGCAACCTACTCAATGACGAAGTGCACTCCTCTTACTTTACAACAGAGTAATTATCTACTTTTTTTCATACATATTTTCTATCCTTAAAATATAAATAAAAGCATTCATATAATTTGACTTAATACGTTTACACTATAATTTAAAATACTAACTAACTATTCTTTAAAATGAAAACAAATAGCGATAATATTTTTAGTTTTTAAATTATGCAAGATTAAATTAATTTAATAACAAAATGAGTATCTATCTAAAACGTTATGTTTACAAAAACATGTGCTTTTTTTAAAATAGTTGAAAGTTCATTAATTAAATACGAGTATAGTGGAACGTCAATTATACCAACGACAATTATCTACACTACAGGACTTTTTTTTTAAATAATATATATATTTATTTCGTATTTTTGAATTTAAAATTAAAATTAATTATATCATGTACTATTAACAATAATATACGTTTATATTTATTTTATCATATTATACTTTCACGTTATACATACACAAACTCAATATTGTACTTTAGTTTTAGTTTCAATTACATGAAAATTTAAATTCACATTAATTTTATATTTTTATTCATTGTTTGATAATCCGTACAAATCAATTATCCGCATCTCCTCAGTCACAATTGATGCAGATAATTAACGTTCTACTATAATAACTAAACCTTAACATTTCTCTTGATAACAGTTTGAAGCCTATTTTTGATATAATGTATTACTAACATTTATGTATGTATTAGACAATTATTAACTTATAACACCATATATATTTTAAATAATTTAAATATGGATGGAGTATTTTAACTTTTGAGGAACATGAAATATATTTAGAAAATTATACTATATTTAGAAAATACTAAGATGAATATTTGGTATAAATAAAATATTCTACCATTCGATATTTCTTTAAGAATTACGTATTATAAAAAATAAAATCAACGCATCTAGTTAGAAACTATTATCTATTGTTCTCTAAATGCTTTATTTATAAGTTATTCGTAATAATTAAAAAACGTATTGATAGTTTCTAAAAAACATCATTGTTAAACCAATAGGCTCCATTCAAAACTGCACCAAAATGTCAATGTTAAATTTTATAATGTTCATGGTTTAATTTAGTTGATAAGTCTACTAATATGAATAAAATATTGATTTTATCCCAAAACACCTGACATGTAATACATATATGTGTGTATATATGTGTGTATATGTGTGTGTGTGTGTGTGTGTGTGTTAATATACATTATTTATTATATATTTTATTAAGTAAACCATTAACATTACAATTATTTTTACTTATTCGCAACTCGTGTTTACGCCCTTCTCTGTAATAAACATTAGTTTTTATACATTCGTAACACGTATATATATATATATAGTATAACATGTTATATAGGTTGTATATACTATTTGCAGTATTTATTGAGTATCGGTCATTTGTCATCATGGACAATATTGGTCTGCTAGGTATTATGTTTGAATAACTATTACATTAAACCACGAATTTAAACCCAAATCCTGTTCGCAATAAAAAAAAAAAAAAACACGTCAATGTCCCATGTACTTTAACGCAGCGTATTAATCGATATTAATTAATAATTATTATCTTTGAATACATATTATACTTATAACTAGGTTAGAACATAATATTAATATGTGATTTAGTCCTCGTCTTGATTTTGAAGTATATTTACAGTGGTTCAACTTCAAATGTCGTGCTAGAAATAAATTACCTCTTATGGACATATTATATTGATTAAAAAATCTAGGGCACATAGTAGATATTTCATTACAAAAATAAATGTTTTAAGTTTTTAAAAGATTATATTTTTATAATATTCTACACAGCGTTAACACACCACGAGTGTTCCACCCTATGATAACGATTCGTCAATATGTTTAAACGTCACAAAAGTTATAAAAAAAAAAAAAAACTGTAAACGTGTTTTTTTTTTTTTACTGGACGATAGCTTATCTGATTCCTCTCTGACACGACAATACAATACACTTACAGTTAAACACGCATACAGTGTGATAATTTAAATAGTTAGACCATATTTTAAAACAATATTTAAAAAAATGTAAAATATTAACAGCATTTCATTCTTTCAAAAATATAAAAGATAAACGAATATTATTTTTATCAAAACGTATTTTTAACCAAATGCACTTTTTCGTAACAATATAGTTTTATGGACTCACGGTGTGTATATAACATGTGCGCCGTATTTAATAAGGCAGATAATACGAAAATCGGATGTTGCAGAGTCGGTGGTACACAACTGCAGCTGGCGGATCATACTCCCGCCGATAATATTATGACATACGTGTAGCCAACACAACACCGGCTTACTACTAACTGTACTAACCTCCTGCGGTTCACGTTTACGTTGACCAGACTGCCGCTGTAGAATATGTCCTTCTGGTACATGATACCGCTGCCGGTACCGCCGTTCGCCGACGGCTTCAGGTTCTGGCTGGCATAGCACACCTCGTTCCGCTGCCGATTGTTGAGCCGACAGCTGAGCCGGCCGGCGGACGCGGCGATCAGCTCGGGCTGGCTGAGCGTGAACCGCGACTGCCTGTCCAGTTCGTTGCCGAGCCGAACAACTGGCCGCCATCAGCCGTCCCGTTGGACTTGATCGCGGCCGAGCCGCCTTTGCCGGTCCGCCTGGCCGATCCAGTGGCAGCGCGTCGTTGCCCGCGCCCGCCACTCGTCGTCGTCGTCATCCGGTTGGGTGCCTGCTCGTGCTGACCGGGTGTGGCCGCCGCGCGCGTCCACGCGCTACCGTCGCCGCCGCGACGCTGTTGTTCAGCGGCTGGCTCTCGGCCGCCGGCAGTTCGATGATGTTCAGCACGACCGTGGTGGTCGCGGCCCCCGTTCGTCAGCATATTGTAATGCGTAACC
>NW_020270405.1:0-5011 GCF_002803265.2 Melanaphis sacchari | reverse complement strand
TATGTGTATACGTTGTTGTGCTTTATATATTTGTACACATTTAAAAGCTAAAATGAACGTAAGTCAATTATTAGGTAAGGTAGGTTGTAAACGCAAAGCGAGGAGTAAGCGCGCCGAGTGCATAAAATATTATACACGTGAAATATTATAACACATCAAACGCTCATCATGACCGCCTCCGTAGTAATAATGTATTAATGTACCGCTCCCGAAAATAGTGCGCGCGGACCAAGTCGAGGATATAATGGGTGGGGCTACGGTCTGCCGCAACGGCGACTATACAGTGCGCAACGCCATCTATTGAGCGTTGTATACGTTTCACTTTTACTGTGACTGCCTCTTAACGATAAACGGGTTTAGCGCGAGTAAATGACCTTTCATTGATACGCCAGTTTTAGCTCCACTATTTATATTATTTAAAATACGTAATTCTTTCGTAAACGCATATTGTTGAACTAATTTTATTAACGTCATAGTTGCCGATTGAATTTCCATTAAGCCTAATAATCCATGTTTTTTTGTTTTATTTTTCATTTTACATAATGCATTGTTTAGAAAACGTAATATATATGCCACAACGCGTATTAATTTTTTCCATGATGAGTATAGATTAAATATATATAATTCGTGCGTGTCCGTTATTGCTGTTGTTGTCACTAATTGCATCTTTTCTTCCGCACACACTTCCGTTGATATATCTTGGTTATTATTATCCGGTAATTTATTGAATTTGACACTATAATTTTGGAGCCACGCTGGTCCATTCCACCACAGATAATTATTTTTAAGTTCAATTGGAGTACATCCACGTGATAATATGTCTGCCGGGTTTTCGTTCGACTTTACGTAGTTCCACTCATATTTATTTATTTATTTTATTTATTTATTATTTATTTACGGGCAGTGAGCCCAATATATTGTACAAAAATATATAAATTCTACCTAAGTGGGTGTTACAGTTACCCAGCTTTACAAGCAGAGATTATAGAGAAGTAATTTTAATAATACAAAACACATGATATAATATTTACTGACACATATAGGTACATTTAAATTTTTAGGTTAGTATTAAGATTTGCAATTTGTATTAATATCTAATAAATAAGTGAGGGTGCTCATTGCCAAGGCGCATCATCCTATCAATTGGTTGGTTTCTGCCGTAATTAGTATTGTGTGGGGTAATAGCGAAGGGGGTGGAAGATCTAGTTAGACGGGAAGGAACTTTAAAACCAACTTGTGCGAGTAGGGAAGGAGCATCAATAGATCCATCAATTAATTTATGTAGGAAGAGTAAGTTAGCCTCAACTCTTCTATCAGCTAAGGATACAAGACCGAGTTTGTGCATAACTGGTTGGTAGTCGTGAGGTGGATGATTAATTTTAAGAATAAACGCTGATGAGCTTAAAAATCTTCTCTGGACACGTTCTATAAGAGAAGAATCCACTGCCGTACAGGGGTCCCATAGTACTGAGGCATACTCAAGAAGGGATCTAACAAGGGAACAGTAAATAGACTTGAGTGAAGCAGACAATTTAAACTCATTAGATAATCGTAGCACAAAACCAAGTGTCTTTAGAGATTTACAACACATTGCTTCGATATGAGGGTGAAAGCTCAGTTTAGGAGTGAGTATAACACCTAGATCTTTTTTCATACTTACCGATTCAATAATTGAGCTATTAATGATATAGGTATATTTGATAATAGACCTACTTCTAGAGAATGACATACTGTGACATTTATCTGCATTAAACTGCAATCCAATAGAATTGAACCAAGAAACCATGGAATTAAGCTCGCTTTGTAAAGATTGACAGTCACTTAATGAGTCAACACGACTAAAGATTTTAAGGTCGTCTGCAAACATAAGGAACTTGGCGGAGGGTATCACATTTTTTAGGCCATTAATAAATAGTGAAAAAATAATAGGGGACAAGTGGCCTCCTTGGGGAACACCCGAGGGAATATCGATCGCTTTGGATGTATGCCCAAAGACTTTGACCCATTGGACTCTGCCCGTTAGGTACGATTTAAGCCATGAAAGAATGGGCTCACCAAATCCCGACTTGTACAGAACGTCCATGAGAATTTGGTGATCGACTCTGTCGAAAGCTTTTGCAAAGTCCGTGAATATGACGTCAACCTGAGAGTGCTCTTCGAAAGCTTTAAGGATGTAGTTGTTAAGTATAATTAAGTTCGATACAGATGAGCGGCCAGGTCTGAAGCCATATTGTTCGTCAATTAATATATTGTTAACCGATGGTTGAATATTCCGTAGTACCAGTAGCTCAAACAACTTGGCAATATGACTTAGGATTGAAATTGGTCTATAATTTTTTACATCAGACTTATCACCGGATTTGAATATCGGGGTTACAGAGCTCATCTTCAGCATCTTAGGAAAGACACCCAAATCCATAGAATGCCTAAATAGTAGCCATAGAGGATAGCATAAGGCTGACTTGATATTGAACAAAAAAGTGCCAGATAAACCATCAGGTCCGATAGATTTCTTGTTTTTCAAAGCAGAGAGACCAACATCAACATCGTCAACAGAGAACATACAGTCACTAGGTAAATTATGATGTGAAAAAGGAGTGCCATTGTCGTAATGATTATGGAAATTTGGTAGATAGACTGAATTAAAGTACGATGAGAAGATATGGGGAACCGACTCAGGCCCAGAACTTGTTACATCGTTGTAGGAGACTGAATTAGGGATTCCAGTGCCAGATTTATGTTTGCGTACGAAGTCCCAAAAGGAACGTGGATTTTGATTTAGTTGAATTTCAGTGCGAGACAAAAATTCACTATGACATTTTTTGTACTCAATCTTATATTGCGCCCGAAGAGTAGAAAATTTAGAGTAGTCACGAGGACACTGAGTTGATTTATACTTTGTATGCTTCTTTCTTTTTTCCCAAACAATAGACTTTAGATCTCTAGAAAACCAACTAGGAAATTTTGAAGGTTTATACTTGACTTCAGGAACGAAATTTAAGACACAATAGTGTAAAGCGTCATAAAGTGCGTTCGTTGCTGAGTCAATATCAAGTGAAGTAATGGTTTTCAGCCAATTAAACGAAGTCAAAAATGAGCACATCTGAGTATAACAACCTTTACTGAAATCGAAGTAGTTATGCGTGTTATCAATAGATGGCAGTTCATGGTTGAAAGTGAAAATCAAGTCCAAAGCTGGATGGTAAGAATCACTTGGTACAACCACAGTATCAGATTTTGAAATACACGTGTTAGGGTTATTAGAGAATACTAGGTCAAGGATATTACCAGTAGAGTTGGATACACTATTTAATTGAAAAAAGTTATGAAATGCAAATATTTCGGGAACGCAATGTATTCTTGTACCTGAAACAGAAGTATAAGAGAGCCCATAGTTGTCGTTGGACCAGCTTACGTCTGGAAGATTAAAATCGCCACAAAACAAGAATACACAATCGGAATGGGTAGAGATTATAATTTGGACGGCTGACATAAAGGACTCATATATGTGGATAGGACTGTTTGGAGGGATGTAAACGGAGCAAACAATAAATGCAACATTATTGGTTGTAAATTTCACAAATACATGTTCAACATTGAAAATTGATGTGGGCAATAACTTGCATAAGATGTCATTACAAATGGCAATGAGCACACCACCACCTCGACGACAATTACTAGTTAAATTATTTCTATCACATCGAAAAATAAAATAGTTTAATAAACCTAATTCATTATCATAAAAACTATCAGTTAGCCATGTCTCAGTTAAACAAACAAAAATATAATTAAAAACGGAAACATTACATTTAAATAAATCGAGTTTAGATCTAAGGCCTCTACAATTTTGGTAAAAGCCAAGGAGTACATTAGAGCTTACATTTTCTATTAGTTTTTTGGAGCGGAGTTCAGCGACATACCTGGTTGCAGACGTCCCCAGAAACGTTTCACAATGACACCTTCAGGCCAAAATGAAGGTTCCAAAACTTCATTTAGGTTTTGAAGTGGCAATTGAATATGGAAAGAGGCGTATGTAGGGTGCTTGGTCGTAAGTTGAGTGATGGTGATGTCATCCAATGTAGGAAACAGTTCAGTTTTAAGCATCTCAGTGGTAACGTGTGGATCTAGTCTTGAGACGAATATATCCGAGTGTTTACGGATAGGTGCAGCAGAAATCTTGGTAGGTTTTTGATTACCAGATCCGATAATAAACTTAGAAGATTCCGTTGGTGAGGGTCGTTTAGCAGCTGTGATCTTACTACCAGATGTTGATTGGATCGCTTGCATAGTGATTGTAGGAGGTTTGTGCTTAATGACATTATCAGCGGATCCAATCAAACCAAGACGGTTGAGCTTATCATCCATTTTCAGATTACTTTCGGAAAGGGTTTTGAGTTCAGAAACAATCGATTGAAGTATGTTTGCAACGTCAAATGAGTTAGATGGTGGCATAACGGGATCAGGTGGGCCAAAAAGTTTTAGTGTTAATTCATCGCTTAGCTTGATACCAGATGGGAGTGATTTGGATAAGATAAAATCCACCAACATTGATTTGGTCCATTTCCCCAGCTCAGATGATAATATTTCCATGTTCGGGAATAGAGTAATAAATTACTTTAATTACGCCTTGAAATTGTACAGATGAGATAGCCTTATAACAAGCAGGTAGGCAACCTCACTAGCAACACTGCAGTATGAAGAGGGCTCGTCAATTTTAATGCCGAGCGTTTAAGTTCCTGGGTGCGAGCGGTAAGCCGATCAGCTGTTTAGCTAATGTATTGATAAGGAGATATCCGCGATGATAAAAGATTAGTATGTAAAATAGTAGTTGGTAAGTTACCTCAAAGTAAAGCAGGAAAATCAGCAATTAAGCACTCGGAAACACGCACAGTAAATCAACGATAGTATATGAATATAAGTTAACGAAATTAGTGAGCGTATGAAAGCAATAAGTATCAAAAATAAATTTGTACAAATGAGCTGCAACTAGAACTGTTATCACATTAAAAAC
>NW_020270404.1:0-8776 GCF_002803265.2 Melanaphis sacchari | reverse complement strand
ATCACTGTTTTCAAGCAGTACGCTTGTGCTGATGGCTGGGGTTTTCACGCCATAAGATGCTTGATAATCAGCATTAGTGACCCAAATTGTCTATACATTTTATATCTGCACCACGGTTATTGCGTACTGAAATGAGCCATTATAGATACAAGTTCCTCCCGGCACGGACCTTCAGTAGTACGTCATTTAAGCTGACATATGCCTGTTTTCGCCGACGAATACACCCGGCAATTTGGTACGCTGCTCTCTTCAATACGGCATGATGCGGTAGGTTGGGCGATCTGTCATTGAGACATCTGATCTGCCCGCATGACATGTGCCCAAGCTCGATATATCTGTCCATACCCATCGCAATCGTTTTTAAGTCTGTGTCCGCTGGCAAACGCCTTCTAACGACAGAAATCACGTGCTTCCCATATGAGCTCTAACCAAGCGCCTTCTTAAATGGTGCAATACAACAACGAAATGTCCGTAATCGTCGCGTTGCAATCCTGTTTTTCGAAATGCTGTTTGCACGCACGTCGTGCATATGCTTGACCGGGTGCTTCTTCCGCGACAAATGCAGCCATTTGGTCTTCGAGTGTTTGTAAGTTTGGTATGGTGCGAACAGCGATATCAGCGTTCGTATTTCGAACTATCGAGTGCGGTACCGGACCGGAAATAATCCGTCCTAATCGCGCTCTGTAAGACTGGTCCGCTTTGTTGACGCAATTGTTCATTAATACTAAATCGAAAATATTCGGCACCCAATATCATGTCGATCGCTTGTGGTGCCAATGTGGGGTCTGCCAGCGCCAGCCCCGTACTGCATCGATGTTACGACGGGCATTGATGGTAAGTTTGTAGTTAATTTGGTAAAACATAAAATCTAAATTCGACAATAATTTGTTACGTGATTTTGCTATTCGTATTTACTATATGAGATGCGAATGCGTAGATCTTGTTATCATCGATAACAGCACATGACGTTCTTGTGTGTTTTAGTCTTAATTGTTGTGCCAGTGTCGTTATGAAATTATGTTGCATCTGCCGTCCAACAGTACACGACAATGCGTCGGTTGACGATTGTTATTATAAACCATCACGGCTGCGGTTGATAGTAAATTTGGACTCGTCGCTACCTTTATTTATACGTATTCGCACTCACCGTACGATCGGAGTGTTATTCTTGTCATCTACCGTCGCAATATTGGTCTTCGCTATGCGACGCGATTGTCTTGACGGGTTTATCATACGTGGAGGGTGCACAGGCTATTATGCGGGCGCGAACATAGTGTACCGTCTTGATTGACACTTTATCACCATCATTATGTGCCTTAAACATATTTTGCATAATTTAATCAATTACTTTTATGCGATCCGAACAAACCAAGGAATGATAAGTAAACGATATATTGTGTGTGTTTGTTTACAAGAATAACATTTTACTGGTTGGTGGTGGCGAACACGTTCGATTTGATTCTTTATTCACATTTGCTTTGCGATTATTGTTTCAAACGCTAATGCATTGATTTGTTGAGATACCACTCACCACTGAAATCTTGATTGTAAAAGTCGGTAAGATTTGAAATGTTGAAACTTCGTTTTGGACGATGTGACTTCCTATTCTCTCATTGTTCTTGCATCTAATTTAGATATTATTAAATGCATTAATAATGATCCCCACTGTTTTGGCCTTCCTAATGTTTCTACTGCTTATGTGTCCTATTAACGCGTCTACTAATCGGCGCAATTCGATAAGTATGATTCCTTTAATTGGTTCCAAATCGAATATAGATTGTGTGTACTTATTAAACCTTGCTGTCGTAACGCCTGTTAAACTTTCCCACGCCACTTTATAATTATCGCCGTCTTGCAGACACGATCATGGTTTTGGCGTCCCGATAACGAGGAGCGCAAGTAAAACTTCTTGATATCGCTTTACGCCTCATTTTTGTGAACCAATGCCGAGAAAATATCATGAACGATTTTGATCTGTATATGCTCCAGAAAATTGCGGTATTCGAAGTGCAGCATTACAACGCTTGGTTGGTCATTGCTTATTTTGAAAAGAATGCGAACTATTTTCTGTACATTGAGTCCACAATTGTGGTCACAGTCAGTCGCTTTTACAAACCTTTTTACACTTCGCCTCTTCAAAATAGTAATTTTCAAAGTCAGATCGATATTTATCTGTTTTCATTTACACCATTTCTTCTTCATTTGTATTACCTTTCGAATTTTCTTCCCAGTTTGTTTTGTTTTCGGACCTCATGAACTGGATCGATATCGATGTTCTGACCACTGTTATTCGTAGATAACTTGCATGAACGCGTTAATTGGCTTAATTTGGCCTCCGTATCACCGAGCACTAGGCAAATGTTCATTACGTTTCGGTCGAACGATAGCGATAATACGATTATATGCTGCAGCACAAACAATGATGCCATATTAATGCTCGGTATAGTCGATGTAATGATCAGATTGCAGGGACTGATGAAGCTGAGATTATGGTCTGCCTCTAACAATTGTCGGTAGACTTTAATTGCGAGAAATGCCCAACCGCTATTTTGTGACGTAGAACATACGTTTTCCTGTAGCACGATATATAGAAATATCGAGAAAACTAAGCGAAATAAATATATAAATTGGCAAACTCTTACCTGGATGACGAACTTGAATATTTCTGACAATTAGGGTTTTCTATGAGACTCTTAGACTTTCTGTTAGTACTGCGAGGCTAATAAGGTTATAGTTATTTATATAACAACTTAATTTCGCAATCGCGTTCGTGTATTCGATACCGATATTGTCGAAAATAATAACACGAGAAAGAAATTTAAATTATAGAAATTGTCGAATACTAGTTTCGGTTCACGTATCGATACGCCAACATACTTGAAGAAAATCATAAATAAAACAAACTAGTACGAGTACATAAAAATGATTAAGAAAGATATTATACTATATAGACATGAGTACATGAAGGTCCACACGACGTTCGCTACTCAAACCTATAATATAATATTAAAACTTAAGAACAAATAATTATATTAATATTTAATCTTGACTTGAAGGACCATATTACGTACCAGAAACATGGATACGTTTAATCACACGTGTTTTAGCGTTAAAATTATACGTTATTTACAACAATACTGGTTAAATGTGAGCCGAATCATGCCCGTTACGCCGGTAGCGTATATACTGACGATTTAACCCGTGCGATATGATCGCCGAAAATTTGTCTTATCTTATTTTTATCGATACGCCGCTACGTACCGAACAAGGAGCCTGCATTTGAACCCGACGAACCACCGCCTACAAAAATCCAGACTGAAAAAATCAATCATTGTGATGTAAGTATATTGTATATAAGATATTTATCAGCTCAGGTTTATTTTTTAAATAAAATGTATGTTAAAATCAGTATTAATAATTAGACATTATGTTTAACAGGAGCCTGCATTTGAACCCGAACCACCGCCTACAAAAAACCAGACTGAAAATGTAAGTATATTGTATATAAGATATTTATCAGCTCAGGTTTATTTATTTTAATAAAATGTATGTTAAAATCAGTATTAATACTAAGACATTATGTTTAACAGGAGCCTGCATTTGAACCCGACGAACCACCACCTACAAAAAACCAGACTGTAAGTATATTGTATATAAGATATTTATAAGCTCAGGTTTATTTTTTAAATAAAATGTATGTTAAAATCAGTATTAATACTAAGACATTATGTTTAACAGCCTCATGTTCTTGTTAAACAGGAAGCAAAACAGTCATCATCAACCAATCATCCATTTCAAGTGGGTTCACCCGTTAACGTGACAGCAATCGGTTATCCATATTACGCCGCTGTAGTGGTTGAATGCGATTCACAATACGTCACGGTGAAATACCCACTTACAACTAAGTTACATAAATATCATCATAAAGATGTGGCACCGTTTAAAGCTCAGGTAATTGGTAAAACATTAAAGCCAATAAAATATACATTAAAAACATTAACACGTGCACAAAAAAACAATATAAAGAAGCATGAAGAAAATCTATTAAAATATTTATCAAATTAAATAATTATATTAAATATAAAATTATATTATAAAAAAAATGTATCTATATATATATATCTATTTTACTTTTATTGTTTCTTTACAAAAAAAATTGTACAAAGTCATATGCATAATATCATTGTTTAAAACTAGTTTTTCGAGTATAATACACTCATAAATACAATTTTTATATAATTGATTTTCTTTTGTCTTCTCATTTATATACTATCTTTTATTCAATTTCAGACAAAAACAAAGAAAATTAAAAAGTTAGTAGACGCTTTTGAACTACTCGAAAACCAAATGAAAAATGTTCATAATAAATGTAAATGACTAATGAGGTGTCTTAAATAAATAAAAAATTGTATGTGTTTGTGAGTTATAAAACGAATTATTTTTGCAACATGCTTTAACAGTTGCTTTAACCTGGTCTATCAGAAAAATAAAACTTCATAAAGATTAGGTAAGAAATAAAAGTTTGATAGGCTTATATTCAAACAAAAAATAACCCTCTAAAACGATGAAAATATGTCAAATATTTACGTTCAAAATGTGATTTCTGCGAAAATATTTGAAGTTAAGGTAAGTTTAGTAGATATAAAGATTCAGCGTGATATAATCTATCAGAAAAATATAATTGTATAGAGTTTTGTTGAGAAATACAGTTTTTTATACTACATTTGGTGCGCAGAGTCACTTTTAAGCATATTTCCTTCTATTAGGAAAAAATACTTTATTTCATTTTGGAAAAATATTTAAGTTTGAAGAGCGTTATGTTCAAAAAATAGATAGTAAAATTGCTGTTTATTTGTAAAATCTACCGGTTTTTTATGTTCAAAAAGCGATTACTCCAAAAATATGTTAAGTACAAAATAGATATTTTTTTCCTAAATTACTTCGAAAAAATGTATATTGTGATAATCCAAAATATCGTGATTACAGTGGTTCCTTTTTTGAACATAAGTCTATTTATCCTTTAATTTTTACCCAAATTTTATGAAATTTTATTTTTCTGATAGACCATTTTATGACGAATAAATACATATGATTTTTGTCATAGTACTATAGTTATTTTATTTTTTTAATTACTACGAACCATAATAATTTGTGACGATCCAAATTAACGTCATTTTCACCCCATAATTTCGGTCTTAGGGTTGATAAAAATTTTCCAACGGTAAAATATGAGTAAGAATACCATTCCGAACATTTTAAAAAAAAAATCAAGTCGATATGTGCAATATTAAAGAAAATAGGTTTTCATAGATTTTCGTTAAGTCCAGGCTGCTTACACATAGCTGTGAATACGTTGTTTTTTAACTTTGCGCACCAAATGTAGTATAAAAAACTGTATTTCTCAACTAAACTATATAAATTTATATTTTTCTGATAGATTATATCACGCTGAATCTTTATATCTACTAAACTTACCTTAACTTCAAATATTTTCGCAGAAATCACATTTTGAACGTAAATATTTGACATATTTTCATCGTTTTAGAGGGTTATTTTTTGTTTGAATATAAGCCTATCAAACTTTTATTTCTTACCTAATCTTTATGAAGTTTTATTTTTCTGATAGACCAGGTCATGGCGGTTAAGAAAATATATCTTTTGTCATAGTACGATAGATATTTTTTTCCTAAATTACTTCGAAAAAATGTATATTGTGATAATCTAAAATATCGTAATTACAGTGGTTTCTATTTTGATCATAAGTCTATTTACCCTTTAATTTTTACCCAAATTTTATGAAATTATATTTTCCTGATAGACCATTTTATGACAAACAAATACTTATGATTTTTGTCATTGTACTATATTTATTTTATTTTTTTAATTACTACGAACAATAATATTATTGTTATATTTCACCTTTAAAAAAATGTATAATTTAATTTATTTCTTATGCATTTTATGTATGCCAACCAATGTTTTGCCACCCAGCACAGTGCACCTTTTCTGCACTTCGATTCGGCATGATGATGAACTTAATAAAAAAAAAAAAAAAACCTAAAACGTTTGATTCATATCTTATAATATTATTTTTTTGTGTACTTAAACTCTAAAATAAAAAAAGTCAGATTCATTTAAGGTTTATAGTCATATATTTATTGATTGATATTAAGAATGATATTAAGATTAATATTTATTGATATTAAGAAATATAACACGGACATTCAGTCTCTTCATTTTGCGGGCGAAAAGGACGAGGAGGAGGCGGCACCATGTACCCAGAATCATAGGTAGTTGATTTTTGTTTTCCTGTAAACAATTAAATAAATGAAAATTTATTAGTTAAAATATTTCAATAAAAAAAAAACAGCAAATAATTGATTCATTTCATAATGATAGTAGGGCAATTGAATTAAAAATACAGTAATGTAGATATATTTAATTACATATGGAATAATAACAGGTTGTGATAACATATAAACAGAGATAGCTGGTAGTGGCGGGACTAATTTATATTTAAATTATCAATCAAGGTAATTTTATTTTATACACAAGTCAATGAAAATATGTTATCATGTATTTTTTTATTATTTCTTATATTGTTAGTTACGTTAATCTCTTAGTTTAATTTGTTTGTAAATTAACTACTGTCCAATAATTATTCTTATGTATTTATTTTAAACAATAAGAACCGTGCCTCAGCACAAGCTATGCTTATTATAGGGGGTACTACAATTTTTAATTCATATTTCGTTGATAATATATATATATATATTATATATTCTATTGTTGTAATAAATATTATATAAATATATAAATTAAAATTAAAAAGTAAAAATTACTTTTGCATAAATGTATGTCATATCTGTCTTCTTGCATTTTTGAAGGACGAGGAGGAGGCAGCACCTTATATCTATCAATAGAATTGTTTTCAGATGGTATTAGTTTTCCTGTAAACAATTAAATAAATGAAAATATACTAGTTGAAAATATTTAAAAAAAAAAAAACCAAATTATTTATACTTAAATAATCAATCAAGGTTTATTAAAAAGTAAAAATTACTTTTGCAACTGCAATCTCCTATTTTGGAACCGACTTTGCCATATATTTCATGTATGTTTGTTGACTTGACCCACAAAAAACCACAATGAAAACTTTTATTGTCATCGAGCACAATATAAAAAAATGTATCCCTTATACCGCAAGCTCTGATACTGGAATACTGTAAGAAAAAAAATTTGTTTAAGCAAATAAAACGGTTTTAAATTCTTAAGTGGACGTAGTACCCGCACGTGTTATCTCCGTAAGTTAACGTTAAACCTAAATAACATTCCCAAGTCTATGAAGTTATTTTTTTCTTATAGAACGAATTATAACAAATATTATTATGTGCAATGTGCTTTTGTACTTAGAATATTTTGGAAGTAATCATTTTTTGAACATAAGAAAATCGTTGATTTTAGTAATAAACGGTAATTATACCATCTACTTTTTGAACATAACGCTCTAAAAACTTAAATATTTTTTCCAAGTCTATGATATTATTTTTTCCTGATAAAAGGTAAGTTAACGTTTCAACACAGTAAATTTTTTCATAATAGCAAAATTATAAAAGAATGTAATAAATACCATAAGGTCTATCGATTTTGATTTAGAAGAGTTTTTTCTTTTTTCCTTCATAAAGCTTATTTTATCTTGGTTTAAACTCATTACAGTCATCTTTAAAAATTTACGTTTAGTTCCGAGATCCCTTTTCAGAATACTGATATTGAAGATGTTATGATCTGCAAAAAAAAATATTTTAACCTCTCTATAACGGACCCTCTATCTGTAACTATAATCGCATAAATTATTCAAACTTCCACACATACACACACAACCACCCTTACCCTAAGAAAAAAAATTAATTACCTTGATTTGTATTGGGCGATTTTAAGTCCGTAATTGAATATGAACGCCTAAATAAGTATTGAAAACACATGGTCAATTCGTATTTCGTATGGAGTTCAGTGTTCGCACTGCAAAGTGTAAATGCCAAATGAGAGGAAATCGTTTATCGGTTAATCGACGATAAAATATAAAATTATTATGATAAAATAAAAGTTGTTGGGGATTCCCCTATTTCCATTATTGTTGTACATGATAGCCAAATGCATGGCTGATTGCCATATACATTGCTTCATATTGCTATAAATACGCGTATCGGTAATGGCCCCTCTATATTACTCTGTGTTAAATTGTAAGAATTAATTTTATCCAAAACTATATAAAAAAATGTATCTGTGAAAATGTATACTTCAGATCATTTTTTTATATTGTAAATGGACAATTTAGAACACTTCCTATGTGTAGTTTATCCCAATAATTGTTGTTATTATTTAAGTGCTATATTTTCAATTATATTAAATTTATATTGAATTATATTAAAAAACAAAATTAAATTAAAACAGTGTTACTTTATTGTATTCCATTTTTACTTTATTTCGTATGAAACCGGTGTATTCCCCAATTTCCAATAATTTTTTCAGTAATAGTTCGTCTTAAGATTTTAGATAGTATGATGTGTTATCATTTTATCGATTGTTTATGTTATCATAGTAGTATCACAGAATAAGTGAAATTCAATTACCTTATGTTCAATTACCTTATGTTCAATTAACTTATGTTCAATTACCTTATGTTCAATTACCTTATGTTCAATTACCATTAACTAGGACGCAATACACTTACCCTACATAATTTTATACACTTTTCATTTCATGGCTGGCGCTTGTT
>NW_020270403.1:0-6541 GCF_002803265.2 Melanaphis sacchari | reverse complement strand
TAAGCAGTGAGATGTTCAAATTAGAGCTCAGAGATGTCTCAGAACTCTTTGGTATGCTGTCGAGCACGCGAATTTACTGCATGCGATGTCGCAAAACAATGGTCTATTGGTCACATAACTTCCATAGGTCATCTTGTTGAGATACATTGAACACAATTTCATCGCATCGACTTCATATAGAACTCAAAATTGATGTTCATGAAAAACAATGTCGGGCGCGCGCGTTCGCGGATGGTTTAGTGAGAGGACTATGTAACGTCTCAGAGATTATATTTTGCACACAGGGTACTGTTTGTATTAATTGTCAATATTGTCATAGTATGTCATTGTATTTGTTACCACTTCCAATATCTCAGTTTTTATTTTTTATTTTTAGCATATAATATCTGTTAACATGGAAAAGTTAGAACCGAGTAAAAAGAAACAAAAAACTTTATAATCGTACTTTTTTAAACAGGTAGGTTAAAATAAAATTGGATACAGTTAGATAACACAAAATATAAGTGTTTCAATTAAATTAACTGAATAATACTGTGTCTACAAATTTAAATACAATAGAGGAAGACACTGATTCATGTATTGAAAATGGTGACAATGTGCCAATTAAAACAACTGATCGGGTAGTTTTATTATATTTTATATTAATGTAAATTATAGTCTAACCATAACATGAAAAAAATAAAAGATATTGAAATGAATGACATTGTTTCAACCAACCTACATTTAGTTTAGTCTTCTAAACCAAATCAGGTAAATTCATAAGTACTAAAAACAAGTTATTATTATATGCGTAAAGTGTTTTATTATTGAAAAACCTTTAAATTGTCATTTAGAATTCCTACAGTTTCATCCAAATGAAAGTGTTCAGTGATCTGGTTTATCTTTGATGCTCCTGATAATTATTCAATAATGATATAGAATTGATAATTAAAATAAATTATCTAAGGTATAGTAAAAGAGTTTTTTTATAATGCTTCAATTCATAATGAATATTTAGTGTTTATTTTTTTTATCATTAAAAATAAATAATAATGCGCAACCAAAGATATTCCTTATGGTCAGTTTCCACATAACAATATACAAATATTATTCAGTTTAACTATAATAAAGTAATAACATAATACAGTGGATTCCGCTTAATGTGGCCACCGGTTAATATGGGCATCCGCTTATTGTGAGCAAACATGTCTGGTCCCAATACAAATGTATATTAACAATGTCAAATAAAACCGCGTAATATGGACACTCGATTCGGTTTATGTGGGCAATTTTTTTTATCATAGCGTTAGAATATACACATAAGTATTTAAAAACGATTAATTTAATCGGGTTTCGTCGTATCTATGAGATTGTGTTTATCGAAAGTAATAAAAATCATTACCATTCAAATAAACAAATTTCGCCAAAGAGAGGCGAAAAAGTGCATTGATTTCTTGCAGAAGTTCTTCATGCAAGAGGGAAACGAAAATAGTCCGTCTGATAAACTTGAAGCGTGTGCCTATTTTGTCAACCAGATCCATACTAAACAGCTTAGATAACGAAAAATTACAACGTTTTGTATACCTTCTACATCCAAAGATTAATTTTATTTAATATATTATATGTATTTAGTTTTATTTATATATTTAATAATTATTTAAAATTTTTTTCAATTATATGATAATACAAATATATTTTTTTATTATAATTTTTTTTTTTACTAATTTCGGTTTTTATGGGCAACCGCTTAATGTGGGCAAACAGGGCTGGTCCCAACGTGCCCACATTAAGCGGAATTCACTGTAGTTTAATTCTGTTGACTGTTTATGTATATAAATCGTCCATTTTTGCTTGTTTTATATACATATTCAAGTGATCACCAAAATATTGGCATCATCTTTGTACAAGCCTAATAAAAAACTGGATCATTACAAGTTTCCACTAAATTTTAATAAAATTACTGATAACCGTATAATATATAATTTTAAATCTAAATTGGTAACGTTGTACTTTTTTTACATATTTTATAGTTGGTTTTGCGCTTTTTGTGAACTTTTTAACATTCACTTAGCACACACATTTTAATATAAATTAATATTAAATTTAACCATTAATCGTAATTTATAGGTGTATGTTTTATGAAAAAACAAATATATCCTATACTATGACCAAAAAAAGTAAACCGTAAAAGTAATTTAAGTATACAACTATAATTTATTTAATTGAATGTTATATTTAAAAAAAAATGAATATGTCATAACTCAAATTATAGTATTTTAATTGGTAGTTAAAAAAATATATATTTTATGTTTAGTGTTTACCATTGTTACTTGTTTTTAGAATATATTTTTATTAAGTTCTTATTTGTTAAAATTTAAAATAGATATTTATGTATAATTTATAAAGAAACAATAAAGACATAAACAGTCTTGTAAAAAATACTTTAAAAAAAGTATTAAAATACAAATACTAGTATTCAAATAAAATAGTATTAAAAATACTTTTAAAATACTATTGTTTACGCATACTCTTATTATTTTCTTATATTTATTTTATATTCTTTATATTATTGTTTTCGTTGCGTGACAAATTTGTTATCTTATTATTGTATGCGCTGTGCGCGATAAGTGCAGGTGTTTGTGTTTTCCATGCATGGTATCTGAATTATGATTTGGGTAATATGCGTGGAGGATTATGGACATTTGCACTGATCCCGAAAATTGTACGTCTATCGGCAGTTAACGATTGGGTTTTTCGTGCTTTTCGTCACAGAACACGAGACCGACTTGGTGTAATTGCCGATAGACCGGGTATAAAAGGCCCCACGACACGACCATCAATATCATTCTCCGTCTTTCCGACTTTGTAGTAAGACCCACCCGGGCAGACTTGCGCAAATAGGAAAGGCAGCCTCCCAGACCACACTTGTCGAACGGTTTGTGACTCGGTCAATGGTGCAATAGTTGGAGTTATTCTGGCATTGCATCGATCAGTCACCTACCCTGTGGTGCAATAGTCAGAGTAATTCCGGCATTGCATCGGTCGACACACCGTTCGATAAGCCCTCTCCCCTGTCGTGCTCCGTCGTGTCGTGGCGTCGTGCAGCTTCTTCCGCACCTTTGTTTTGTTATAATATAGTTAAACTTTAAAACTCAGAGTGTTTTCTTTTTCGTTTCTTTTCATTGTATCGTTCTAACAATTACTATAAAATAGTATTTTACAAATACTCACAAAGTATTTGAATACAAAAAAAAGTATTTTTTTTTAAATTGTATAATATGTAATAATAGTAAAGAAAATCCCCCACCAGAAAAAAATCATATCTACGCCACTGATTGTATCTCAATCAGTATAGGTACCTATTATGTTATTACTTACTATAGATTTTAAGTTTCAACTATTTAAAAAAATACAATAACATGACTATTTGGAGGAAAAAAAAATTACCAATTGTAATAATTAAAGAATAAATAATAACTATTTCATATTTTAATAAATTATTTATTGATATTTGTTACAACCTTTAACAATTAACAGTACAATATTAAAAAAAAAATAACGATAATGACATATTAATCTTTACAAAATGTTGCATTAATTTTTAATAACATTGTTTTTTCAAAATTTAAATCACTCATCATTCCTCTCTTTTTTGTTAAAACACAGGCGCCTATACTAAATATTCTTTCAACTCGTGCACGTAAGGGGAGAGGAGAATTGTATTTCATAAAAACTTTTTTTAAAATTGAAGTATTATTTAATACACTAATTTTTTTAGTAGGACTCTTGTTAAGAAAATCAGCAATTTCATTTTCAATCATCACATTTTTTCTTTTTTTTTGTTGATGCCCACGAAAAAAATGAATCATTATTATCGTCTTGATGACTATCAGAAGTACTTGATTTTTCATCATTTAATTTTTTATCAACTTGGTCAACTTCACCAGAATTCATTTCACACATAGCATCTTTTAATAGAGAAATGGCAAAATTTTTGCTAACTTCATTTTTTATCCACGCAGTCTTGAAAGAAGGATGGCTTACAGCTGCAACAATAAGGAAATTATTTACTTCTAGTGGCCCAAATCTTTTATTTACACCATCATATAATGCAGTCACCAAGGGTTGACAATATAAAATTTATTTTCTTCGCATAGTTTCAAGTTAACTCAACAATTCATTTATTGTAGGTAGCAAAAAGCCAAAATACATGTGGTTCTCACCCTAAATAAAACACAAGATAAACTAAAATTAAAATAATTCCAACAGAATTTGAAGATAATCATGAAAACAAATTGAATTCAAACAAGCAGGAATTAATAAAATAGGTACAAGTAGATATTGTTATGGGCTACGAGATATGCTAATAATATACATATATATAATATAATATGTAATATTGCTATAGGTGTTAGCAATAGTAATATAGATATATATGTGATCTAATAATTATAATGTATACGAGATATTAGATTCATATTTTGTAAAAACATAATAATAAATCAAAATAGTAGTCGTTAGGCGAGGTCGTTTTGCATTTCCAAGAATTGCCAGTAAGGACGATAACATCGTGGAGATTGTTGTTTTCAAATGTCAAAACAATTCCAAGAATTAATCTAAATTGGAAGGTTGTCGATTACAACAACAAAAGATTTCCTTGTATATAAGGGAGTCCAGAGACCAACAGGGGCAGATGTACCAGAGCTACAAAGACCTGAGCAACTGAGCAAGGACTCCTATGGCCGGGTTCGCGACAACAATGCCAGCCTTCGGCCATTACCCCGCCGCGATTACCCTAAGAGGATGCCTGTCTAGCAGGTAGATTCCCGTACCATCGGTCGCAGGCTCTTGGATTAGCGCAACGTCTTTGGCTAACTCTACCAGAAGTTTGTCTATCTGGTGCATGGCCGCCTTTCCTCGGCCAGCGTTGATTTGAATAAAATTTATCATTTTCTCCTCGGTCCTGTAGACCACTGCCGGGGCGGGGCTCGTATCCAGCCCGGTGGCGCTTCCGGGGGGACCGTTTGCTCCCTGCGCTAGCTCCAGCTCGTGATGGACGGGCCTGTGTACGAAGAGGCCTTCCGGGTTACGCATATTATCGGCTACTACCAATTCGCCTAAGGTCGATTCTTGTGCGCAGTCGCTGGGTTCACTGTCCCTAGCTTTGACCACGCGGTTACTGGCTTTTCGCTTTTTCTGTCGAGCTCTTCGTTTGTGGCGCCGGGCCCCGTTTCAAGACCGTGCGCGCGCCGCATATCCGTCCGTCTTTTCGACCGCAACGGCCGCGTCACTAGGAGAGCTCACATCAGGTATCGGGCCACACAGCTCCGACCACGTTCTTATGAACGACGCAGGTGGCGGGGCCCCCGGATCCGATCCCCCGCCTATGGGGGTGTCCATTTTAGCCTGTCCGTTCATAAGTTTATGCGGGTCTGTTACGTCCGGTGTCGACCAAGTCACCGGACCCCCATTGTAAACCGAGGGGGCGGTCCATTTATTCGGGGCGGAGTCCGAGACTCTAATCTGACCACCCAGCCAAGGGCAGCCCGCCGCGTCGACCCAAACGGAATAGCCGACTGTCCCCCCTACAAGATTTTAATCTCATAGGTGGTTCCCCGACTCCCCCTAACAGGTAGGGTCGCCCGGGGAGACCCCCGTAGGTGGTCCCCCGGTATTTTTCCCGAGAGCCCCTTCTAGGCTGCGAACAGCGGTCCCGGGCCGAGCAGTCGTGTCAGCAAGTTTCCCGCGCCTGGGCCAACCAGCGAAGGTCAGATCCAGTTCTCGTCCACTTCTATGGGGACCCCCGGGTCCAGTCACTTAAGTCCAGACCCCGGTCTAATGCTTTTGTGGCCCGACTCTCTATAGGGGAGTCGTTTTTATCGGTCCCCAGGTTGTTAAGTCCAGGCCGTCCTCGGTCGTGCCCTCGTCACGCCGATTTAATCTGCCAGATCGTCTCCGCCCTCTTTCGGGCGACAGGGGTCTTAACTTGCGGTCGCGCACAAGTACCCTACGAGTCGTGTCCCGTGGGGGACCAGGGCGCCGGTCTCCCACGACGGTACGGCACTCCCCGGCGGGGGCCGGACGAGTCCGATCTCCGCGAGGATTGTCGTAGAGCGATAGGCCGGCGCCGTTAAAGAGAAAGACCCGACGCCGTGCCCTTGGACACGTCGCCGGGTAACTCCCCAACTGCGTGAGTCGCGAGCCGTGCCCTCGCAACCCGCGAGAGGTCACATGGGAGCAGGTTCGCCTAGACGCCTTATGCGTCCGGGGTCGCATAGGTGTTTATAAAATTTAAAACCTTAATAGTTCGATGAGTGATTTCCGTTACAATATACAAAGATAGGTGGGCTATTTGTATCTCTATAACATTCCGATCAGTTTTGTTGTTCTGAATATTTAACACATTTAGGAGGTAATTAATAAAAATTGTTTGTATAATTAAAACGTTGAAAATGTTGGCATAGAGGAATATAATTGTTATTTTCCACCATTATTACACACTAAAAAAGACGATTGAGAGAGAAAATGTTATGCGTTGATTTATCAAGAATTACTGCGACAA
>NW_020270402.1:0-6410 GCF_002803265.2 Melanaphis sacchari | reverse complement strand
CCCCCCCCATAAAAAAATTGAAAATACGCCACTGCTCATAGTTGTATACATAGTTGTATTACTTTTTTTTAATATTTATATTTATAAACTATATTTTATTATAATTTTCAATACTAATATATATTTTAATATTTACATATTTCGTATCTTTTATTCTATATTTTAAGAAAAATTGTTACGTATACGAGTATATGTAAATATATTGATATTTTTATTACAATAAAATCTGTTCCCTAGTAATAATATTTTACTTGGATATGTATCATTATTATACGAATATATGTAAATATCTAACAAAAACGGTTTTATGATTTAATCGAACGTTTATGCTGTGAATAATAATATGCCTCTGAGTTCTGATGAATACGAATAATGTTGTCAACATATTTTTACCAAGACAATGTATTTCCAACGAAAAAAAAATTGTTTAAAAAAATATGTTTGAGTTTAGGTAGTTTTTTTCTTTCTATACAACGAAAACGAAAACGTTAAAAATCTTTTAATGTATTATGTGTATATACACTGCTGTAGTTGAATAGAATTCTTACATATTACTCGTATTTTAATGGAACTTTTGTGAGAATAACGATCCCGCCATTGAACCACTTTTATTCCTTTTTTCTTTTTAATTATTGTCGAGTTTCAGATATTACAAGCGTATAGTTTTACGCTATACTTTTATGTACTACCTATATTATACAGTTTCATAAGTTTAAAATATGTCAAGTTGACGGCATACAAAAGCTGTTTACAACACACGACCAGAGGTATATTAAAAAAAAAAATGTTTAAAATCACTTAAAAAGAAAAATGCACATAAAAAATTTATATACGTGCATAAATAAAATATATAACTCTGACAGCCGAAAATTGACAACTATTGAATATGTCGCGTTTCTAGTATAATGTGTGCAAGTGTGATTGTGTATATGCGGTAAGTGCAAATGTGGACAGTCCATCGTTAATGAATAAATGTTTCTCGAAAATAGGTAATATTATTTAGTTTTTATTCGATACAGTAAAAAAGAAAAATAATGCATAATATTATATCGTCCACATGAAAATATAGTACGATGGTCAACAATTTTCTTCATGGTCATAGTAACGTTCAAATGCAATATGTATACAATTCAATATTTCATTATTTTCATTATCAAGGTTCAATGGTGTGAATTGATGTGACTTCACTAACAAAAGACGAACAACAATGAATATTAAGTATTTCAGTGAGTAGTGTGCAATATTTAGTTGCATGACTGCCAATAAAAATACAGCCAACATAAAACACGAAAGCTTTGAAGAATCAGAAATTATCTACTGCTCTATACTTAAATTAATTTGCTTCTCGACCTTATTCTTCGGTTTACAAAATTATTGTATTCATTTGATTAAAAAGTTACCGTGTAGGTGTTTATGTATAATAATGTTTAGGCACGTATAAATTCAATTTCGTTAAGTATCAACACACATATAGCCACCTATCTATGCATATTTTATTATTTTAGTCTTATTAGAATGAACCAAGAAAGTTTTTAACTGGCTGTTACTGTCAATATTTTGACATTCAAACACACTTTATAAAGATGCCTGTGCATTAATAAAACTTTTAAATCAAATTATGAGACATCAAAATGACAAAATATTAGAATAGATAAATGCGCGAGTACATTTTAAAAACAAATTAAAACGTAATAAGAAAAGAATATTGCGGTTTAGTAAATTAAAAAAAGAACCTAATTGATATTAAAGAAGATTAAACTAATAAATTGCGTTTATTAAATTAACTTTATTATTATTATTTTTTTTTTTCGATACACGATTATAATTTATAAACAATGTAAATGTTACCTAATTAAGTATACAGAATCATTCTTAGAATATAGTCATTATAACTGTGATACATCGATACACGCATTTTAATGTTTTAAACATAGATAGCTTATATTATGTTTTTATTACATAGTACCTATTAATTTAAAATAATAATTATTATCCTTGTAATTTGTATTTTATATAATATTATTATAAACATAATGACACATATGATTATGATTTATGGCTTATAAATTAAAATTAATGTCATAATATTGACAACTACTGTTAACATGTTTAACAGGTTATTCATAGAACTGTCGAATAAAGATTCTACGTTTTCATTTTTGTGGCACCTTCGAGAACTACATTATCCAAAAATACTTACATTTCTTCGAAACTACTGTAGTTTTTAGTAATAATTTAATGTAAGTACAGTTTTTTCTAGTTGCATTATTTAAGTGCTCATTTATTGAATATTATAATATCATATTTGTGATATTAGTTACATAAAATACTACATACAAACACAGTTGGTCGCAAAGTATAGTTTATTTTTTAACTTCCTCGAAATAATATAAACTTGGATAGAAGAAAAAAAAATGTTCTATTTAATTAAAAAATAACCTATTAAAATTATTTATGGCTTTATTTTATCACATTCAACAATATTTACCATTATAAATCAATTAAAAAACGAAATAGTTATAATATAAGATACCAGTTTGTAAGTACCTAACATTGATATTGTTTGATGTAACTACGTATACTGCATGATAATATTAATGGACTTTTAACTGTTTATTTAAAAGTTCACAACAAGTTTTAAGCTAAATACATATTGTTTTACTGTTACAACTCTCAAAACATAGATGTACGTACATTATTTGTACACAAGAAACAAGGAGATTAAGAATTATCTCCTTATTTCCTCTTAATAAATAAAATAAAAAAAGAAGGGTGATTTTCATTTGAAGAAAAAAAGTTTGTTTTATCACAGAAAATTTCTTAAATTGCTTTAATTTAAATTAATAACGATTTGAAAATATAGCCCTTAAGTATACTAAAATATTCCAAAAATCTAAATCTAAATAAATAAATTATTAAATGAAAAAATATGGTGTAAGCTTCCTCAATAATTCATTATATTTATACAAATAGATGCACAAAATTGTAGTTACAATTTATTTTTGTATAAAACCATGTCAAATTGACATTTCCGTCGTGGGTGAAAAATCGTAAATACAGATAGGTGCACAAAACAAAAATAACAATGGATGCTTTGAAGATAAAATATAATGTAATCTTCGGCCTTCGTGATTACCTACGTGCGCGCCTGCCTACTTACTGAAGTTTGAAAGGTATAACATAACATGAGTGATGTAAAAGCACAATATTCAAAGCGAAAGCTCTCGTTTCTGGAATTTTTTTTATAATTTATAGATGGGTTACAACGTCACGGAGACCAGACCGATCTTGTATAACTACACATACGTAGGTTTATGATATAGGTATATCGTCTTATAATATGCTTTAAAACAAGTTGTTATCAAGAAACGATTAATGGCAGTTAAACTTCAAAAAAAATTATAAATCCTATATGTTTTGATATCATATTGTACTAAAAGAAAAGGACATTAATAATATACTATGTATATTTTACATGACTTATACACCGTAGAGTGCATGAAGTTCCTCGTCGGGGGTCACGAACTCTATCAAACGGCGTAGTAACTACTTGTAGTTTTTTCGATCTTGAAATGACCCACTTTTTATTGTAAAAAATAAATTCAAGATGAAGGAAGAAATATTATGTCACCGACTGAGAGGAATAAAATCAAGTGTAGAAAAATGATTGCAAGAACATAATTTATGCAAGAATATTGTCACAGCTATAATCAAACTATAAAATGGACACTATTCAAATATTGATGATCGAAAAAAAACAACATAATTCTTTGGCTGGTAGAGAAAACAAAGTAATTTATTTAAGTGTCTACAATCATCACTATTACAAAAATTCTTAACTTTTGAAAATATAATTTCTACATTATTTGATATCATTACAAAACAACATTTTTTGAAAAACAATAACATTTTTTTTCAAAAATGTCTAATGCATCAAATTATGAAAAAATTAATGACATCTTATAAAAATGTTTTCATAAAAGTCACAACTTTTTTTTTAAATGATGACTGTATATAAAGTGTAGGACACGTAAATGAATCACCTGTATTATAGTAATTAATTTTCTTGGAAAACAACAGAGAATACATTTTAAATACACCCAATAAATTAAGACCATAATATATTTTATTATTTTTATTAATTATTATTATGTGTACCCTATTTATACAAAATTTAATCACACTTCGTACAATAATACGTTCGAAACACACGTAGGTCGTCGAACGCAATATGAAAATATATATCTTACTCGTCATAAAACAAGGTATCTACCTAACTGTAATTTCACTGCAGGATTGGTTGTATCATACAACTTGTATACTTATATTCTTCCATACACGTATAAGAGGTACAAAATGGGTTGTTGAATTAAAATGTACCATTGAAGCCAGTAAGCTGGTTCCACCCGGTAATGGGCACCTATACTTTCGTACACATAAGGATAGGTAAAATGCATTCGTGTTCAAAGAAAAAAAAATATTTTTTACAAACAGTTTTTATAATTTTTGTGAGTCATCGTCAGGCTATAAATCAAAAAAAAAAGAATTCGGCTATTTTTGTGTAATTAAATACTGAAATATAACATATTTTATATGAAGTTTTTGTAGTAATATAGGAAGCTTTTATTTTGAATACACATTTAACCATAAATAAAGTTATATAAATTATGTCAATAGCTCAAAGACAAAACGGAAGAAAAATTAAAATCGACAAATTACAATTATTATTATTATTATTTTAAGTGCATTAATGTACACACGGCGCATTATATATTATGAAATTGATGTATCTCGATATTCGATATATAGCTGGTAATTATATAGCGTTAACGTGTATATTATAATAAATACAGTTGGGCAAAAAAATTATGCAAAACATAATTTCACTCGTGCAATAATCTTTTGAAATATAATGTGTATACGTATGCGTTTTCGTTGAAATCAATTTTTATTTAGTTGTTAACGATTTTAATTTCTTTATTGAGGCAATATAATATTAAAAGTAATAACTAATAACTATAACAATATAGTCGATTGAACAAATAAAATTTACTTTATGATAGACAAGACAAATCAATAGCCACAAAAAGCATTTAGAAAATAGTATTTCAACTGTATGGCTTCTAGAAATATCTAGTATATAATAAAATGCAATTTTTTATAAAAAAAGCATATAGTGATATTATATTTGGCTAAGATTGAGGCCTCAACGATTGTCGTGATTCGAGAGCAAAGATAACAATTTATGCTGTAACTGTTAATAACCGGTACCTAGGTTGTTGGTCCACCAAGCGGCAATTTGAAAACATAATATTATATTATTAGGTATAATATTTACGAGTTAGAAACGACATATTACACAACCTAACCCAAACAAAATCACGAAGATCGTCGACACGGGTTTCACAGATCTCGTGTAAAGGATGTTGCGGGAAAGTAAAAAAAAAACCCCTTATGCGACATTATTCTTCCCCTACGTGCGTGAGTAAATCGCACGTGTACACGAAGCGATTGCGGTGGCCAAAAAAAATTGTTAACAACGCAATACAGCGGAGTCACGGCTAAAAATGGGGAAGGGGGTGCAAGCGGTAAACCGATTTTGGCAGGCGTGTGAGATGACCGTTTCCGGAATAAAAATAAAAATCCTACCGGTAAAATCCAAAAAAAAAAATAAAAACATCCAATGTACATCGGTGATTTATTTCAATAGTATTATGATAATGTCAACGAATACCTTCTAATCAGTTGGTACCTATATTAAGGAGCCCGTAGAGGTGGATAGAGTGGACATCGTTACTCTCCGCGGTATTATTTTTTTTGACCCGAACCGCAATCTAACTGCATGCACTAATAAGGCATCTTGATGAACGGCTTAAAAATATTTCTAAAACGGAAAATTGATAAAAACGACGTAGTAACGCGTTTGATAATACGATATAATAAGCTGATTCGGCCATTGAATTTTATTCTGCTGGCGCTAATTTGGCGGACAGTGGACCCGACCTGATCGTGATAAACCAAAATTTCGACGCCTCAAATTCACCTGTACGGTCACCTGTGCCCGTCGCATAGGCCACACGTACCCGGGACGAGGCTAATAGGAGGAGGCGATTATTACCTGCGCGGACGACGACGGCAGCTACAGTGTCGTCTGTCGGCAAGTCGCTGTGACGACGACGACGGCGACGGTGTATATAGCGTGTAACCGCGTCGGAGGTAGTTGACCAGGTTAAGTCGACTCGCTGTCGGTGGACACTCGACGAGGAAACGACGACGATGACGACGATGCGACAAGAAACGGAAAAACGCTTGTTACCGATACGTGCGCGTGGACAATACAGCGGTGTGCACGCGTCTGGTGCGGCGAACAGCTGACGAATGAACACAAAACAACACGCGCGCCACAATGG
>NW_020270401.1:0-10537 GCF_002803265.2 Melanaphis sacchari | reverse complement strand
ATATATCTAGAGTAAAATGGCATCTAAATTTTTCTAATCCTGAATTTTCTATTTCTATTAAAACTAGAATACTTTTTCTAAATGGTATTTCTAATTTTATGATTAATTTAATTAATTTTCTTTAGTTCTTTCCAGCTGCGTTTCTGACACCTTTGTTTTTCTAATGAAAATAAAGTTTTTGTTCAATCTTTGTTGATATATTCTGTGTCATTTTTATTCTGAATTAGAGATTTTTATGTTTGAACGAGAATAAAAATCGAGTACAAATCAAACATTAAATAAATTATGCTATGTGAATAATGAAGATTATATATAAATATATATTCAAAAATATAATTTTGATAAATATATATATATATATTTAAAAACCTCCTTTAGTCTGTTTAACATATTTTTATTTTTAAAAACTCGGTTTACTATTATTAAAATAATGATTGTAATCCATAAAAATTAAAAGTAATATTTCAATTTTTAAAACGTGGAGACAATTAATCATACTTTATATTGCTATTATACACTTATGGTTATTCACTAAATATTAAAACTTAAGTTTCATAATGTTAACAAAAATAATATATTTAAGGTATGAGATATATTATATTTTTAAATATATATATTAGAAAAATAGAAACAAAAGTACTACATATTTGTTTGCGAAAAGGTATCAAATAAATTGATGTTCGTTATTGCGGACTGCTGCATTAACTTGTGTTCACTTGAGTTCACAATGAAAACTGGTGATTTTTCAAAATATTTTCTAGTTATACACGCATAGAAATGGGACAGTTGTTTTAACTACATACCATGTTGTCAAGCATTATAATTGGAGTAAACTGCATTTGTGGGTTAAATCAACTGCAATAGAGTGTTGACCAAATATAAGAGCTCAACCATTTGAAGGTATTGAAATAATTCAAAATTGTTATTTTGAGAATCCAGGTTATTTAATTTAACATGTTTTGACGGATTAAAATGACTACAAGTCAAATGAGTTATTTGAATTATTTTTACTCTAAAATAAATATCGATGCACGTTGTTGTGACTAGCCTAGTTGATATGATAATTGATAGTATGTTGTGTTCTGTTTTATATATATAAATATATATAAGTAATATTATTAGTTTGTGTATTTCTTTGTTAATATATTTTGATATTCGCGGTATTTTTGTTCTCGTTGTTCGTTCAGTTTTCACTTATTGCTTCCAGTACAGTGATTATAACATTAAATAATTAAATTTTTATCTGCATTTATTTTTATAATTTAGACAAGTTTCATCACACGTTCGTTCCGTATCCTGTATATCTAATTATCTGTGCTGGGTGAATGATCAAATTTAAGGTATCTATTATATATTGAGAGGCAACAGCTCGTTTTATTTACCTATTAGTAGGGAACGGATTGAATGCTCTAAAACAAAAATGCCTTAAAAAGACGATTTAATGCCTTAAAAATGCTTTAACATCAAAAATGCACTAAAATGCCCTAAAAACTTTAAAATGTATTTATATTATTCAATAAAACACAATTTTGAATTTAAACTTATAAAACACATTATTATGAAAATCTGCTAAAAATATTTAAATACAATAAACCTCAATTAATTAACCTAATTATCTTCGTCCATTCTTTTACTCCCAAAAATTAAAATATAGGTGATACAATTTATATAGGTATATTCATATCTATAAAATAATATTTAGATTTTATTTTTAGAATGAATGTTTAAAATGACTAAACCATAAAATGTGGCCAAATGTCGAAAATGCTCTAAATGTAATAAAGTCTTAAATGCAACAAAATGCAAAATATCGTAAAATAAAAGTTGCGGCTTTACTCCTGATGATGAAATGAACTTTGCTTGAAACCACGTTTTCGGACATTCATAAAAATGCACTTGTATTTAAATCCGTTCCTACTCATAAGCATAGGTGAGCTGAATCCTTCAAAACGGTGTAATCAAGCCACACACCGCATGGTTGAAGAGTTTAAAAATATAGTAATACGTAACTGAACGAAGTACACCAGTTTGAGTAAATGTAATCAACTGATATACCTAAATATATTCTTTTTTTAAAATATAATTTAACATAATATTCATAATTATTATACTAAATATATCTTATTACATTATCTGATTTTTCTAAATATTATAAAGTTTTTTTATTATTATTATATTAAAAATAATATATATATATTTGATAAGACTTAATAAATATTTTAATCGTATTATGTTTTTGAACACAACAAAAAAAATTTAATTTTATACCTATTTAAAAACTTATCAAAATACATAATGATACAAACAAAATTTTTAAAATAAACCTAAGACAAATAAAAATACTGATTTAAGTTAAGGATGAATATATATATTACGATTTAAAAAAATTAACGAAAAACTAAATGATATACCTATGTAAAATTTTTAACAAAAAATGAAATAAATCTGTAAATACAAAAAATGAAAAAAATTTATTAACGAAAATTAAATTATATTATACCTATGTAAAATGTTTAACAAAAAATGAAATAAATCTGCAAATACAAAAAATGAAAAAACTTATTAAAGTTAATGAATAATACATATAATACAACAATGAATACATATAATACAATATTTCAAATTTAACGAAAACTGTATGTTTTTTTTTAAAAAAAAACCATTTTAAATTAATGTTGAATATATATAACATAACATTGTTTAGAACTGGAAAAAATAGAAAAAAATATACCTAAACAAAAAAAAAAAAAAAAGATATTAAATAATAATATATTATATTATAACTTTTTTTAGTATTGATGTAAATAAGTATTGTTTCTATAAATAGTTCATATATTCGTAAAAATCTCGTAGAGAATCACCTTCTGTTGATGTGAATGGTTGTATAATACAATGAATCTAGCGTACGGATGGCAAAGTTCCAGTAACTATCTTAGTTCCACATTACGGTTATTTAATAATCGTTTTGTGCGTCGCTTAAACGATTCGTTAACATTTTCAACCGTTCCGTATCCGATTATTCGGTTGCTATAATGGTGTAGAATAACATATGAATCTATTGACTACTTAATTCAGAAACATTAATAATATATAGTTTAAAGGATTTTTTTAAATCATCAAATATTTTAGCATGCAATTCATCTGATTTTACAAGTTTACTAAATAGTATGTTCAATAAAATATTAACTGAGGAATCAGAATTTATTGCAAAAGGTTCAGGTTGGTCTCTTGTATCAATAGATGGGTTACAGTTAAGAATTAATTTAGTAAACCCTCTAAAAGGGAGTTCATATATTGATTTACCGTTATTTATAAAAGAAAAAAAAGCAATTGTTAATGTTAAAAATAAGGATAATTACTGTTTTAAATATTCTATATTAAGTAAATATGATAAGCGTTCAAATTAATCTCATTTTAACCAAGTATATTTTAATTTTCTAGAAAAAAATAGTGGATTAAATTTTAAATGTATTGATTATCCGACACCGATAAAACAGATAAAAATATTTGAACGTTTAAATAATGTTTCGGTAAATGTTTATAGTTTAAATAATAAAAATTTTATTTTTCCATTATACATTGCTGATTCGGAAAAAAATAATCATTTTGATTTATTTTTATTTAGTTATGGTAAAACATCACATTATAGTTATATTATCAATTTTTCAAGATTTATTAGGAGCCAGAAAACTAAAAATTGTTCTAAGTTAATAATTTGTAAGAGATGTTTTACAACTTTCAGTAATAAAAAATGTAAAAGCAAACTTTGGGGTCAATCAGGATTAATTAGTCATAAAAAAATGTGTAACATAAATAAATTAGGAACACCTATAATGTTTGAAGAAGGAGTAGATGACGAATTTATATATTTTAAAAGTTATAAAAAAACCTGTAGAATTCCGATTGTTATTTATGCCGACTTTGAATGTATTTTAAGCCCTAAAAATGATGAGAAATTGAAGGATTCTAAAACTCACATCACTCATTTACATAAAATTATGAGCTATGGATTTTACGTAAAAGTTGACTATAATAGCATATGGGAAGAACTAATTCACCAATTCGAAATTCCAACAAAAGTAGTAATATATAGAGGTAAAGATGCTGCAAATAAGTTTATGAAAAATATGATTGAGATCGGTTTTCATAACTTAACATATGATAGTCATTTGATAATTCGAGAACTTGGTTGTGATGATAATGACATTCATGTTATTCCAAATTCATCGGAAAAATATATTTCATTTAGCAAATAAATCGCCTCAAAATTTAATATAAAGTTTGTTGATTCATTTCCTTTTATGGCCTCCTCATTAAGAGAACTTGCGGATAATTTGAATGAAGATAAATCGAGATTTAGAGAAACTATAAAGATATTTTCTAATAAAAAATTAAATTTAGTAACACGAAAAGGTGTTTTCCCTTATGAATACATCGATAGTTGGAGTAAACTAAATAATACCTGTTTACCTCCAAAAAATCTATATTATAACTCTTTAAAAGATGAGGAAATTAGTGATGAAGATTATTCTCATGCCCAAAAAATATGGAAGATATTCGATTTAAAAACTTTGGGTGAATATAGCGATCTTTACTTAAAAACTGATGTTACTATACTAACAGATGTGTTCGAAAATTTTTGAGATTTATGTTTGTCTACTCTTAGACTAGATCCTGCTCATTATATGACTGCTCCAGGGTTTGCTTTTGATTGTATGCTTAAATATACTAAGGTTAAATTAGAAAGATTAAAAGATTTTAACCAGCTTTTATATTTTGAGAATGCCATCAGAGGTGGGGTTGTCCAATCAACAAAAAGATATGCTAAATCAAACATACCAAAAATTAAAGGTTTAAGCTATGATTCTGATAAACCATCATATGGATTACATATCTTGATTGTGTAAATTTATATGGAAAGTCAATGTTAACAGAACTACCTCTAAAAGATTTTGAATGGGTTGATGATTTAGACATTGACGTTACTAAAATTCCTGATGATTCGAAAGTTGGATATATATTAGAAGTTGATATTGATTACCCTGAATATTTACATAAAAAGCATAATGATTTTCCATTTTTACCTATAAACGAATGTCCTCCTAATTCAAAAGTTAAAAAATTGATTACTACGTTATCATCAAAAAAAAAATTATATTGTACATTATAAAAATTTGAAACAAGCAATTGTTAATGGACTTAAGTTGGTAAAAATTAATCGAGCTATAAGATTTTCACAGAGTAAATGGATGGCACCATACATTGAACTTTGTACGAAAATGAGAGTAATAGCTAAAAACAAATTTGAAAAAAACTTTTGGAAATTATTAATTAATAGCGTTTTTGGTAAATGTATGGAAAATGTTCGAGCTAGAACTTCTTTAAAATTGAGTTCATCAGAAATAAATGCAAATAAATTAATGATGAAAACTAATTTTAAAGATAGAACAATATACTCTAAAAATCTAATGGCTATTCATCAGCATAAGGAAATTATTAAATTTGATAAACTGATTTATGTAGGATTCGCAATCTTAGACGTTTCGAAAACATTTATGTATGATTTTCATTATAATGTAATGAAAAAAAGATATGGTAACAAAATTAATTCTTTATACTCAGATACAGATTCTATGGTATATGAAATTCAAACACACAACTTTTTCAATGACTTAAGATATGATTTATTACTGTTTTTCGATACATCAAACTATCCAAAAATTCATTATTGTTTTAGTGAAATCAATAAAAATCAGCCAGGATATTTTAAGGATGAAATGGAAGGAGTAATTTTAAAGGAATTTGTTTCATTAAGACCGAAATTATACGCCTATAAAACTGTAAATGAAGATGAGGTAAAAAAAGCAAAAGGAGTAAAAAAATATATAATTGATAAACATATGCACTTTAAAGATTATATGAAAATATTAAATGCGTATATAAATGATAGATCTGTCGATGATAAACAAACTCGTAGAGAAATGAATTTTATTCAATCGAATAAACATATTGTCCATTCAAAAACAATGAATAAGCTCGTACTAAGTGCAAACGATGATAAAGTTTTATAATGGATGATGGGATTAATACACTAGCGTATGGTCATTATAAAATAAATAATTAACTCAATAAAAAAAACATAATACATTTTTTTATTTTTTTAAATAAAACATACATAAATAAAAAAAAATTTTTATTTTAAAATATCTGTTGATGATATCCATGAATTATGACTTGAATCAAAACCTAACCATTTAACAAGCATTTTATCTTTAACTCTTTTTATAATACGTTCAACTAGAAAAGTATCTGGGAAATCGGTTAATTTAATTTCTTGTTCATAAAAACCACCTAAAATTATATTTCCAGATCCATCCTTTAGTTGATAAGTTATCGGATTTGTATGTAAAATTTTAGAAACTGTAAAAATTGCTGTTGTCCAATTTGGTGTATATCCTTTACTAAATACGTGTTTATATTTTGATATTCTTACTTTATCATTAATTTTAAATTTTGGTTTATATAATGTTTTTTTATTTATTTGTATATTTGATTTAATTTTACTTGTGTTCATCCTAGCTTCGTATGGTGTACATTTAATCGTTTTATGTTTTGTATGATTGTAGTTATAAATAATTTTTGATATTGTGTTATACCAATTCCATGTACCTGTTGCAGTGAAATGTTTATGTATGTTATTTTTAAGCGTTTGTATAACACGTTCATCAATCGAACATTTGATAACACTGTATGACCTGTAATGTCTAATTTTATATTTTTTCATTAAATCTTGAAAATCAATATTATAAAATTCTGTACCATTATTTGTTTGTAATAATTTAGGATTGGCTTGTTTTAATATATTAGACATTCCTTTTGTACATTCTTTACCTGTTTTATTTTTTAGCGATTCTACCCATACATATTTTGTATATGTATCTATAACAACTAAAATATATTTAAAACCCAGATTTTGTTGGAATGAGATTGCATATCCATTAAATCAGCTTGCCATAGGTCATCTTTAAATCGTGTTATTGTGCTACGTCTAGGGAATATTTTTCTAGCAGGTCGATGTAACACATTAGCTATACACTCTAATGTTGACATTATACTATAATATTTCTTTGACGTAATTCCTCTAGAATAGATATGATTTCATTATTAACACCAGTATTACCAACACTTTGAGATGCAGTTGTTAGATTCAATCTCTTAACTAACTCATTTGGATCATCATAATATACTAATTGTGTTTGAGGTATTACATGTTTATATAAACCAGAACCTTTTTTACTCTTTGGTGATAAACTAAATTTGAACAGCTGGCTAGTTGGAGGTTCTTTAAATTTAGAACTATTCATTGAAGGTGAAAAATCAAACGGGCCATTTTTTATAGTTGTATTATTATCGATTTTTCTTCGTTTAGCACTTGAACTAGCCAAAAAGTTGTCAAATTGTTTTAGATTTAATTGAGTAGATTTTTTAACTTTCGCATTATTAATTTTCAATATTTCCTCATTAAATTGTTTTTTCCTCAATTTTCATTCGTTCATATAAAGGTTTTACAACATTCATCCATTTAAAATATCCCGAAGTCTTTGGTATCCTATCTGCTTTTAAAAAAACTTTACTTATTTTCAAAATATTATAATATGATTCCATATCCTCCATTGTCATATTTTTTGGTACTTTCTCACATAATAAAGACCAAAGTCCTTTAGTCCAAGAATAGTAGTTATCGAGTAAGTGTAAGTTACCATGTTCAAAAGTAACAGGGATATTTGATATTTTAAGTTGATCGTTAACTGAGTCATAATGCATACCATAAGATTTATCATAACGTTGTGATTTAGGATTTAAAATAAAAAAATTATCAAACGATGAATTTAATGAGTTTTTGTTATCTTCATCACTAGCATTTAAAACGTCTTCATATTTATTAGAAATAATCGGAATATTTTTTTCTGACAATGTATTCAATGGTTCGAGTAAAGGTTTAAATGTATCACGAAAATAGTTATCAGAATCTATAACACCACATCTCATATCCATTATTTTACGTCTGATTTTTTTTTTCGATGACACTAAATTTTCTAACAAAACTTTTTCTTTATCCATTAGAAATAATAATTTAATATAACTGTTTCCTCCGACTTAAAACAATATTGTGTAGATATTAACTAAATTACAACTATATTTATATAATTATTTTATTTTTTAATGAAAGTATGAAAACCACATCTATATCTACCTTTATTGATTTCACGTGTTTTATCGATAACCATAAATCCGTAATCATTATGATTCCAGCATAAATGAGAAATTTTCCTAAATTCTGAGAAATCCATATCTGCCGATGAATGATCATTAAATATAAGACGTTAATTTGTGTCATCCTGTTTTAGTATTATTAAAAAGTTTGAGTTAACTCTCACCAATTGTTTTGGAATTTTAGAATATGTTTGTGCTAAATAAAATACAGAGCTAGCACCTGAATGTCTACCCATACTGAAATAATCTTTTATAATAGATTGCGGGCCACATGATATAACATCGAATATAATGATAGAATTTTTTTTAGTTAGATTTGGTTTTATAACTTTGTCAGCGTCTGTGAATATCAAAAAATTAGCACCCTTTATATCATCTATTATTTTTTTTTAATAAAATATATTTTTCCTGATTAGAAGTTTTAGAGTATAAATAAATATTCTTAAATCTTAATCCGTTTTCATGTGTGATTAGGTTATACATTATATTTGTTTTACCTGAACCACTAGGACCAACTATAATAGCACGTATAGTGTCGGGTAATAACGGATCGTGTCTTGACAATTTTTTTATTACTTGAGTATCAACATTTAAAATATCTAATTTATCTTTCTGTTCAATCAAATTATTTTCTTATAAATACTCTAGAATTATAGTTTATTATCAGTTATTGATGACGCGTTCAACTCTTAAGTGGAAATCGGATAAGACTGGTAAAGGATTTATAAACTCTCTTATAAATAGTCTTCCGTTTAAAGCTCACATTCCTGGTTATCAGTTTTGTGGTCCTGGTACGAAATTAGAAAAGCGAATAGATCGTGGTGATAAAGGAATAAACCCATTAGATAACGCTTGTCGCGATCACGACTTAGTGTACGCGAAAAGTAAAAATTTAGATGAAAGGCATAAAGCTGATAAAATGTTAGAAAATCGTTCTTTGGAAAGATTTAAAGCTAAAGACACTCCTCGAAAAGAGAAAATTGTTGCCTACTTGGTAACAAATGCGATGAAGGCTAAAAAAAAAATGGGGATGGGTCATAAAAGTAGACAAAAACAAGCCAGAAAAAAAAATAGTTCATTAGCAGCGAAAAAAAGAAGCAAGGTTAAGAAAAATTATAGTGGTAAAATACAGATTTTGATACCGGTCAGACAGGAGGTGCGATTCCCTTAGTACCTATTTTTGCAGGATTATCAGAACTTGGTAGTTTACTGTCTGGAAGTGCTAGTGTGTATAATGCAATACAAAATTAAAAAAGAAAAAAAGGTAGTGGATTATATCTGAAGAATAATAGGTTAAGAAAAAAAAACTGATGAATACGCTGCCTAATAGACCACTTTCATCTCAATATATTATAAAATATGTTGGAGAGTTTAATATTAGTCATTTCCGTGGAATCTTTTCACGTGACGACTTACCTAAAATACCGCTTAAAATTGAATGTGGAATATTAAACTTGGATATATCTTCAGGCGATGGAAGTCATTGGGTAGCGTTTTATAAAAATAAGGATAAAGTTACATACTTTGACAGCTTTGGTAATTTACCTCCACCAATTGAATCACAAAAATATTTTAAAGGAAACAAAATCATATATAACTATTCAAATTATCAGAATTATAATTCATTGAACTGTGGACATTTATGTCTTAAATTTTTACAATGATGAATCAATCACTTTAAGTTTAACCGGGAATGATACTACATTAACTACAAATTATTTTCCGTCTTTAAACGTTAATGAAGACTCAGAAATAGCTTTATTATGTTTACAAACGTTCAATTCATTTTCAAACATAATTTCAACAAATAATAGGATATACATAGAGTTTTATGATTATTATTTTTCATTCAATTTCCCAAGAGGATATTATAACATTACAGATATTAACAATAAAATTAAACAACCGATTTTAGACTTCAATAATGAGTATCATATTGATTTAACATTTGATGTAAGTCTTGATCCTATCGATTTTAGATCGGTTATAAAATGTAACGGAACACTAAACTTTACGGATCCAAACAGTATAGGCTCTTTATTAGGCTGGATTTAGTGCTCGACCGACGATCAGCGCTGACGTCGGTCGAACGTAGCAATATCAATGAATGCATATGAACAACTACAATGCATCACTGATAAATTGCTACGCGCGTACAGCTACGTCGCGCTGACGAGCTATTTTTAGCAATGCAAGAGTTTAGTTCTACGCTGACGACCAACTGATCGTACGCGCGTACACAATCTTTTTATTTTATTTTTAT
>NW_020270400.1:879140-934249 GCF_002803265.2 Melanaphis sacchari | reverse complement strand
GTCGTTCGTCGGAATCATATTGTATTTTTTTTATTTTTTCCGGACTTTGTTTACCTGACAAAGATTGTTCTATTTTTACCTAAACATGACGTAATTTAATAATATATTATTAAATACATAAATAGTACATAGAATACCTCTTGTAATGACTGTTCTCCTTTTAAGAAATTTATAAATTTCCAATCGTAACATGATTTGCTGCAAAGCCACTATTAAATGCATGATGCCAACCTTCAACGGCGTTGTTGGTCCATGGTTGATTTTTAAATACTGAATCATAACAGTTTCACATGCAAAGATCAAACTGTAGGGAGCGTCTCCGATTGTTACGATTTGGTCTCCCAATTCACGTATCTTCAAAATAATTGATTATTGGAGATAATAGTTCTTCATTTTCCAAAAAAATTAGTTGAATCTATAAGTTCTTCAATGGTTCGAATAACATTAATTGTTGGAATAAACGCCAACGCGCTCAACGATCGTATCTGCATAGAAAACTCAACGTCATCACCATACATTTGTTGTAGACCACAACTTTGAATTTTCCGCCATTAACATTGTTGAAAATGGAAAAAACAGCCTTTAAATTCTGTTGTAGGAAATTCATTTTTAAAAGCTGATATGAAAGCCATTTCAAAAACAACCATAATTCGTTGGGGCGTTAAATTGGAAACTAAAGATTTTAATGCTTTCAAAATTTCAATATACGAATCTTTAAAACGATCTACCATTAAAATATACACAAGAGGAAAACTTTGTTTTTCTTTTTATACCATGTATAGTGTAAAGTTGTAAAAATAATGTTGGCATTGAACGAAATGTACCATCACCAAACCAACTTGAGCATTCTTTTTTAACATATTTAAATTTTCTAGAGTTGAAAATATTAATATACGCTTTTGAATTTTAATATCGTAATATAAAAACATGTAACCTTTGTTTGTTACTAAATATTCACCAGAAACTATTAGATCCTCAACATTTACTGGATTAGCTGGAGGTTTTTGTTGTTTAATTTTTTCTAGTCGAATTCTTTTAGATATTTTTTCTATGTTTGGTAATCGTCCAATTATAGATGTTGGGAAAGTTTCAACTGCATGACTTACTAAATTTCTGGGAGTTAATAATATAGTTGTTTTTGCTTCTTTTTATATTTGTAATATTTTCTTTAATTTTTACTTTAGCAATATCTGGTGCGTGTGAGTAGTGAACAGATTTTTTTATTATATCCCCTAAAATTAAATAAATTATATTAATTTAAAAAAAGAGCTGTTTTTTTTTAACTATTGTTAATAAATAACGATTTATTTATGTATATTAAATAAATTGAATAATTTAAGTTATAAAATTTAAAGTAATTTAAAAATTAAACTTTATTCCATACAACTTAATTTAATATAATAATAAAATTACCTATTTCTTCTCGAGTGGTTGTATAACATGAAGTACATTTATATGTTTTGTACTTTGATTAACATCAAATGAATTTGTTCACACCTTCTTTATAGAAGGTATGAAGGTATCCTTTGTGCAATAGTGACTTGTTGCCTTTTTGACTTATAATAAATTGAAGAGGCATTTTTTTTAAATTTACAAACAGGGTGACAAAGTGAAATAGGAACTAACTTAGTCGATACCAGCTGTGTGCAGTCTATACTGGCACACTATTTGCAGTGGTGGCGAGAACTGTTTGAGTGTTTGAAGCAAATTGTATATTTTTAATATTTTTATCATCAACCATTCCCTTTATTACACTATCGTATCGGTACAGTTTTTACAGCGATAAAATCGTTAATGGTGGTTTGCAATAGCTAGCACGCATAAAAAATATATCAGATAATAAAAAATTGGTCAATGTGTCAGTGTAATATTGTGATTAGTAGTTATTACTCTAGAAATATTATAAATCGGAGATATTTTAAGTCGGAGATATATTAAATCGAAGATTTTTTGACCTGGAACCAGCGTAGATGGTGTCGCGACCTTCTATCAGAAAATTAAATTAATTTAGCATAAAAAAAGAAAAAAACTTTCAAATATATATATATATTTTTTATTTTTATATGAAATTTACAATCTATACCCTAGGGCTTAGATACAATGAGTAAATATGATACAGAATAGACATATAAGGTATCAAAACATATTATTATTAATAATAACAGTTTACAATAAATTACATAGTACATGTTACGTTTGAGAAGAGCAGCCACCCATTAATGACACTTTCCCTTGTTTTTTTTTGAAATATATAAAGGTATATTTTTGTTTTTTTTTTTTTTTTAATCCACTTATTAATTTAGAACTTAATTTATATAACAAGCAAGTCACCGCACCATTTACGTTTTAACCTTATCGGAGGGTTTACGGGGATTGTTGGGGTAGAGAGATTTCTAGCAAGCGAATTGGGGTGAGATAATAAGTGGAGGTGGAAACGTTTGTAATAAAGTTTTGCTTCATCGTGCACTAGGGGCATTTTTAACTACCTTTGTCACATTTCCTAATTATTCTAGTTAAAGATGAATTGTAAATTTCTTATAAAAAAAAAAAAAAAAAAAAAAAAAAAAAATGATTTATAACCTATTATATTATTAATAAATTACCACTGAAATGAATTGCATAAAAAATAAATATTTTTATATTTTATTTTTTAAATTGAATAATTCGATGATTATGACTTACTTATATAATCCATCGTTAAAAACTATTCTTACTTGAACTTAAAGAAATAGATATTCTAAGTCAGCCAAACTGATGTTGATCATCCTCGAACAAATTTATTGCTTAAAGTTTCTCCGTTATAGTCATATGCGACATAGTGTACCTTATCCATTCTTAAATAACCGGCATTTATCTAGCTATGGTCTGTAATAGAATATAATTTATAATTTGAAATTTATTTAATCAATAACAAAATATAGGTGATGTATTCTTTTCGAAGAATTATAATTAAATATGCGTTAATTTGATAAACAAGGTTAAAAATAAAATATAATATTGGGTTCTTTATAAAATTAGACCTTAGAATGCACATTTTTATCTATTATGCATACTTATATCCAAAGTAAAGACTGTATAAAAAGCAAATCATGAATAATTAGTATCAATGACACGCAAACAAAAAGTGATAGACAGTACTGCAAATTCGTAAGCTGATTAATAAGAGTTGGTCATTCCATTAAACAGTAGTCAGTATGTAAACACCCATCTACTTGAAACGATAAATTGTTTGTCGGATTTCAGATAAAAGAATTTCGATTCTTTAGCGATTAACGCAACATAAAATCACTAAATTCTATTATATATTTATGTAAGTAGAGTCATTATTTAATGTATTAGGTAATTATTAAAATAATTATAGGAGACGATAAAATTATTTTCAGTTAAATCTATCCATATTAATACCAACTATAAATATGAGTTCGTATGAAGTTCTTGACGTGGCTTTCAATATAAAACTATACAAAATATTACGTTTTTATGATATATTTGATCCAAAAAGTACAAAGATTTTCGGTTATAATTATTATCGTTGTACTGGAATTATAATTACTATATTAACCCAATCATACATATTATTTGGACTGACGGGATTTTTAATACCGATGGAAGATTCAATAAATTATATAGAGCAATCTATGTTAATTTTTGTCAATTCAATGAATTTTCTCACTGTAATAAAAATATGTGTATTTGTAAATAAAGCAAATAACACTTGGGATTTATTTGATGTAACACGCATAAATTTTCTGAAAAGTGAACAATGTTGTAAATACAGATATAAAATACTAGAAAAAGTTCGTAACAAATCGATAAGACTTACAAATTTTATTGTTGTATTTGCAATAATCTCATTGACTATTTGGATAATATATCCACTAGTTATACATTTCTATTTGACGACAAATGGTCAAAACAATCATCAGCGCTATCAAAGTGTTCTTTATTTGCGGTACCCGGTGACTAAAAATACTTACAATCAATATTATTTTGTTTTTTACACAATCGAAGCGATATTGGCATTTGGTATACTATATTATTCGATATTAATTGATACTGTTTTAGTATCTTTGTGTTGGATTTTCATAGCTCAATATGAAATACTTTCGGAGGCATTTGGAAACATTAAATACGATGACAGTAAGTTTGTATTTAAACATTTTCTTCCTTTAGTATTAGTTAATTGCAAATTTTTATTAATAATAAATATGAACACAACATAAATATTGTTTAAAGTACAAAGTTAAAACGTTATAACTTATAATAAATTCACCAAAAAAATCATGAGTATATTATATTATACTATTTACTGTTTTATAATAATTTAACGAAAAAATGACTCGCATAAATCAATCTTTTCCTTATTTTTCTATTATTAATTGTATTATGATTTAAAAAATCATTTATAGAATTTATATAGTATTCACAATGCATTTAAAGTAGACGGATTTATTTTTCTTTTTTTCTAATGGTTTAAGACACATCTCAATTAATTATAAATATAATTCATTTACGTAGAATAAAAATATTTAGATCATTTTATTTTTCCTATTTTCGTTTTTTTGAGTTATTTTATAGTGTAACGTTTTATTTGTATTTAATGTATTTTGTACATTTTATAATTTTAGAATATACAACATACTAATAGACTAGATATAAACGATAAAATTAATAGTAAATATATAATCAATGTATTTGAATGGTAACGATGAACAAAAAAATTAGAAAAGTTGATTTGTTGTGAATTAAATAAATGAAAATCGATTACTTTCTGGTAAAAATGTATTATAATTTTAAAAACAAATAGTTAATTTGTATCATAATTACAGGGTATAATAAAGTTAATGGTGAAATTTACTGCATAGTCCTATGTATACACATTATTAAAATATTTTAAATATTTTTGGTTAAAAAATATACAAAACGTCACTTTAAATTATTTATTTATGGTCACATAATAATTTGTGCTTTAGTGATTCATAAGAATATTTAATATATTGAATTCAATTATATTTTACTTAATGCTTTTTAACTTACAATATGATTTACAAAACTAAAGTGTTCGATGCTCAACAAGACTTTTTAACAGTTCACCAATTTTTTCTTCTTTTAGAAAAAAAAGATGGTTCCATTAAAGCATATAATGATTTTTTGTCAGTATTAAGTGATCAAAGAAGACTTAATTTGTAAGTATGTAAATCTATTTAGTAATTATTTTGATTTAGTTCTTTATAAAATCAAATTGTTATTATGAATTAAGTAATGATTTTACACTTTAAACTTATCAATAACAGTGATATTAATTGACATTCTTGATGAAATTAAAACTTTAATGTATGACAAGTAAAATTATACGATCTTTATTGCTTTTTATACTTTACTAGCGATATATTTTTCAATAGCCTACTATGCCAAATTATTATTAAAATGGTTCGTCAAATTGATTATTAAGAAGATCAACCAAAACCACCACAGTGGTATTTTATTTTTTATTCTATTTTAAATTTTGTTTTACTATTTATTCCAAATAATTAACACTTTTTGAAATAATTAGTGTTTTGATTACACGTATTGGTTTAATTGAATATTATATTATTTATTTTTATATTAAATCATTATAAAATGAAAGTAACATTGAATTACTTAATATTTACTGACATGAATATATATTTATGTTATTTTGTTTACAGAAAACTTAAACTATATTATTCTATAGTATGGTATGTGGTCTTAACATATGTTGTATTTTGTTCATGCTCAATCATAACATTGACTTATTCATTTATTACGGTAAGAGTTATTATATGATAAGTTTTAATTCTAGTATTCACAATACATATATATTAATAAATCACGTTATAATTCTTCATTTATTATTTTAAACACACAGACATGTATCTCGACGAACGAATCTTTACCAGTTTTCTTCACAATTAGAATCATTACACCATTTATAATGCTCATATCTCAATTATTTTTATATTGCTATTTTTTTGGACTTATAAACCTGAAGGTAATTTACTAAAATCAGCACAAAAATAAAAGTAATATATAACAGCCTTTTGTTTTATTCTTAAATATAGAAAGAATCAGTCATTTATGGAATGTATTCTTGTGATTGGACATCGATGGATTTAAAATTTAAAAAGTTATTACTTTTATCAATGCGGATGAATGGTGCTGATAAATTAATGCTTAAAGCTACACCAACTAAAATTATTAATTTAGAATTTTTTGTTAAAGTGAGTAACAATTAATTATTTTTAGAGATTTTACAAATAACTATTATTGTAAAAATTTTATTACGAATTAATAAACAATTATAAAAAAACATTTATACAATTTTATGTGATGATAACAACCTACAACATTGTGTCTGTAATGCTGAATACATTAAATTCGAAAACATGATTCAAGTAGCAATAAAAAAAAATAGCACTTTTAAAGTCTTTGCTCAATTGATTGTAGTCATTGTTGAGTTACAATTCATTATTTAGGACGTAGGATTTACTTATTCTTGATTGCTGATTAGGGATTAGAATCTACTATTAGAGTTTTTTGTAACAGCATTTCTGGTATTTTAACAGAAACTATCTCAGATCGGGTTTGAGTCTTTGATTGAAGATTAATGTCAATCATTCAATTTTTTTTTTGTTCACTTAATTCTATTCTTTCATAGACAGAATAAAAAACAATTTGAAACAAATGTTGAATTTTTATTTTTCAATACAAATTAGTGATTACTAATGCTTGAAAATTCTAAAAAAATTTATGTAATAATATAGAAAATGTAGCTAAGTAATTTATAAATTTTTAAAACTTAATTTTAAATACATTCCCTAGTCTTAAGATATTAGTTTGATGGATTCATTTTATCTATATTGCAAAGTATATCATAAGTATAATTAAAACTATAAAATTAGTGTTTAAGCTTTTTTTTCTGATTACGCACATTGCTACTTATCGATTCGTAAAAAATGACTATAATTACTACATACAGAGGCGTCATTTAAAGTAAAATCAAGTGGTAGCAACAGTGGAAACCCAGAGGAGGGAGAGCTTATAAGCTTAAGCCTCTCCTCATTGACCGTGTAAAAACTAAAAAAAACTTTTCAACAGTAAAAATGTTGAACAATCATTCATAATACAAAATATTGAGCATGACTGATGTGTTCTAGAGGTAAATTATAGAGTTTAGATTAAATAATTTAAATTTAAACATAATAAATCAAATGTTTTGTTTTAGTGTTACAAATTTAAAGTCAAGAATCGTATCATTATCTCAATTTACAATATTTGAGTAATATTTTAAATACATGTCTGAAAAGTTTGTAGGTAACAGAGGGCTCTTGCGCTTTACATTTCCCCTATTATCTTGTCCATTGCAACAAAAAAGAAAATTATGATACCAGAATAATAGTATTATACTGGTGGGTTCATTGCTATATTTAGTAGTGTCCCAGATCGTCATCAATGATATTTACCATTTGCTAAATAAACGTTAATAATTATTTTCTTATAATTGGTACCATACACAATGAGAAAAATAAGCATTTATAGTTTCGCTAAAAATAGATTAATGTTTAATTATCTTTATATGTTCAAATTCAATATAAATATTATATTATATAAAAACAAGAAAATTGTAATTATTTTTTATTTAATTTCTTGTTGGATAGTATAACTATTAACTTTCTATCCCATTACAATATGGTGGAGTAGTAATTGCTACCCGTCATTACCTCATAATGACGCCCATGCAGTGTACATGTGTTTTTATTATAATTTTTATAAACATAATTTCTCATCATGTCCTGTATGTATTTATTTTGGTTATAATAAAAATAAACGTGCATTATTTGTTTGTAAAAATATAGTTTTATAGAATATTTTTCAATTTTTTACTGCTATAGCGCATATTTATTTTGATTTCTTTTAAGGTCATAAAGTACCTTTTGCGGAGTAATGCGCAAGCAATCTCTGCAGCGCTATCGGTTTAAAAATGAAAAAAAAAAGCCATGAAGTAGGGTAACTACTCATATTTAATATAATTCGAGAAAAACTTATCAATTTGCTGTAATTGTATTGAGGACGAGAAAATATTGAAAAACGTATAAACATATTATAATAATTATGAATACCAATCAAAATCATAAAAATCAACTTTTATCAGTTACACAGAAGGTATTATAGGTATAGCACTAAACGGTCTAAACACTAACGTCGTGTACAGAAATATATTATACAAGTATGTAATAACATTTCAACTTAACAACCTAATAAATTATTTTCACACATACCATTATTATTGATAAGCGACGCTGATCCATTGATTTAATACATAAGAATATGGCATTTTATTTTAATGAAACACATAATTTTTGGCTCACATAACGGATAGAATAACGATAGTTTTCAGTGTTCTCACTAGTACAGAAGTTTATCATCCAAGTTATAAGCTCGGTTAAAGAGCTAACAGGCGAATAAATTTGTTGGCCGACTTATTCGAGCGGCCGTTTGTCGTGTACGCCGTCCAAACTCAAAATGTTTAAGTAGGTGCACTGCAGGAATATTTTGATAGCGTATATTAGATTCAAACGTTTTCTTTCAAACGGCGGCGCATTATGTAAACAAATAATATTATATCCCTTACAGCGTATGAATGTTATGACATTATATCCTACACATAGTACGTCATATATATATATATATATATATCGTATACACGGATTATATTATAATAAGGTCACGGTATGTGTTAAATGTATAATTCAAATATATATGTATTTATAAGTCATACATACCGTCGGCGCTAGTGCATTTTTGGTTGGCCAACGGTGAAATTCGCGTTCAAATAAGTCACGCGATCCGCAAACGGTTTTTGCACGAGACTTAGGAAACCTTTCAAAACCCGCACATACACCTTAATACAGTTCCTGTAGTCCTGTGTACTGCAACAATAGTTCATGGTGTTTACTAGATGCTTGTACAATCGCCCCATGAATACAAATATTCGGTCGGTGTATGCGTTTTGCTCTCGAATTCGCGGGCAAATCGTCGTCGTTATATTATTATATAACTGAAAAAACGAGATAATGGCGCGATATAATAATACGCGTACAAATATTATATGAATGCAAATCGACAACGCGTACAAAACAGTAAAGTATAATAGCTAATTATACAGACGTTTTAGAGATCGTATGCTTGCTCGTTGCGGTCCACTGCACAATATGGGACCGAGTACTTCCTTATCATTAGTCGCGTAAGACAATATTTCATTATTTCTTTGTAGGACATAATGTTCTAGTAATTAATTCTATGTATTAGTATGTAGTTTACATGTATCATAGAATATGACATTATTCAATTGTTACGTCAAAAATAGTATAAAAAATGTAAACTTTAGCGGCAATCTAACGGATCAGTATAAGTATATGAAAGGGTATGTATATCCGCGTAAATTGTATTGGTTGGGCCACCACGTTTTCATAATATACATATTATTAGTATTACTATTATTATTATTATATAGCTTTATAATAGATCAAACGTTGGAAAACAAGCGGCCTATCCCGTTCTTATAATAATTATTATACACAATATATACGTATTATAGGTACACGCTTACATTATCTCAGAAAAAAATTTATAAAAAATATTTGACAATATTTTTTTTTTCAGAATGTTTCATTTGGTACGTTCGAAGGACTTTTACGAAATGGAAACAGAGTATAATAAAAACATGCTTCCAGGTTATATTTTATTGTACCGTTTTTCCAATAGCACAGTCATACAATATACTCATCACGACCTTGGCCTAAATATAATTTAATATACACCTTACACCTAAGCCGATCCATTTAATTCACCATACTCATCGTAATTTTTACGTATGCAAAAATAAAAATGAAAAAATTATTTTGTATCAACTGACCCCGATTGCGGGATTAGGTAACAGGTAGTTCTCTAATATGTTTATATAATCAATAATATAAATATATATAAATATGGATTTTTTTCAAAATATTTATTAACCTATAAATTATAATATTTTCAAGTACTTTTACTAACATAAGCATAGACAAGAAATTTAAATATAAAATATTATCATTAAAAATTTTTATTTTGTTATCTCAATAACTTTTTTTTATCAAATCAAACTAAGTATAAAAATAGAGCAGAATTTTGAAAAAAAAAAAACCGGGAAATTTAATTTGTGTAATTATTAGTACCTATATAATTTAGTCACTCTTACTCGTATTATTGTCTTTATTTTGATAACTTTTCATTTAAGTACCTAATATTATATAAGAAAATAAATTTTATTTTAATCACTTAAACAATTTATAATATTGATAACGTGTTATATGGTAGAATTTAAAACATACACCTTAGATTTTACGTGTGACAATGGATAATTAATAATTATACAACTTATGTAGGTATAGACGATGTTGCACTGCGGCATACATATTTTATATCTTATATTTGATATATGTTAACTTACCCCTGTGGATTGTAACCAACTTGCATGTACGGTTTTCCATACTTCCTTGTTCTCGCATGCGTAGTACTGAAAACTTTTGTTTTAACTCACCCATTTTCACCAATTATTTTTTCATGAATTTTAATGGCCAAATTAAAATTATGGCTAATTAATAACATTTTGAATGTTAGATATTATTTACATGCACTACAACATTTAAAATTTATTTTGTAATCAAAATCATTTTTTTGTTGAGTTTTCCGGGTTTTCCAACTAATTTTCTAATTTCCTCACTAAGTTTTTTTTTGTTTTTGGTTGTGCAACCTATGAATACAAATAATATAACATTAATAAATTAAATAATACTATTTATTAATATTTAAAAATAATTTTTTAAGTTATAAAGGGCTAAATAATTCATTAAGTTAAATTTAAAAATAACATTTAGAGTTATAATGAGACAAATTAATTGTTCAAGTAAAACTCATATTGAGACTATAAAAAAAGTTTTTACCTACAAAACATTAAAATAGGTAGTGTATTTTATGAAATGTTTATTTCTTATACAAAACAAAATTATTGGTAGGTTATTCATAGGGTACTTATTTCAATCCTCTCAAAAATAGCTATTAATTAAAAATAATTTTACATTTGATGGTTAATAAAATAGTATCTTATATTAAGTAAACTATTACACAGTCATTTTTTAACCTGATGAAAATGAGTGAATTTTATTACTTTTAAAGGCGTTCGTGTACTACGAATTTAAAATAAACATTAAACATCACTATTATTTATGTCATTGACCAGAAGGAATCTACAAGATTTTAAAGATTATTAATATTGTGTTTCAAGAATAGATGTAGAGATTATAGATACAAATTTTATTTTTATAAGCAAAACTCTGATTATCATAGTAAATATTGTATAAACACTGCCCTAAAAAATTCAATAGTGGTTTATTTTAGGTACCTACATAGCTACATGTGGTTATTTCTCAATATAATATATTCAAATTATGGTTAGGAATTTTACTAGCATCTATGTAAATATTACAGAAAAATATTTTCAATTAAATTATTTATAGTCAGCTGTAATGGAGGACAACTTATCATTGTTTGCCGATATGACTCGTGTTTATAAATAATTCAGTTAATAAATATTTAAATTTAAAAAAAATACATATCTTTCAATCTTAAAGTCTTTGCTTTAGATGCACATAATGTATAAATAATAAAATATTGGTTTTATTTTAATATTTAATACAAAAAAATATTTAAAAATAAATTTTTTTCTCTATTATCTACAATATATAGTATTATAATGTACTACAGACAACAGTTTAACCTAGTTATAGATACCTATTTTACAAATTATATACCTAGGTGGATAATATTCAAGTTCATATCTATACTATAAATTATAATATTTTTTTCTATTTAATTTTCTATGTTCTGCACGGAATATGGATACATATTGCATAATGATAATAATGATAATACTCACCATAGCCGTGCGTCCTATTAGGTGATAGTAATATTTTATAATATTTAGTTCGACACCTACTTTTCAATCTTATTAGAGGATCATCAAATTTCGAATAGAAAAATAATATTCAAATAAACATCACGAATGGGTCAATGAATCGATCTATCAATCGTGAAATGCGTATAGTTGAAGTGTACGAAAAATGTCCATTTAAGTATAGGTATACATATATTTGTAACGCATACTTTTCTTATAATATTGTACCGAATGTCAATAAAAAGTCAAAAAACTATTCTATATATATATTATATATATAGAATCTATATATATTATATTACTATAGTCACAGTGTACTTACATTTATAAATTGATATTTCACTTAATTTATTTTCTCCTAATCCTATCTAAAACTATTGGCTAGTATCTTAGGACTTGCTATATGAAAGGACGTTATATTGTTATCTTAATGCTTTTCTTCTTGTAGACAAAAACGTAGACGTATCTCTATCATTGCACATCAATCGAATATCTGGCGTGGACGAAAGCAAAGAGGTAAACATCTAATAAAATACAACAATAATAACACATTATAAATAATACTCCACGTGATTCTTTATTCTTAAGTATACTCACTTGAATCGTATCCTTCAATATTATATTACATGCATTCATTCAATTTCCAATGTCTGGAATGTTAAATATTCACTTATAAAGTTATAAAGAACTTATTTTTAAAATATTGCATTTTTACGACATTTGATAAGGCGGAAATCTATAAGTATATGTGGTAATATGATCCTTATGTACGATTGTATTACGAATATACTCTCAACATTTTAATAAATTTACTTACAATTAAACCTGAGTAGTGTGAGTACTTCAATGTATGTTTGGCGAATCGCCCTATATATAAAATACTGACTGAATATCACAGTATCCGATTTTTCGAGTATAGCTATGCTATTTTGTTTTTTTTCAGGAAATAGCGTTGGACGTGTTTTTACACGTGTATTGGGAAGACCCCCGGATTTGGATTTTGGGAAATGCGAGTCAAGTAGAGCTAACCTGGGATAAGGACCCGAAATTTTGGATCCCTGACCTGTACATTAGGCAATTGAGAGAGATGAAGGTGCTAACGCTATTTCAGGACTTAGCGTCGATACGGTTGTACGACAATAGCACACTCCGGATTAGCATTGGGTAACGGACACGAACGGTATACGAAATACTAACCTCCCCAAACCCTTTACATTCATATATTTATAATATATATACAATATACATAGATATAAATATAAATATAAATAATATACGTGTATTGTATTATATTCTGCAGAGCGACCATAATAATCAAATGTGACATGGACTTCGTACTCTATCCGTTGGATGTACAAACTTGCGCTGTAGACTTCGGCAGCTGTAAGGGAAATTTAATTTATATTTTTTTTTTCTTTTTGACTTATGTATTCGTAGGGTTGTTGTATTAAAAATTGTATAAATTTCTATTTTTCACTTGTAAGTGTTTAAAATAACAGATCTTTATTGATAGATGGCAGTAAGTAGGTAATGGGTTTTATTTAAATATATATCTAGGTAATTGAGTAGCGAAAGTGTACTACTATACAGTCTTGTAATTCTGGATCTATGATCTATGTATACATTTATTAATACTGGATGACAAAACTAATAGAAAACTAAATAAATAATTAAAATAATTAATTATTAACTTGTTTTAAAAAATACTATGATTAGGAAGTGCCTAACTAATAACTATAATTTGAAAGAAATTATATTTTCACTGCAAGCTAAATATTTACCTAAATGATCACTAAAATCATTATAATAATATTAAATACATGTTCACTGATTGTTACTAGTATCATTTTATCGAGTAATATTATATTATGTATAAAATGTCTACTTACTGGTAACTTTTCAAAATATTTAAAAAATGGATGTTATATTTGCAGTATCCAATTAAACAGACGTTTTATTGTTGTATGTTATTTAATAATGTGCGCTTTAATGCTATATTTTTTAGTACAATTTTTTCCAAAATTTAAAAATACAACAACCCTGAGCATTTATATAGTCTATTGTATCATACGTTAGTATTATAACTTAACATACGATATAAATATAATATAATATACTTTAAAGACTTAAGTACACATATTTTTTTTTTTATCGTATCGTTGACACACACTTATTTCAACACTATTATATTATAATATAATGGATATGCATACAAAATAATTACTATAATACGTGTGTAATTTCTCCGTGTTTTTATTTTTGGTTTTCCGTATGACGACTGTTAGACAAATACACGATGACAGACATGAAATTTCATTGGAGAGACGATCCATTGATATTCCCTAGCGACTTTGGCGATGGATTTCGATTGCCTCGTTACGTTGTATCGTTTGTCACTGATAATCGTTTAAATGTGATTTATTACGGCGATGGTAAGTCCAGACTTTGCTATATGCGTCTATATTATATTTCCCGCGTGGGTTTACCATGTGTATATAATCATAATGTCCATTAAATATAACGAAAAATTGAAATATCGAATAATGATAATCAATATAATATTTTTGACAGTGATTATAACATTAAAAACCTTTTCCAATGATAGATTTAAATAAAAAATAATTAAATTTGTTTACAAAATATGCCTTGTAATATTTTATTTTAAGAAGTTTTTAAAATTATAAACTATAACATGAAATTTACATGCGCAATTATATTGTTAATTATTCAACAATTTTTATAACTCCCATTTAAATTATAAGTAAAACAATAATTACATATCGTTACCCTAACAGTAACAACACGTATCTGAAAATTTTCGATTTTGATATTTTGATATCAATCGATTCAGGAGAATTTCGCGCGTTGTTATCTAAAACCATGGTTATAGTAAATTAAATATTAACCTCAAAAAGTTGACATTAGTGATAACCCGTATCTGAAAATGTAATGTGACAACGCGTATCTACAATATTTACACTGGCAGTTCGTACAATTGTACACCACTCTCGAAAAATGTAGTGAATTCGTCTCAAATTTCAGGTAATTATTAACTTAATTATAAATATTATACTATAGTATGTTGTACCAAAGTATTATTGATCTATGTATTGTTTTAATGTATTAAATTTGTATTAAAATCCTATTTGAATTGATGTTTTCAGATACGTGTTGTTAAAAACTGAAATATTTTTGATTGAGTCACATACGTGGTTATACTCGCAACGTACCATAAAAACTAAGGTAAACTTCGTATTAGTATAGTATTATTTTAGTAATAATTTTTAGTTACCATGGCCAAACGTCGTTTAAAGACCATATTAAGTTTAGCTGAACAAAATTGTATAGAAGTACCAAAAGCTAATACAGATACCGATTTTGCAAGTATAATTCTAAATTCAGATATTGTATTTCTTGACAAAAATAATTTAAATGAATTATCATCAAGTAATAACTTAGTTGGTAATGAAACAAACTACATTAGTGCTGATGATAGAATGAAATCTACTACAGAATATTTAACAGTTGATGAAAACCATTTAATTTTCAAAGCATCTGAAGAAATAATTGATTTTTCTGAATTACATTTTGGTGATTTATTTAACTATGGTGCTACTGACATAACAATAAATAAAGAAAATGAAGCAAGTAAAGTTACCGAAAGCCTAGAAAAAGTAGAGAGTAGTAGCAGTAACTTCATTAACCATGATGACACTAGTATGATTACTTATGAAATTGATACTAATAAGAGTACTGAAGACAACAACCAAAAAATCCAAAGACTGGTAAAAAGTTGTTACATGTTTTGATTGATATGTTCAAATTATATTATAATTAAATTTATTTTGTTTGTTTATTCGATTTGTTATTTAAAAAAATTAATGTAAACCAAAGACTGGGTAGTTAACTATTGTTTTAATTAGCTATAATATATTTTTATTTTATTATTACTTTTAAATCAAACAAAAAATCCAAAGATTGGTAAAAAGTTGTTACATGTTTTGATTGATATTATGTTCAAATTATATTATAATTAAATTTCTTTTGTTTGTTTATTCGATTCGTTATTTAAAAAGATTAATGTAAACCAAAGACTGGTAATTTAATTTGTTATGTTTTTATTTTTATTTATATTTATTGTTTTAAATAAAAATCTTTTCAGTTATGTGTTGTTTCTTATGTTTTTTAATAATTTGAAAACATTTTTCTACAAAAACAATAACACTTATCTACAAAAACAATAACACTTATCTGTAATATTATTTGTGAATAACACGTATCTACATAAAATAATATAAGAAATTTTTTTATAAGTTCGATTCAATAAAAAGTATAATAAGCTCATGCATGATGACATATTAGATCAATAATTTTTTCAGGTGTATACATTTATTAAAAAGTAGACAGTTTTTAAGCTCTCCTGAAAAATAAGGTTTTTGCAGATACGTGTTGTTACTGTTAGGGTAGCGATATAAATTGGTAACCTTATTTTCAAATTTTTTTGTATTGATATTATAGCCATGTCAATAATAAAATAATTATGTGACGTGTTTATTAAACAGCTAATATATTAATCAATATCAGACACGACTAATTCTCCAATTAAATTAATTTTCTATAGAAAATATTCGAGTAACGGATAATAGTTTGATCAATAGAGTACGATGCAGTGCAAGGTTGCTTCAATATTTTATGAAATTATTATATTATAATTTATATAAACTTCTTCGGATTTAAGGAAGTTAAAAAATAACATGACCTTAAATTAACTAGCGGCTTTGTCGAAAAGATACTACAAGTAAAAAAAGCAAAATGAATACTTTTGCTTTAACTTTTTGCTTTTAATGAATTTTATTTTCATAAATTCTATACATAATAGTTAAAAATATACTTACTAAATTGATGATATAATAGATAAGACAGTTCATCAGGATTACCAAAGTTCTAATTATATTTTCCAAGCAAGGATAACAAAAAAAATTAATACATTTTAAGCTGTTCTCAGCCATTATTTCTAAAAATCCATTTCGACATCTCAAACGCAATAAATTGGTCTCGTGATTTACTTGTTTAAATAATCTAAAAAAAATAATAATCAATAGACGCCATTTTTTGTCATGCTATCACGCCTATAATAATATTATCCAATTTGCTTATTATATTGTATTATTATGTATATTATATATATAGATTATAAATGTTCTATTATTCTTATATTCTAAAACAAAAAATATTACGTTACCTTTATTTAAAATTAAATAACATAATCATACCTACTTATTAAATTCTTAATGAAATTATATGAATGTATTATTTTAAAATAGTTGTTATTATTTTTTTTTCAGTGAGAGAGAAAGTATATGTTCACGATTTATAGTGAAAAAATGCTTCAATTTTAACTTTGAAGGTAGTTTCTGATTAAAAAAACTGATTCCAATTGATGACATAAAAAATCCATAAATAACATTTTCGACAAAAAAAATAAATCAACTTACTTAAACGATTACTGATTAGTACTATTTTATAATTAGTCTGATAGTAAATTAAATTACCCTTATAACAATATAAATGTATCATAAAATAAATTTAGTATTTAAACTGACCGGTTTTGCGTAAAAATTCCAGTTTTTTTCATATTACCAAAAGTAAAAGAGTATTCAGTTTCCATCTTCCTAAAGCACCAATTTTCTAATAAATACCGCTCTCAAAAATTAAAATCTAACCATTCTTCTATAAAAGGTTTATACACAAATAGGTACACAAAAACCAAAAATTAATACATATATCGCTCTACTTAGAATCTAAAATTCAACACGTTATCTAATTTAAAATCTAAAACAAATTAGATATTTAATACTTCGAGATTACGTCAAGATCTTGTACAAATCCAATTAACTTGGTAGAGTGTAATTTTTAGCATCCTCTTTCTATACATATGGCTTATATATGTATATATCAATATAATGTCATCATATTTTAATACATCGCATTTTTGAATAGGTAATCATTCCACGGCCCGGCTTGTGATTACGCTCAGTCGCGAACTCAGAAGTCACCTACTAGAAAGCTACTTGCCAAGCACTTTATTCGTTGTCATGTCTTGGGGCAGCTTTGTGGTAATGCCTGAAGTTGTGCCTGGTAGAATGGTGCTACTGGTCACTACACTTCTGTCACTAGTCACCATGTTCGATACCATAAGGTAATTGTTATATTCTATAATATTTTTACTGTTAATCAACTGCTTAGGTATTAACATGTTTAGTGATAATTTTATGCAATATTATTATATTTTACGTACAATGCTTTAACATAATATATATTATAATAATGATCGACTAGATTTTATTTTAATATATTAAATCTACTAGTTAATATCTAATCCACCCTGAGAACTTGCACTTAGGTTGGTATAAATCTATAATATAATTTCAATGTTTTCTGTCTTTCCGATATGTAAGCACAAAATATCATACATTTGTGAACGACGATTCATTTGAAATATAGTTTATTGTATTAACATCATTATTTAAGAACGTCAAAGTTACACTTTAAGTCCCGTAGTTTTTATTAAGTCTTACACACAATTTTTGATCGCTTTTCGTTTTCTTTAAAATAATAATATATTACAAAGAAAAATTAATTTCTCTACTTTTTTTCACTTACTCATTCTTTCTCTTACCATTCTACAAAAAATGAACTACATAACACCCATTTTTGAAATTATTTGAAATAGCATGATAAGTTAGTATTTTCTAAAAATTATGTCGTGTTCTATACTATAAAAAGGTTTGTTATGAATTTAAAATTATTATACCGACCCAGTTTCTGAATAATTATTAAAAACAGTAATATTTTAGAAAAAAAGTTGCAATAACATGCAATCTCCGTTGATTTTTTTTTTTTAAATGTCCTCTTTTTACAAAATAATAATTGCATTCCGTATAAATTATATGGTACATGGCAATTAATCAATGGTATTTAGTTTAGAGATTAAACTATAAAATAAATTACCATAAATTATAATTTAATAATTTAATTTTACAATTCTAATTATATTCGGCAATTTAAATTAATAATATCAAATAAAACTATCACTGACAACAAAAGTCAAAAAAAAAAAAAAACTAAAAAGAGTCAAAAATATGTATTGTCTATAAACAGCTTTCATAAACTAATAAACTCTTTTTAAAACTGTTTAAAATCATTTATTTACTGTAATTCATTTTTGAATTTTAGCAGAATAACAAAATCGTTTTAAAAAAAATTTGTATTGCGTATATATTTCCGCTTGTCTATAATTTATTTTATATTTTGTCCTAATTGCTTAAAAACATTAGGAATTACACCCCTCTTCCCATTTTATATCTACTAGATACCACCCCAAAGATGATGATTAAAGCATTTTTTTACTGCTCCAAAATATTATGACAGATACAAAAAAAAACATACATTATTAAACAAATACTTTTATCACTCAGCTCAGAATATTAACTATACAGTCTAAACTATATAGTGTATAGTTTTCGATAATATTATGATCTAAATTTTTAGCATACATGGTGCTTTTGTCTACAAATGGAGCAATATAAAAAAGTTAGTTTCCTTCAGAAATATTAAAAACCACAAAATATTATTAAGTATAAAAGTGTTTAAGTTATGTCCGTGCACGTAATTCCAAAATGTAATTTTATATGTATAATGTATATAAAATATTTATTTAAAATATTTTACCATCCTAAACGTACATGTAATTGTCGTAGGTTGTAGATATTTTATTACGTATGTAATTCAATATGCTATTGCTACATATTAATATTTGATATAATATTATATACAATTATTACTATGTATATAATACTATAATAGTTAATAGTACTCTATACCATATGTATATACAGTAATGAATAATAGTAGTTTAAAGTTAAGTAAATAAGATAAATGAAAAAAAAATTGAGTTTCCAAAAAATGTATGGTGGATATTTCTGGGATATATATGATAAATATATCGTAATGTGAAATTAAAAACATAAAAATAATTAGTCCATAATGTTAAAGTATTTTTTTTTTACATTTTTTATACACAATATATTAAGTAAAATATTAGAATGATCAACACATTGAGATTTTTTTTGCAATTTAACGAAAATTGCATTCATTAGTGGTATGTCAAAATTTGTTTAATTTTGTTTTTTTAACTGTTAATTTTAAATTAATGATCGTCTAACTTAATCACAATGATTAAAATATTAAAAAAATATTTTTAGTTTTTTTTCTCGTTTAATATCAAATAAATTGAAAATAATATTCGTATTTTTCTTCTTTTATACATTTCGTAAACTTATTTTATACTTAAATATTTTACAAATTCTCAATAATAATTATTATCTATTATTATTATATTTTGATAAATTTTCCAACAAATATTATTATATAGTATAAAAATAAAGATATGTACTACAAGATTAAAATCTATCAGAATATTCAGAATATTCGGTACCTATATGCATGTATAATATATTTATGTAGGTATATTAACATGAATGTGTTTATGTTACATACGCTTTATCACTAACTATGTGAATTTGTAAATTTCAAAGAAACAATCCTCTCTGACAGCATTTTTCTTTAAAGTCGACCGTAAGCAGCTTTTGAGGAGATAGCTATAAAAACTAAGACAATATAATGCATACAATAAATCAAATCAAATCCTTATATACTAATAACGAATCATTGATTCATAAAATATTTAAATATCAAGTCCACAGTTAATTATTTAAATTTTTTGTTCTGCTTTATTACTAGTTAATAATAATTTGTAAGATATAGGTTTATCGGTCAATCAAACTGTTAAACTAAAATTATTATTCAAACAATCTTCAATTCTTTAAAACCAAAATTGTTTAAATCGCGTGGTCACGGCGATTGCGTGTAATGTGTTCATGACATATGTAAATAAAACATTATATATTTTAAAATAGCACAAACTTTATAAAAACATTATTACTAATTTTTGTGCGATTTCCAAGTTTTTTTTTAATATTTACAAAATAAAAAATAAAATTACCAAACGATTTCAAAGGATAATAATATATAGAAAACTTCAAAAAAGTTTTTAAATCCTCAATTATTCATATGTTATACGTAGGTATAAAGAAAATCACTATGATCTCGGTGCAACAGCGGAATTTATAAAAATCAAAATCATTTTATTAAACGATTCATTAGAAATTTTTAACTTAATGTAAGCGTGATCTTTTAATATAATTGAATTTAATATTTTATAAATGGGCATGGTAAATTTTAAACACAAAATATATGAACCATTCGTCCGTTTGAAAAGTTTTCAAAGTAGTAAGCATCGAAAATAGTAAATACATTAATTATAGTAAAATTCCTTAAGTTTATTTTGCTGTAAAAATTATATTTACTCAACGGAATTCTAACCATAATGCATTATTATTTAATTGTCCAAGTGCTTAAGTTAAGGTACTATTTATAATGTATATATTGAGACATGGAGAGGGACAAGTTTTTTCATTAGATAATGTAGTTTTACCCCAACTATAATTTTAAAAAATTGAAAATTTTGAACTCGAATCATTATAACGGTTTTTATGTTCCTTAAATTATAATTTTACCGGTATAATTGGCATTGTAATCGTGATCTCGTGATGCTGTGCTATAAAAAAATCGAGTGGGTACACCTACAGGTATACAAAAGATAAAAATTATTACCTTTAATATTTCAACTACCATGAAACAATTACCAATGAACTAAGTATTTCGTATAATGTGAATGTTTGAATAAAACATCTGTTGATACATAATTCCAAACGTTCCAATAACACTACGATTAGGATGGTTGTTATACACGCAATCTTTTGTCATATAATGTTGTCTGATCGTTTTTTCTTCATAGATCTATCGCATTTTTTTGTACAACTGCACAAGAATCACGGTCTATAAATAAAACAAAGATTTTATTTAATAAATATTTCACAACTTATTTAATACTTAGGCTTTAGAAACTACACTTTTTATTCGTAATGGTTCATAATAATTATTTAATAATTTAGATCCTCGCGTTACATTATTATTATTATTATTATTATTATTATTAAATTAAAATGTGTAAATATAATTATTAGAACATATAGTATATAAAAAGTACTTATAAACTCATACTTTTGTTTATTATATTCATCACAATTTAAGCAAAGAATATATAATATATTATATGATATTATTGTTCCTCATTCATCAACAATTATTTTACCACTCCGCTAAAAAATGTCTACATAAGTTTTTAAGCTAAATTATTTCTTTGATCAATCTACAATCATTCTCATAATCGCGTTTCACCAAGCTACCTACTTAGAAATAATTTTAAGTCAATTAAATTTTAATGAAAAGTTAAGTTTTATCTTTGTACTTAATATTATAGAGTCGTAAGAAACTCTACTAGCGCCTGAGGCAAGTTTGAGTATATGCGTCTCCCCTTCCATCAAAAAGAAATTCTCATCACTTGAAAACTTTAAACTATTAATTATTTTTTTTATCAGATAAGTATATATTTACAAGTATTTATTTTAAAATAAATTGTTATTGAGGTAAAAAAAATAAGATAGTATTAAATGAAAGTGTATTGTGTAAACAACAAATTAAGTTTTTTAGTTTTATAATTGGATTTTTCTCGATTTTATTACCAAAAATTCATTGATAACATCTCCAAGATAAAATTCTCCACCAATTTGATTTTTTTATAAATAAAATAGCCAAGTTTAAAAGTCTCTCCTGGTCCATAGCTGATCTTAAATAATTGTTCGATGGTTCCGTGATATTAGATTTATCTTTATAAAGTATCAAAGTTAATCTAAATAATTTTGAATCACCTAGTTTAGTGTTATTTTTCTATGATCTTGTTATTTATTTTAAAAGAAATTCCGAAAACTTATCATTATAGGTACATTATCTAGATCGTTATGGATTTTCACAGAATCATCAATTTTTTAATGATGAACAAGGAGGCACCGTTGTAGATGTTAAAAACCACTTTTCAAAAGTGTTAGCCAACTTCTTGTTAAAAACTTTCATTTTTTTTTTTTTTTTTATTCTTGCAATTTTAAGCGCCACTATTCTTTTTATTAAATATTTCGGACCCGATTTCTAAACCACAAAAGATAAGCAAAATATAAGTACCGTGTTCGAAAGCAAAATAGATTAAAAATTAAAAAATTAAGAAATATACGACATTGGCTAGTCATGGTTCTGTAAAAATGAAAATGAAATTAATAGTTGTAATGCTTTATATTTATTTATTTATGATTTATCACTATGTTCAGTATTATTTACAAAGCACGAATTCTTATGAACAGAAAAGGATCAAACTACGTACGTCATAAAGTTTGTCGTAAGAGTCATTAGAATATGCAATAAAAAATAAATAATTAAAACTTAAAAATTGTATTGGGTTAAAAAAATATATTAATATTACAGAGTATAAACGGTGACTATCCATGTAGCATGTAATTTAGGAAATATCAACAGTATTATCCAAGGGCGGATTTAACAATTTGTCGCCCCCGTGCCAAATTAAATTCACCGTCCCTATTCTAAAAAAATAACTTTTATGTTACTAAATAATAAATATTCTTAAGTTAATTTATCTTTTCAATAATAAACAATTATTTTTTCATTTAAGTTAATTTCAGTTTAAATATCTGCTTTTTATTTTTATAAAGTAAAAATGTATGAAAATAAAAACTTTGTAAATTAATAATTTACGCGTAGGTACGTGTAGATGGACAACTATCGACTAATTCAATTATAAACGGATGAACCTTAGAATCGAACTGTCAAATAAACGATGTAATATTATATATTTTATAGTATACGTAGTGAACCGTACCGATAACAATTTCTATAAAGCAAACGTTTACATAACGTAGGTATATAGATATAATACATTATATCTATATTCCATAAATATTTAGATAGGCAATAATAAAGTACAACTGTTGTTTTCATCGACAAGTCCCCGGGAAAAAAAAATAAAATATTACTTAACTAAAAATAAACGAATAAAAAATCTGAATACACCGTTCAAAATTTAGAAATGGTAAAATAAAAGAAAAATTATGCAAGTTTATTCTATAAAAACAAAATAAATAATCGATACAATTTTGCCGCTTTGTGCGCGCGGTTGCATAGTTTGCAACGCCTTAAATCCGCCCCCGATTTTACCTACGTTCTACATGTTTTCGTGCTCTTATTGATAAATATTATTATTTCAGTACAGTTTTATTAACAAGTTACTAAGTACATAACAAAATAAACGTTTAAAATAATAAACTACTCATCTACTCACAAAATGGATGTTGGATTAGTCATCTGTTGTCCGTAATCGTCGTATTGTGAAGTGTTGCAGTTGATTAACAGAGTAGCGCAGACGACGATCATTCAATGAGAGATAAGTTGACCGGCATAAATATTATAAATTTGTGTTTGTGTGTAGCGTAGTTGGCTGACGAGTAACGAATATAGTGCGAGTACCGAGTAGTCGGAAGATAAGGATTGACGAATGACGGCTGCCGACTTGGGCAGGTAAATCTTGGGATTTACCAAAATAAATATTTATCGTATAGGTATTAATAGGCACCACTGATTGCATAATGATAATTTTAATTTTAAATATTATTTACAATATATTACGTAAAATTAAGTTTACCGTGCAAAAACTTTACAACAACAGTAAAAGAATAATAATTATCAAACGCACAAAAGATACCAAACACGCATTAAACTTATAACTTATGTAATTGAACGGTTAAATTTTTTTTAAGTAAAACATTTTTAAATGCTACCTGAGAATGTGATAAACCAATATTTGAATTTAAAAAAATTGTCAAGGTTTAACGCCCTCATTGCATTAGCGCCCAAGGCAAGTGCTTCAATCGCCTGACACTTGTTACGCCTTATATTTAATTAACTATTTTTTGTAAAACTGGCAGTGTGTACGTCGTAATAATTAGCAGGGGAGGTGGGTTACGACAATATGGGAATATGATTTGTACCAAACCTCAGCATGGGCAAAAATTATACTGCCTAGTTTCCAAGGATAAAAGTTTAACCTAATTTAGTCTATCGATCCCTATTGTAAAGTAGGGTAAACCAGGGAAAAATTAAAAGGTACCACAAAGACTATTTATTGGCCACAGATTAATGAACGCAAATTAGGACTGTCATTAATTTATTTAGTAAGTTTTTAATATGTTAAGTGTATTATAAATATGCATATAATAATATATACATTATACACGTGATAAAGATACGGTAGAAAACATTTTGTGCTTTTAAATTGTTTGTATTACACTTTTAGCAACCCGTTGACGCTCGATCCTATAGGTATATATTTTTGACGTTAAAAGTAGTCTAGTGACATGCCGCACTAACCATCTGCTTAAACATATCCTACAGTAAGCTGGTGTCTCGTCGTGTTTGTTTAAAATCTACGAAATACTATTTTCAAAAACGTTATTACTTTTACTCACACTGCAAAGATGTGCGACAATGTTTAAAATGCAAAGCATTTTTTATTGATTTACCTGAACAACAAAAATTATTATATGACAGTAGTTATAGTGTGAGTATAGTAGGTACTAGGTATTAATGGTTGATATCTATAAAAATATTTCAAGTCAGAAAAGATAAACACGGTGGACACTATACGCCTAGCATATTTTATTATATTGTCGGAAAGTCGTTTTACCAGACGTTTTTGCACTGCCACTGCGCAGGAACAATTCGCCGAGTGCGCTGGAACTGAAATGCATCGAAGTGTGGCTGATATCATGCACGCTGTTCGTATTCTTGGCATTGGTCGAGTACTTTATTGTGCTATTCGGCATGCGATATGATAAACATTGGAGACATAAAAAACACAATCTAGACGGTAATGGAGGTGCTCCAAACAGACCGTCATTGTTTGGGTCCAACAAAGTTCACGTAACATCTGGAAACGATGTGGCTACAGAGGAAGATTCGGTAAGCGTGGTGAGTGTAAGAGTACTCGTCTTCAACCCTATGTAACCTAAGCCTAAAAAAAAAAATACACGAAAATAGTTTATCTTGGTAAATTAATTTAATATTTATAAAGATTCAGTGGTACCTATTCAACATGACGATATCTATACAGTGGCGTATTTGAAAATAATTTGTTTTAAATGTACCTATAGTATATTTTAAATAATAATACCTTGTACAAATATAAAATTAAAATAATAATTTAAAACGTTACACATTTAATAAAATTCTTAAATTACTTTTATAGGAAGTTATGATAGGTACCAATTGTAATTTTATACATGTAAGAACCTACATTAGACAATAAAATCATAATATGAAAAAATTCAATTATTTAATATTAATTAATATGGTACATTTTTTTCGTATTATAATAATTTCCACTGATATGTGAGCCGTGAAGGAGCGATGACGAGACCGAATAAAATAAAAATAATAATTCAATACACAATTTCCTGTGTTTGTTTTTGCTATTCTACAGATTGCAAAAGCTCAACATCCCACATCACAGCAACAAATATTGACGACGAACAATGGACCAGCGCAGGTGGTTACATCCACTGGAAAACTACGATTCCGGTTGGTTGCCAAACATGTCATATTGTATTGTGGATCGCCAAGAGGCATCTTGGACCAAGTGTCATTAGCACTGTTCCCGTTGTGCTTTATCCTTTTCTCTGTCATGTACTGGATATCGTACATAACTGAGTCTAGACGGAAATCGATGGCAGCCGTTATTTAACGTCTCAAAAAATAATATCATGTACGTGTTATGATAATAATAACCTAACTTATAAGTGTCAATAACCTTCAATGAAATAAGTATATTGTGTATTGTTTCGGTAGTACACCTAATCACGTGAGTATAGTTTTGAAATTCAAAATTTACTTTTTCACCTAGTAAATTTCAATTAACACGGTATTTAAAAAAAAAAAAAAATGATTTTTTGGGACCTTTTATGGTAATAATTTAGATTTATGAAATTTAAGTAATTTAAAAAAAACGACTGACGTTCCTTAAACGTAGGTACTAGCCTATTTGTAAATTTTTGTGAATACCATACACTAATAAAAACTAAAAAGGTTGTAAAATTAATTTTTTTGAAAATAATCGTCAACAGATGACTGACTGTGGTCCTATTAGAGATAAAATAATTGACCTGCCTGCGCCTAGGTAACTACAGCTGCACTACATTCATACATTCGCTCAAAATCTAAAACTGATCATTGTAAAATCAATAACTGCTCCACTTAAAATCTATAAGAACGGAGTAAAACGAATTATTCTAATAATTTTGAGATTATTTGCTGTTATTCCTTGTATGTTGATAAGACACTATCGTGCTAATAAATGACAATTCATCTTATTAACATATTTATAAAACTAAAGAAATATACAAATACATTATAATTATGATATTATATTGTATTATAATGAATAATTTTAAGTTATAGTAACATACAAGACTTTTTTTGTACTTTAAGTCTTCACGCTCTACACCTCCCTCTGATACTTACTAATGATTTAAGTGACACCATCGCTAAAGCAGCAGTCAATATCTCCATAACAGTTTGAAGCAGTGGTATATTTAAGATTTTGTCTTAGCGGTAGATATGAAAATTTCCAGTAATTACTAATTATATTAAAATATTACTATTTATCATACATATAATAAAGTGCCTTTTCTGGAGCCTTATTAAATTCATCATTCAAGCTATAAAATTAATCATCACTTTCACTTATTATTCTATTTGTAACAGATTGTGGATTATATTATAAAAAATAAAATCAATAATATATAATATAATATACATACCCATTACAGTATTAGTTATTTATACTTTTCAATTTGCCACTATTTATTTTATTATAGGTATAAAAAGATTAAAGATCAATAATAATCAATTTATGTATTTTTGTAAAAACATTAAATACTTATCTTTATTTTTTTTTTTACAGCTGCCAGTCAAATGTGAACACCAACACCATACTACCAACTGATGTTATTGTATTTTTAAACATAATTTTTCTTTTTTACTAATTTATAGAGTTAGCATAACATCTAGGTATTTTAACTTTTTTAAGTACATTGTATACATTGTTAAGTTATCTATACCCATGTCATTGAGTTAGTATAAAAATGTGCTTACTATAAAAATAACTTTTATACTTTCAAATCTGCACAGCTGATATTGTTCACTTTCTTATATTCAATATTACACTATTTTACTGTTATATCGATATACAATGATGGTGAATAAATCATAATTTATTGGAAAAAGTTTCCAACTCCATGAGTAAAAATATCTTCTATAATATTTATGTTTTAATATTCAAATATATTTTTTTGTACACCTAATTTTGTTTTCTATTCTACACGTTAACATAAATAAATAACTATTAATCATAGCCCATTAAAAATGCTTCAGCATATGCAAGTTCAAAATCAACTGTTCTTCCTCTAATTCTTCTTCCAATAGGTTCTAAATCTGCATAACAACGATCAAATACTTTCTCGACTGCTTCTTTTGCTTGCTCATAAGTGACATTTCTAACAGCTAATACAGAAATAACGGCTTTATGTTTTACACAGTCCTAAATAAAAGTAATAATACAAATAATAGATTATAAATATAAAATATAAGATCAAAAAAATATAATTTAAAACAAATATATACAAAATAGATAGTACAATCTTATCAATATAACATTTTATACCTACAATTTATAAAATTCTAATAACTAGCAGTCTATATAAACTACCAGGCATGTATACAGGGGGATTAGGCAATTAACTATCCTCCTTCCCAGAAAAAAAGTATAAGTAATATTATATTGATTATTGTAAAATTGTTTATGAACCTCTCTCTCCCACTTATTTTAATTTTATGTAAATCCCGAATAACTACTAAACATATTAGTTGTAAGTCTAAGTTATACTAAACCAAAACCCTCAATAAAAAAAGGAATAAAATTGTATACATTTTAAAAAGAGCTGAATAATTTACTTTGATATTTGAAACGGAAAAAAATATACTTGAATATCTTGATATTCATAATTAAATTTATTAATAATACACATAAAATGTTATATGATATTTCACAAAAGCGATAATAATAAATGTTTAAGATATTGATAATCATCTATCACTTATGTTGATTATCAAAATTGTACTGTTGAGTAATAATATTAATTCTTACTTGGTGTTTTTTTCTAAAGTTAAATATTGATGAATGCCCTTCAAGTATAGATGATACAAGTCCACAATGTGTCAAATTTGCTGCTCTGATTTCTGTACAAGCTAAATGCTCAATATTCCGGAAATCTAGTTTACGTGTACAATTGTCAAACATGTGTATAAGTTCATGTATGAGCACTCCCTGTATGGTACCCTTTGATGTAGCAGTGTTTTGACAAATAACAACCTATTTATACAAAACGAAAATAAAAAATGTAATAATATAATAATAATAATAATCATATACTTGATTCATAATTGGATCATATCCTCCATGGACACTTGAATCACAAAGTTCACAAGCAATATGACGGGATGGATTGACTTCGCTAAAGATATAAAAATAATTTATTGTAATTAATACTAATTATAGTACTTACAGTGTCACAACTGTATAACATTCAAGTTATGAATCAGTTTTTATAGGACAACACCTGTTTGTTTTCCCCTTGGTAGACTATAGAGTAAATGAAGTCATAAGAAAGCAATGTCAAAATGTTGATGGATTTATTTCATATATTAAAAAGATATTTTTAAAAGCACCTTCACATGTAAATACTTTCAACAAAATATATACAATTTGTATTTCCCTCCACAACCAATATTAACTCGTTGAAATACATGGCTTTTAAGCAGCAATTTACTATGAGAAATATTTCAATGAGCAAAAATATGTTATTCATGCTTTTGACCATAATTTAATATAAATAGTATAATACTCTCAAGTACAAATATACAATGTTATCAAAATAATATTATTCTGAATTTTTTTTTAATAAGCTTTTTTATACTTTTGTCTAATATTTTTACTCAAAATCATAAACTTTATTACCATTAATGTGTAAAAAAACATTGCATTGCTTATGGTATGAATTATACATTTCATGGATTTTTATTGTAGCCCTAGTCATTACCTATCTTATATTGTTATATTTTATACAAATAAAAAATATTTAAGATTTAAAGTTAAATTACTCAACTTGCTTAACTTTATAAAAATAAATATATTTTCAATGCTGGTCACTAAATACTCATAATTTATTATTATAAATTTTTATTGCTTTTGCTTAAATCATAAAATTAATTATAATAGCTAAAATATACATGTAAAATTGCATGTTATCTGATTTTGAAAATAACTTGTTTTTATAACCGTTTTGTAGGAAAGTTTAGATAGAACACTTTAATTTGGAATAAATTTACTCCAAGCAACTCATATTATTATATAGGTTTTATTTATTGCAATGTTAAATATATGCGTATAAGTTATATATCATACATTCTCTAAATGCATGTGAAAAAACCATAATAATATTTACCATCAAAGTCACCAGATACTTTATAAAGAACAAAAGTTTAAAAAGCTAGTAAATTTAAAAAGCAATTGAATAAACTATTTCAAAATAACAATAACATAATTAAATTAGTTAAATCAGAAAGTTATTATCAGTATGACTAATTCAATAGCATTATTTAATAACTAATTAAAACTATTTAATAAATAGATAAATTTAATTTGACTCGTCTATTATAGGTATTCAATTACTTTGTGACCATATTAATGATTAACATAATACATAGAACAAATTATTAAAATAAATGTACATTTTACAAATACATTTGAGTAGAATGTTTACAATGTTTGTAAAATATATGTTAGTATAACTTCCTTGACAATAATTTTTAATTAAAAAAAAAATTAATCTAATTATTCTGAATTAAATATTTATTAATTTAAATAGTTTTATTAGAGTTTTATAAAATGTATTATTTATTAAAAACTTATAAGAGAAACAATTGCATATTTAACTACACCCTAATTATTTATAATAGAAATTTTGATAAATTGTATAATCACTTAATCAAATTAATTATTTAACAACACCTAACTCAAACACTAAAAGAAATATTTAACTTCACTTTTATCAATTTTATCTAAAAAAATAAACAGAACTTACCAACCAGATCTCCGCAATGCACCCATCATGATCTTTACTAATGGACCTATTAACATAAAATATAGACTCAGTTATTTCTTTTTATAACATTTAATGTGTTCCAGTAAATATAACATAATATACTATGCATACTTTTGCTTATACAGTAAGCCACTTTATTTTCGCACTTGATTCTTTCCAAGTTTTCATTTCCACGTCCTTGAAATAAAATATTTTTTAAATTTGGTTTGTATGTACCTCTCCTTTCGGGAAATAAATCAAATCCCCATCCTTCATAGTTATCTGTAGACTGTGAGGTGGTTTGATCTTTGTTTTCCTTATGTTCAGCCATGAGTGTTATCTAACACACAACATTAGTTTCATAGAGAAAAATTAGAAATGATAGTTATTAGATTATATTTGCAACATATTTTATGTTGTATAAGACAGAAGACTTGCATAATACTATATAGATAGGTACTTACATCAGGATACAAAAACGAGTTGTACAAACAAATCGTTTAATAAAACAAACAATTATTGTTGAGAATCATTAGTTTGTTACTCGCTAAACATCTAAATAGTAATTAGTTATTAGTCAATTATTGTTTTAAGTTATATTTTTTTTTTTAAACACATGTAATTCATTTTTGATCATTTTCTTATCATGCCGACTGAACCGTATCTGACAAGAGTTATCATTTTCGTCATGTGTTAACTGTTAACCAAGGCATAAATGAATTTCGTTTATTTTACGTAGGTTAGTCTAAAACGTATAATATTAAATTATTAAACTGTTTTACTGACCATAATCTTAATCTATACAAGACCGTCAGGTTTATAATAATCACGTACCAAGGTTTAAATTTATCTCAATTCGTGCCGTTCATAGTTCTTAGATTAGGCATCGTATCACGTTATGCACATATTTTACCACTTACACAGCAATGTAAAATAATGAATAGAATATTACTTATTAGGTACGTGAACTAAGGTGTTAACGATAGTGTATTAAAAATAATCAGCATTGTTTTATTATTACATTTTATCGTCGGTAAATCACTATCAAACTTTAAAATATAATTTTTATAAATAATCATGTGTCGACATAAACAACAAAATCTACCTACAGCTGTAAACACGACTTATCACACGATGGAATACGATTTTATTTCGGTTTGATGATCAAAACGTGTACGTCCATCACGTTCGTGCCAGTGTGTCCGATTTTTAGCAGATCGCCAACATCGCGACCGAGGTCGAGTGACGAGTAAAATCCATAGCTGTCGTTGTTGTCGACAAACCGCGAAGCGTCCAGGCCTCGGGACAGCGCCACGTCCACCAGTGCCGGGTAACCGAACGCTCCGCACGCGTCGGTCGGACCGTCCATGCCGTCCGTACCGCCGCTAAAAAACAACACGTCGAACCGGCACAAAAGGTCGTCCTGAAGTCTCGTCAAGTCCAAAGCCACCCTCAACGCCAGCTCTTGGTTCCTGCCGCCTAGACCGCTGCCTCGAACCACGACCGTGGGCTCGCCACCGCTCAGTAGACACAGGCCGTGGCCTTTCGTCGACGCTTCGACAACGCACTTCGTCAGGTGCTCGACGTCAACGCCCCCGCCGCCGACTACCGAAGAAGACGCCGTCTTCAGCTGGTCTTTTCGATTCACGTCCGTCGCGCCGCCGCCCGCGTACAGGTCGCATACGTACGCCACAAGATCCGAATAAAACGCCGACACCAGAGCCACATCGCCGCGGAGTGAAGTCGTCAGCAGTACGGCCTCGAAGTGCCGGCCGGCGTATTGGACGCCCGCCCGAAGCGCGATCGCGTTGTTGCCGATCACGTGATTGTGGACTCTGTCGAACCTCGCCGCCGAGCCGGTGAACGAAACGTTTCGCAGCAGCGCGTCAACGACGGTCTCGGGCATGGCGTTCCGCAGACCGAAACCGTCGACGATTTCGACGGGCAACCGGTCGGGATCGTCGTTGGGTACAGTCGGTCCGCTGGCGATGGCAGTCAGCGGGTCGCCCACAACGTCGGACAGGATCAACGAGACCACGGTGCACTCCTCCCGGACCAACCCGATCAGTCTACCGCCCTTGACCCGGGAAAGCGCTTTCCTCACGACGTTCAACTGTTCGATGGACGCGCCGGCCGACGACAACAGTTTGGTGGCGAGGATCTTGTCGCCCAACGGCACGGTCGGCGAACACAACAGCGCCGAACCGCCGCCGGATATGAGTACGACGAGCAAATCGCCAACGCTCAGACGAGACACCGTGCCCGCGATGCGATCGGTGTTCTCCACGGACTGCCGATCGGGCACATTGTTCCTGGCCGCCTCCATGACGCATACCCTGGATTTTTTGTCCAGCGAGGAGGGCAGTCGGCGGGTTCCGAACGGAACGCTCACCGCGACCTCCTTGAGACGGTCGCCGAGTACGTTCTCCAATTCCAGAGCCATGTCCAGCACCGCTTTTCCAAAACCGATCGCGTAAACGTCGCCGGGCACGGTGTACGTCGAAGAGCTACTGCCGTCGTCGACGTAAAGCTTTTTCGAATCGAATCTCACCGTGTTTTTGACGATCGTTCTGGGCGACACCGATTTTACGCATTCTTCGAAAATCTTCACCGCGTATCTCTTCATGTCCGCTAAGCGATCATACTCCAAAGACATAATCTGCCGTCCTACAAACGACGCGGCGAACAAGACGTCGAATAAAAACTGAATCTTCGATTGAGAATTGTTTTTCGTAGAAATGTCGAATAAACTAAATTCACCCACTCACCGTGCGTCGATGAATAAATATTGTCCGCCGCAGAGCCCACAATCGTTTCGTATGAGTGGTTTTTATCCGCGACAAGTCCGTTTATGTGGAGTACGGCAACGGACTACATGATAGTATGATACGTACAATACAACTGTCAATACTCAATACTGTTACCTCGTAATAACGATGAGCAATAATAATTATGATGGTACTTCTCGCGAGGAACAGTAATTATTACGTAGAACTAAACACGACATAACGTCGTCGTTATCAGAAACGATCGTCGATAGGATTATTCGTTCGAACCGTAGCGCAATACCGTGATATTATAATATGTTACGATTCAAATTCTGAGCGCGAAAGTTTAATAGAGATGCGTAAAAACACGAAAGCTGTTTTTTTCCCAAGTCAATGCCAACATACAGAGTACACAGCACCTGTCCGCAATAGTTAATTGACTACATACCTGCGTGTATTGAGTTTTTACAATTTTCGTTAATTTTCTCGAGTAGGTATATAAATGCTTCTGGAAATGCTCCAATACACTGCAATGATCACATACGATTAATTCTGTCCGAGTTTTAAAATTTATTTAATTAAATAGGTACTGTAGTAAAAAACGGACAATCGCAAAATATCAAAGTATTATAAATAATGCTATTAATAATAATAAATTATGTTGTATACCTACTGACTTTTCCAGAACCATTACTAGTCGATGGTAAAAATGGTTAAGACCAATGGTGTATCCATTTTAACGATTTACTAATTACATTTAATGTAAATTCAATTAAAAACATCTTACAGTATTTCACCGTTATTTTTTAGTTGTGGATTTCATTTTCAACATATTAATGCTTGCAAAACAATGTGCACACTTGAAGATTTAAATGTGTAATTGATAAGGCTATTAATAGAAGAGTTCACTAAAATGTTTTTTTTTTAACGTGTCTCCATCACTGCCACATATCAGATTTAGATGATAATAATCATGTTTAACTAATGCCGTGATTTAAATTTAAAACAAAATAGTAATTAAAATTTGATCATTTTTTTTTTTTTTTTAAACAACGTCGTTAATAAAAATGTAGATGTTTACTAAACATTTGGTTTGAGTTGATTTACAAAAAAACTTCATAATTTATTTCACTACATATATTTACAAAATACAATGTTAAAAAAATTAAACATTTGCAACTAAAATGTGCGTTGGTTTTGTATTAATTCTTAAAAAAAATACAACACAGCATCATGCTGCTTGAATACATTTAAAAACAAAAATCGTTACACGTATTAGGATGGAATAATATTATAAGGGTTAAAAATATAATATTTAACAATAAGATAGGTTAAAAATAATTAGGTAGTAGTAAAATTAGAAAAAAAAATTATAATAATTAGAGTAACACTTAAAGCAAAATTAGTACAAGTTATAAACAATTCAAAAAAAATAGAAAGCATACTATGTTAACAAATTTAAAAATAAATTGATATTTTTTTAATTTCAGGAATCTTGACTTATATAAACTCATTGATTAAAATAGCTTATTTTGAAAATGTTTAAAAATTTAAACAAGTAGAGAATTACAGACATTTAGGATCTTATAGATATAACAAACATAAAACCATTTGTAGTTATTTTAATCTTATACTTATTTTATAGCTAAGCTATAAATGATAACATCACCTTTTTTACAACAAAAATATAAAATTATTTTGTTGAAAGAGGAATTACAATAAAACAATGTTCAAAAAAATGTATTGAACAATACTAAAATTAAAAAAAAAATATATATTTCCTATATCCAAATTAAATCGATAGATTGTTATCAACCAAATTATTCTGTACATAATTGAAAATCCTTCAACCTCAAAAATCATAAGTTAAAAGAAGGTATAATAATAATAAATAATATATTTGAAATTTACATTTAACAGGTACATAACATGTACAATTATAATTAATTGCAATTGATGGTTTAGTGTGGAATCTATGATTTGTTTGTATAATTATATATTTATACATTTATCTTGTATAAATTTATATTTATTTACTTATTTTTAACAAAACATAGTGTAAATAATAATTCAAGTAATATTATAAGTGTACATATTAAGATAAATAAACCTAAAAAAAAATGCATATTGATGCAATTAATATAATTCATTTTCTATCCAGTTTTCCAATGAGTTCGTCGCAAAGGTTAGTTAGCTCAGCGTTTTCCACATCTTTTCTATCTAAAGATTCTTGTAATGATCTTACTTTCACCTCCAAGCGTTTATTCATTATTCTCATTTTTGAAGTTTCTGCCTCAAATGATCTTTCCTTATCATTTATTTCTTCAGTGGCTCTAAAAAATAAATACAAATGGTACAATTAATCGAAAATAACAGTAACTTCAAAAATTTTATTTTATTACTTATTCATTTGTTCAGTGGCGTGTATTTTTAATCTCATGTATTTGTCTTCATATTTTTTAAGAGATTCTTCAAATTCTTTAATACAGTTTTTATATTTTGTTTCATTTTCTTTCATGGCTTCTATTACTTGCTTTGAGGAATTATATTTTCTATGAAAATAAAAATTAAAAACAAAACATAATTTTTATATCAAAACACAAATTGTGCTTATTTAAAAAAATATTTTATATACTATTAAATTTTAATTTATTTAAACCAGTATTATGCGTATTAGTTATTAATCATTTTTTAAATGTTTTTTTTTTTTTTGCTAAAAACTAAATAAATTTAATAGTTATAGTTAATGTTTTCAAAAACTCATTGATTAAAAGCTATACAATAAACTACAAAACTTATAGTCATAAAATATAATCAAAATAAACTATACAGATCATCTTATTATAATAATTTAAGGCTGATTTTAAATGAATATTTAAAATATCCCAAATTATTATTATATATACTTATCAAACATTATCAAGTGTCAGGTAGTTGTGTCAATTTAATAATAATTTAACTATAAAAAATTACAAAAATTAAACTTTGTGTATCATTTTGGCTTTTGGTGCACTAACAGCTTTAAATATTTCTAGCCAAGTAATCTCAAAAAATACAAAGATACTAAAAATGCATGAAATATATTTCTTAGATAAAAATAATGATATTATAGACATGAATTTTTGTTTTGTTTTAAATATGCTCAATTTAAATGTCTTCTAACTTCTCAATCTGAAATGATAATTGAGCACTATATTTTCTATAGTTAACTTACTAAGCTAATAGCAACTAGTATGTATGAAATTCAGTATTTATTGAAGTGGGTACCTAATGTATGATGATTTTTATTAAACAATAAACTTGATAAAAATCAAGCTTGAAAATAATTACAGTCATAATATTAAACAATATTTAATTTATGATAGTAAAAAATAAAAAATAAATATTTAAATTTATTAAAAAGCAAGACAAAATGTACATAAATCAGTATTAGGTACTCAAAACTTATTTTTCGCTTATAGAGCTACATTTAAAAGTGCTCGGAAAAAATGACGTATCAAAATCTTACTATTTTTTAGATACCTAACTTTAACCTCAAAAAATTAAATATAGATAAGCATGTGCATATCTTGACATAATGTAATTAAAAAGCAAATAAATCTTACTCGTGAACATCATTGAATGCCATTTCTGAATTTTGGAGGTGACGTTCCATTTTTGCTCTTTCCTCTTCAATATATGCAATTCTTGCTTCATATTCTTTGTGTACGTCTTCTTTTTTAGAAACCATGTCAGAAATAGTTTTTTCATATTCTCCAATCACAGTACTATACATAAATATATCAGTCAGATTAAAGAAATGTCATCACATAATAATTACATAATTGTCAAAACATATCACTAATTAGTAATAAATAACTTAAAGTTATATGTACCTTAATTGATCTTTACTTTTAGTTACTGATATTAATGAGTTGGTCAAATTTTTAATTTTTTCTTTGTCAGCAATACATTCATTTTTTAGGTTCTTGATTTCACATTCCAACTTTTCTATTTTATCCTGTACACAGACAAACAAGTAATAATAATTATATCAGCAATAGTGATGCAATAGTGATAGGGTGAAAAGATATAGAATTTTACACAATATTTGAGATTTGATACTGTTAGCTGGCTTAAAATTATTTTATAATACATAATATAATAAAATTATGTTAATATTAATAAGTAATAAAATAACAATCTAAACTTTGGGCATTTATTGAAGTTTAAAATAAGCTTAAAAAATGACTTTATCAGATTATATTAATAAAAAAAATTTAATCATACATACTTGGTAAAATTTATCTCTATCATTATTTTTGGGACTGTTACTGATTTTTTCATCTTTGGTAATAGATTGATTCATTTTGCTGTCTGAAATCTGAAAAATTAAAAATATATATGTAAACGACTGATTTATTATTACTAATTTATCATAACAATACAACAATAATTAAGAATAAAAATACTGTTTAAACCAGAGGTGTTCTCAATATATTTCAATAAAGGGGGATGAAAAAAATGGTTACATAATAAGCTGTAAGGTTAGGTTAGGTAAATTAAGGTTAGGAAAATAAAGAACCTTGGGGGGGGGAGGGGATCTATCTTTCATATCCCCCATGAGAACGCCCATGGTTTGAACTATAATTACGCACATTCAGAGATTTATTAGATCCACTAGATTGCGGAGAACTAGGCAATACTGCTTTATCCGTGACTAGTAAATTTTCAAATGCTTCTTTCCTGAATGATAAAATTATAAAAACATAATTAATTAATGTTTGTTTTAAATCACTTTTATTTAAATGTAAGCTAGACATTAATTAGGTGGAAAATTTTATTTTTAGATTTATAACAATAGTTTATCATAATAAGACAAATTAACAATTCATAAATACCACTAAAAGTAAAGTGATTAATTTTTATTTCTTTGTTTTTTACATTATATATGTGTAATATAATAGAAAACTTTGTACCTCGATAACTAATTTAAAATAATAGACTAATAATCAATGCAATCAATACAACATTAAAACATATTTACTTACCGAGAATTAGACTCCTCGTTTGATTTTTTGACAATAGGGTCAAATGCTACATATAATGACTTTCTGGAAATAGTTAATCTTCTAATATCTTCTTCATTTAATGATCTCACGGATTCAAGAGCTTCTAGATTATCAAAATTGAATCCAGCTGATGAATTGAAACCTATTATCAAAAAATAATTTACTAACTACAACAAGCATAACTAGAATATTGTACAATATTCATTTCTATGATTAATTTTTATAAAAATACGTACATTATATTGTGGAAATAAATATTAAATTTTTATTTCCAAAATGCTTATCTAAAAGGTTTAAATTGGTCAACTAAAATTACTCAATATGATAATAAAATCTAGTAACTTAAATTAACCAATTTACCTACTAATGTTAAGTTAAAAAAGTTATCTTTCATTTATATCAGAACATAATATATAATAACATAGGTCATAGATAATAAGTATTTAAATTTAAACATTTTAACTATATTAAAACAAAAATAAATTTAACTTTAAAAATATTACCTTCAGCTATTACAGGCCCCGCTTCACTAGAATTTTTAATTTCACTATCAAAAATATTTGACTAAAAAATAAAAATAATAATAATAATTAGTTTGATACATAATTATATGAAGACATAAAAAATATTGACATTTAAATGTATGCAATTATTTATAAATAGATTTGGCATATATTTGTTCTTATTATAAGAATATAAATAACAAATTTATTAAATTGTATTAAGTATATTTTAGCAATATAATAATACTTGTTTTAATAGATTTTGATAATTCCTATTTATTTAACAAAAATTTAATGAACGAGTATTCTATATATTACACTTTGTGTATTATTACTTGTTAATGTTAACATTTAAAACTAATCAATAATCATACCTGGAATTTTTTTTCTGACCCTAAACCATCCATTAGCAAATTATTTTGTGTCTGTGCTGAATTGTTAAAGTCTGAATTTAGTTGATGTGATATTTCATCTGATGATTTATTCGAGAAAGAATGCGAGGTTAAATTATGAGAAGAATCTTCAAAATCAGAGCTAACTAAATCCAAATTAACTGAAGTTAAATGTTCATGTATTGATTCAATATTACCACCCGAGTCATTAATATCTTCGTTGCATATAGTTGATGAAAAGTCTAAACTATCCAACTGTTGGTTTTCAACAGAATCTGTAACAAATGACCTGTAAATAGAACTGTCATTTGATGTTACAGGCCTGCCACTATCTGAATCAGCTGAATCTGGACGTTCTTTTAGATCAAAATCTTCTTCAATCACTGTACTATCTGGTCTGATCCTTGACACTTGTGGAGTAGCTAAAGCTAAACGTTCTAATTTGTTTGTGAGCTGAGAAACGTTAAAACCACCCAATGACACATCACCTAAATATTCTTCATGACTATCAAAAATGTTGTCTGAACCATCTATAACATTTTTTTCATATAAATATTTATTAGTTATGGATAGAGTAATTAAAAATTAAAATTTTAACCATTTTTTACGACTGTCTTGTCTTGAAATGAACTGTTTGACGATTCTGTTTCATTAGGAAGATTAGGCTGCAATAAATTAATAAAATTACTATTACATCCCATATTTATTTCAAACATAGCACAACTACAACACATTATCACAAACCATTGCATTTCATTACACTCTTATAAAGTTGCTAAAAGAAAGAAAATTATATTCCAAACAATAATTGAAATATAAGAACTATTGCTATTCAAAATCATTCAGTTGTAGCCATACAATGTTTTATATATTATATATATATAATTTAAGTGATTTTTATGTATGATACATTATATTGTATATATTATATAACTTAAATACTAATAGTAGTGTTCAATAGATACATTTTAAAACTTGGTTAAATGGTATTTTACTTTGTAAATAAAAAATCAGTGAATTTTTAATAGACTGATGACGTTTTCTGTAAGAAATTACCACTTACGCCTACACGAGCAAGTAGGACAGGTATGGAATATCTTTGCCACATCATTACTATATGTCTCATAGGGTTATTTATATATTTAATATTTATCTAATTCACAAATGTAAGTTTGTAGATGGTAATATAATATATGACTTTGTAAACAAACTGTATGAGAAACATTCACTATTTTAAGTAGTAAGCACTAGTACAGGCTTAAGTTTTAACAACAAATAGCCAAGTCTGACCCGACACCATTTCGATTATAATGTAAACATAATATTATTATAATTAAAAGGTGCTACATAAACATATATTTTTTTTATAAGCTTTGCAATATTACAGCTGTAATATAATTTCTCCTTAACCTTACCTTTTAAGACCGGAGTTGATATAATCCTAGCCCTATTTGGCGTCGCAGCATTTAACAAAAACAACATATAATGGCAACAGATATTAAGTAAGCGAAATTAATAACAATAATTTACCTGATTTTCCTGGTCAAGCATCATATCATTCCTTTAAGTCGCAGTAGTGGTGAATATCTGAAATCGAAAATAATTATTCGCACAACGAGATACGAGTAGCAATCAACGTCAACTACGAAATTTTCACTGTCACAAATCCAAATAACGGGGATAGCGCTAATCCGCAACAACAAATATGACTGACACTGTTATGATAAAAAGTACAAACTGTAGAGTGTTGTCGTAGTACGCAGTGTAGCGGAAGCCAGACACAGCGATTACGTTAAAAGAGTAGATGTTGACTTGTAGACGATGAAAGTTGACCAACCGTTATCAACGGACGTATCAGTGAAACCGCGTAGAACCGTTAGGTAACACTGTGGTTTAAACCGTATGCACACCTTGGTTACCGTTTGACTGACGAACAATAGCCCGGTAGTGTAGTTAAAAATATGTACAATGGACAATGGTACAATCAAGCAAATTATTATTATTAATTAGTCGAGTAACAAGTACTACAATATCGTTGTGTGTTTATAATGTTTATATTATGTTCAATTTTAATTGTGCTTCTACAATGGCGGAACACCATTACGGTATCGAAAAAACTTAACAATAATATTAATTGATAAGTACTACTCCCATAATATTACGTTATTACGACGACGCTAATACGCAATATTCCGTGTTCGGCGTTCCCTAAATTGAAAGATTTGATTGTTCATAAAATTCGAAACATCCGTAGTCTGATGACCTCAATTACTGTAATAATAATAATAATAATAATATACCTACAGCTGTTTAAAAAAAAAGAAAAAAAAATATTTAAATTTAAGATAAATCAATAGGGTCTTATTGACGCGAATAGGTAATATATAGATTTTTATTTTATTTTAGAATATAGGCGGAGTGATGAATGTCAGAATGTATACCTATCACCTATCACCTTTGCACATATTATAACTCTATTTCTTTAATAATGATATCTATGTTTTTTTTAATTACATTTTTTATTATGTTTGAAGAACAAAATGCTACGTTGTTACGATATACAACTTTGAGGAAAGTTTTAATTATCGAATGTGATCGGTTATTGGTTAATACCTATATGTCCTATATTATAAACTAATATTGTATTCATACTGCTCTGTTGTACTGGCAAAGTATTGTTGTGAACTAATTTGCAATCACAAAGATTTACCTTCAAGTTTTAGTGTTTTTTTAAAGTTTCTGCAGTTCAACGTTTTTATGTATTTTGAATCGTGACAGAAATTCGGATAGGGCTATAAGAAGAACCTTGTATTAAATTTTTAAACTCTTCAAAAATTTAAAATGTCTATAAATATTTTAAAATGAGTTAAAATATTATAACAATTTAAAGTCTCTATATATGGATAATAGGTAATAATATAATTACAATGATGACATCAGTTTTTTTTTAAATTGCTATCTCTTGCATTATAATATTTAAAAATACCAATTTTCTCACTATTTTTTAATAACATTTCCAAAATTCTAATTAATAAAAAGATAAAATCTACCAAAAATCATTTTTTTTTTTTTTTATTTAAATATTCTTTTTTAAAAAGTGTCACATAAAAAAAAAAATAATAAAAATACACATATAAAGCTAAAAAACATTGCATTCCCAGCTCTTCTCAGTAGGTACCTAGTACCTACAACTCTGTAGCAACCAAAACTAACAATGAAATTACCGTGACTTATTTAACAAGAGTATATTACCTAATGCAACTAAATATACGAATATAAACTGAAAGTTATTATTTTTTATTTATACTTGTTTCATTTATGATGGTAGGCATATAGCGTAATAAAATTATTTCTATAATATCAATCAAAGGTAGATGTCTGAAAAAAAACTTTTTTTAATACGAAAGTATTTTTGTTATTTTATTTACATGATGTCGTCTTACGCACATATATGGATTTTTAGAATTCTAAAAAACACTTAAAAATAAATACCCTATAGAAAACTATATACCTAATTAATATATTTTTAATCGGGAATGTTGTATGGTTTTAATTAAGACTATTCAGTCTATATACCTACACGTAAATTATAAAATTAATTATTAACGCTGAAAACTAATTAGTTGTAGAGAAATTAATCCATAATATTATAATATTGCAATTAATCGTTCGAATTATTACCCATTATGCACATTCATTTATTTTATTAATCCTAAAAAAAAAATTTGGACATTTAATTGAGGTGATACCATATAGTATTGAGATGTAAAATGTTTCACCCACTAAGCTGATTTTCTGAGGGTGCCCCTGACCCAAATATTAATATAGGTAATGCGAGCTTCCTGCGTATATATATATATATATTACTGTGACCACTGATCATCGTGTAGCACGTTTGAAATTATTATTATAATAATTGTATATTATGCCATTATAAAAATTATTAAAATTTATAATAGTGTTGCGGTTTTTGTTGGCCGTTTTTTTGGTACCAGCTACTGGTTAGACGGCAAACAATAATGTTAATAAATCGTGCTAAGAAACTATTTTGGTAGACGTTGTCGTTATAACATTGTACAGCTTGTTAGATGCTATTATTGTGTTATAAACGCAGCGGGTGAAGGTCGTCGCATTTAAGTAGGCATGCCTTTTACTTAAACGATCAAACAAATATAACTATGTTTATTATATTATACGTACATATCCTCAAAGAGACGTTGAAATGAATTCATTATTGAAACATTTAAGTGTACAAAAATACAGAATATTATTGCAAAGCGCAAGTATGTAATAATATTATTATTAATATATCCGTCTACAGCTGAGTTGGGGACGGAGGTCAATGCGTTTAAGCACAAGTGCTTCGAGAACATGACAATGTATTGAAAGACTGACCGATCGTCGCGTAATGGACTTTTAACATTTTCATGATATATGAATATTTATACACCTATACATAGAACGAGATTTAGTTTAATGACGTGATATACACATACAGTGGTTCTCAAATTCTTATTATTACTTTATTATCCCGTCATCCTTAAACACTTATCAGTTAGTCACACTGTCACAGTGGTGTGGTGAAGAAGTTTTTGAGAGGCCTCTGAATTTTTTCCAGCGGATGGGTGGGTAGTTTGGGTGGCTCATGACTTATATAAAAACATAAAGATGTAACATATCCATTCAGTTGTATAACCTATATAAAATCTAATATCTATAGTAATAATCAATCTATTTTTTTCGATATAAATTCTGTAAATCATAAAATTTTCTACAAATATACATACTATATAGACATATAGTACATACTATTTATACAATATGGGTATACAGTATACACTATACTCGTACAGCCATACTATAATACACGTCATATATGATATATTATGTGGGTGCTTAAGTAAAACAGTAGGAACAATAATTGTGTGATGATATATTATTTAACATATATAATAACAGGTCTTTTAAAGTTATAGATAGTGCAGTACTAAAAAAAAATGTAAAAACAATATTGTTATTTTTTTTTTTATTATTTATTTACCAAATTACCTGTCTAGTTTATAAAACAAATAGGTAGGCTTTACATGTAAGATATACGGTAAGAGTTGTTTTTTCATTTCGCTTTACAGAAGAAAAAAATAAAGATTTATTTTCTCTTTTCCAAACATAGGTTTTAAATAGGCTAATAATAATAATAATAATATTAAAAACAAAATTAAAATAAAAACAAACAAACAAAATGCAATATTACACTAGTATCGACATTTAAAAAGAAAAAAAACAAACAACATCAAATATATATTATAATTATTATGTTTATCTTTCAAAACTTAATCAGCATGTTTAATCAATTAATTTAATACCCTAGCTAATAATATTTAATAATCATTTACTTGAAACGTATCAAAAATTAAAATATTACACTATAGTAGTAGGTATAAAGTGAATGTCTATAAATTTTGTACAAATACTGACTGAACATATTTTTATTTACAAAATAAAATATTGTATTAATTAAAATATCAATTTATGTACAAAATATAAATAATTTCCTAGTGTATTGTTTTAAGTCATGTAGGCTATAATATATGTGTGTATATATATATATATATATAGAAAAAATGACGACACTCATAAAAAAAAAATTTAATAAAAAATGATAATAATAAAAATACACATATATATGTATATATATATGCAGTGAATATTATATAATATTAAAGTCAAATTTAAAGCAAAATGTTTTTGAGAAATTCACGTTTATCTAGAAAAAAAAGTAAAACAATTGAGCTCATTTGATGTTCAAATATTTATCACAATTATGTTATAATTTTTTAATCAAATATTTATATTAATTGTTTTCTTTTAGAAAACAGTTGTTTTAAAAAAAAACATATTATTAAACGTATAAAAATGTCTTTTATGTGTCATGAATTACATAAAATCTCATAAGAAAAAGATTTATTTATATATGGTTATTGTTAAGTGTTTAAAAATGTTTTACAGTCAGTTTGGGCGTTTAAAATAAAAATTATCGTTTCATAGTTAAAAAAAAAAAAAATAAAATATATTGACTTATTAAATCGCAGTATATGTGGAAAATTTGATTATAAACTATCATAAATTACACTGATGGAATATAATAAGATTGTTTGAACAATAAATGAATTAAATAATTCATAGCAGGTCTAAGAGACGAGTCAGTACTTATTTTAACTTTTAGTAAAAAATCCTCCATCACGTGTAATTTATTAATTAAAACTAAAAAAACCCGAAAATTTTAATTTCAAATAATCACTTTTATTATATTACAAACGTCCGAGAAAAATCAAATGGAACCGAAAAAATATTACATTATATAAGTCGATTAAAATTAAATTTTAAACAACCATTGATTATAGAATTATTTAATTTATGTACGTAAAAATGTTAAAATTAAAATTGTACAATAGTAGTCATATAAAATTGAAAAAATGATTATTTTAATGTATAGGTATAATAAAACAAGTCTTATGATTCAGTTATTTAATTTTTTTTTCATTTACTACTTTTATTGCTTTGATAGATCATTTAAAAAAAAAAATATTTTTATAGCCTACATTTCTATCAAACATATTACATTATATAATTTTTAATTAAAAGACAGATTCTGTTTACAATATTATTTAAAAAAACAAAAACAAGCGCAAAGGCACCGATTTTCACGGATAAAACAGTCAGTGTTTACATAATATATTATTATTATTATTATATATATTTATATATATTATAGTATTATAAATAATTTTTCTTATACACAAATAATAAACATTTAAACATTTTACAAAATCTAGTTTTCAAGTACAACGTTAGTAATGTTGGAACACAATTCATAACGATCAAGAATATTATAAAGGTTACAAATTAACAAAAAAAAAAAAAGGTTAAACAAGATAATAATACCTATCCCCAATATCGTATTTATTCCTATATATATAAAAAAAAAAAAAAACACATTGGACATAATTTACAATATTTTTCTTACCAGTTAAACTAAAGGAACATGTTTGTAACACATAAATATATTATATGTGAGTACCTATTTTCAACGTTATTTTTTTCTTGCCTAATATTCGTTTTATGTTTTAATTATGCACCTTAGCCTACGTAGTTTATGATCCGTAGGTATATATATTTTACTATTTATAATAAAATCTCTTTTTTTCTTTAGTTTAGGAGTCGTTTTTATTATATTTCAATAATTTGGTAACTTAAACGTTTGACTACCTATTCAGCTATAGTTTTAAATCTAAACATGTAGTTTAGTGTATAATGTATACACTAAAGTGGTTAGGTATATTTGTCTATAATCGTGAATATTAATTAGGTTATCTATTTGAGGTAAATATATCATATTATATTGTTTTGTATGTTTAGGTAACCTAGAAATTGCTTGAGGAATAGTGGGATATTTGAAAACAATTCAACCGATACGGTTGCAATGAAAGCGCACTTGGATTTTAGTTAGAAAAAAAACCTAAGTGTTAGATTTAAATGAATACCTCAACCATCTGTCGAGATGGTGTTGAAAAATGCATATACATATTATATATATATATTATAGACAGATATCTAACGAAATTAAATTATTTAATTTAACTTAAATTTTATATTACTATTATTTTAATATTTTAAAATTAATTTTTCGTTTATACGAAAAATGTATAAAAATATAGTTTTCACGTTTTATTTTTTTTACTTATTTTTTTTTTTATGAAAATATAAAAGTAGTATAATGCAAAATTGTTATTTATATACTGGCAGTGTGTTGATTAAAAAAATTAAGTATTCACTTATTTTTTAAAAAATAATATAGGTACAAAAGTAATATATATTTATACATATTACGCGATGAATGAAAATTATGTAAGTCAAACTATATTTTTACTATAAAAATTATAAATTACGTTAATAAGAAATCACAAAGTGTCAGAAATACCAAAATAATTTATAACCATCTCGAATATATTATGTACGTGAGAGAGTTTATGTGTGAGTGAGTGAGTGAGTGAGTGAGTGTGTGTGTGTGTGTGTGTGTGTGTGTCTATGTATGTCAGTATTCAATATGAATACAATGACGGTGCCCATTAAGTTTGTCTAACGCCACTTGAACAAAATTAGGAGAGTATACCGTATAGAAACACTCGGAAATAGAGAGAATAAGAGAGTTATAAAAGGGGGGGATTGGAGAAATAGAGAATCAAAGAAAGAGAAGATGATATAATTCAGCAATCAGCCTACATATATACATAAATTATAAATGATTTAGGTACCGTACGCGTGAGTTTATACATTCGAAATACAATATAACATTACAACTACAATTAAGTCTAATTAATAATAATACAAAGGTAACCCATACACGTATATCTATATCATTATCATAATCATCATAATATATTAATATTATTATATTCTCTTTCGGCAAATTTTTCTTGTATCGTTATAATTATACTATCTTAAAATAATATATTTATACGTATTTTATACAGACGTGGGACACATTTTCACAGACAATATTTTATTATACTAACATTATGTTAACATTATAGATACTTTCATATAGCTGGATTTTACGATTAAATAACTCCCAAATCGCAAAGGAAAAACTCAAGAGTTACAAAATGAAACGTATTAGTAATACATAAAAGAAAACAAGAAAAACTTAAAAAAAAATATATTCCTAATAAAAGAATCTCCTCTCATTCACATAATAATAATATAACAATCAACAATGCACAATTATTTACCTATACAAAACGAATACGTACTAACTATATTACGGTAGCGTTCACACGCGCAAGCGTGCGAGGTAGACACAATCTAGACGATTCAAATTTCTTCTTCGTTTTCACTTTCATATATTACATATAGTTATTATTTTGGTAACTGGTTCTATTCTATTATAATAATGATGATCAGTAGCTATCCTCTGGGCATAATGTACGCACTAACTTCTGATCGTGGAGTTCAAGAGGAAAGGCACATAAAACATTTTTGACTCTAACAAGAGCGAAGCAGCTGACTGAATCTGTAAGGGGGGAAAAAATTGTAACGTAAGTTTATTTAATACTGTAATTCAATTTTAATTATAACCGGTAGAATTTCAATTATTTAGGGGAGGGGTAAAAAGTACACGCAGACCATGTTCTAAGGATTTTACACTACTGTCCGAAAAGGATGTCGATAACTGATAATAATTTGTAAATAGTTAAAGAATGAGTGATAAAAATGTTGAAATAAGTAATGTAAGTTAAATATTATTTTGGAATGGGTATACGAGAATGTATTAGAGTTGAAAAAAATGTATGCAGTGTTGTAGATAATTAAATATTGAATATTTAAGTTTTTATTTTCTGGTAGTTCAATTTTCAAATTTATTTCAACATACAATTTTCATGTAAATGTGTCATTTATAATTAAGAAAATGTGATTTTGTAGAATCATCAATTTAATTATAAATACGGATTACGAATGAATATTTCAAACAAATCATGTTAGATACTAAAATGTAATAATTATTTATTTGAAAAAATGTTTATAAATTATATTATATTATTAACATAAATACAATTTTTTTTATATTTTAAAACGATTTGAGTTTTATTTATATACATTGACCAAAACAATATTAGAAACATTTTAAAATTATTCTTTACAACACTGAATTAACGATAGTAAAAAAATTTTTTTTTTAATCATCCATAGTCTAATTCTAACCGCACTTTGGATATATTTCCTTAGAATAAGGCCTGAAATGTACCTGATTAAAGGACACGGTCGTTATATTGCAGAAGTATATATTTACCTCTGGCAGTCGGTGAAGGAGATCTTGCAACCTATTGGGTTGCATGGGAAAAGTGTGTTCGACATAAGTCTTTAGACAAGACGTATATCTCTCTTGGATGGTTTCTAGCTCACTAGTGGTATTGCCGTTATCTGTAGAAGGAGAAGAAGTAAAATTAACAACGGTTAATAAGATTCTGGATTACCTAGACTCTTGGTAATATAATGTACTTACTCTGTGTCAACATAATTATGACTTTCAGGCACACGTATTCTTCCATTCGCAGCTTTACCCTCCTGAACATGAGCGTGACGTGTGTGATCTTCTCCACCATCACACCAACATCTTGCCGGAGCTGGTCCATCGTTATGGGTTTTCCCATCATCGAGGACAGGCAATTTTGTAATATGCACAGGTTGTGAGATACCTGCGGAAATCCAGCGTTTAATATGAAATAGGTAATATAGAAGTATACGCGTGCAATTTATATAGATCGCTATTATCGAATAGTCCAATATTCTTACCTCTTGGTGGAACTCGGAATCCTCGTTCCGGTCACCGTTCATGTTGGTGGAGTTCCATATTTTCTGGGGCCCGTGTATTGCTTGATACGCCGAAGTGGTTAACACTAATAGCTCATGCCACTTGTGTGTCAAAAGTCTCGTATGCACCTGTAAAACGTAATTAGTAAGTCATTGTAATAAAAAATGCACCGAGACGACACACCTCGATTCACAGAATATAATAAACAAATTATGATTGAAGTTTATTTAAATTATACAAACTATTTGAAATTAGTATTATATTAATAAAGTATGTCAATAAATGATGTTAAAATAAATAAAAAATGACTATGAAAAAAATAGGTAGGTAATGAAATTAATCATATTCCGTAATGAAAAATGATCGTCATAAAATCATCATTGTACGGTGTATTTTATTTAGTTTTCATTTTTTTGATTATAGTCTATATAGATTATGCTTAAAATTATTTTTGTATTATATTGAGTATAATTGCTATATTAAGTATTGAGATATATATTATATAAGCACAATAATTATTGAAATTTTTATGTTTTTAATTATACACATAATCCATATAAACTTTAATCGTGAAATTGCCAAACATTTTAATACACAGCAACCTGTAGTAGTTACTAGACTTACTTCGACTGGCAATTCGAGGTAAAACGGAAGACGCTTAGTCCATTGCACCAGTTTGTAAACGATTGAGTCGCCGATCTGCATCAGTTTGGCTGACAGATCGGAATTGTGTTCGAGCAAGTCCTCCATGTTCTGTTAACAATACACAATACAATACAAAATAATTCACAATAGAACAGCAATACTATATTATTATTTATTATCAATTACTAGCAACTAATAATTAACATCAGAAACCGGTCTGTTAGTTTTCCATGTGTATAATATACATTATATTATGCAGTACTATACAATAAACATTTGAGAATATTAACCATTAACATCAATCAGTTGTATTTATTATAAGATTTACTTAATGCGTTTAGATTGTAAATATTCTTTTATTAAGAAAAATATAGTCAAGCAAAAAAATATTAAAACAACGAATAGTATTAAAATTAAATTTTAGGTATTCATAAAATATAAAAACGATTCAAAAAAAAAAAAAAAAAATTATGTATAATTTTACTTTAATTTACTATGTTTATTTGCATTGTTACAAATTTGTTAAAACGTATTATTATTAAACGCTACCGTTTTAAAATTAAATGTCAAAATGGCCAATTTATTTTAAATGTACCCGCGACGACGATGAACAACATTTTAAATTTTAAAATAATATCGTGTATTTACCCGCAGAGTGGCGATATCTTGAAATTCGTCGCAGTCTACTAGGTTCTTGATCATGTTCACCGTAGCTTCAATTGAAAACGTACGGTCTCTGGACGAACTCACAGCGTTGTCTAGTCGTTGTCTGAGATAAACGACCTGCGTGGAACACATGAGAATTATTAAGTATACAAACACGCAAATTTGACACTTTGACCGCAATATTTAAAATGTGTTGGTTACCTCGCTGGGATTCGTCAGTGCAGTCTTTAATATGGTTCCGTTGACCAGAGTCGACATGGACGAGGAGTTGTTATCCTGGTTTTCCGTTTTCATCGTAGTCATGGTACTGGCTGTGGTGCATGTGACGGACTTTTCCATTTTGACTTGGCCGTTCTTCGGTGGCCTCTTCTTCTTATACTTAACCTAATACGTACGTGATTTAGTATTATGTTATTCAAGTAAAAGTGTATAATAATATATAAGCGATAAAATGATGTTAAATTTCTTATATCTCCATTTGAGAAGAAATACAAAATTCTAAACACGAGTTTCTCATAAACAATAAAAAGTAATGTATAATATTATACTGCAGTGTATAATTACCTTGTACAAGTTGTATACAGCGCCAGAATTTCGTCCACCGGGCATTCTATCTTCTCGAACGGCTGGAAACATGATAAAATAAAATATTAGTTATTTTTACGTTACAATTTTCTAAATTAATAAATCTTGATTATTAACGAGTATTATATATAATTATATGTAGTAAAACGGTGTTCTCGACACGATTCGCTTACCCTGCAACACCATTCCTTGACCGATGCATTTCTTAAACCGGCAGTATTGACACCTGTTTCTTTGAGCTTTTGTTATTTCACAAGTGCCTTCAGCTATACACGTGTATATCCTTCGGTTTTGGACGGTACGTTTGAAGAAACCCTTGCATCTGTTCGGAAAAAAAAAAAGAAAAAACAATAATAAATACGATAAATGTTGTTTTCTGTTAGTGTTAGGGCACGACCCTATATCGGATGAATGGAAACGTGCGCGTAATGCCTATATTATGCTATAACCTTGTAGTAAAAAAAAGTCGTCGTCCTTGAGTGAGACGAGGCGTACCGTTAAGAGTTGTACAGTTACGGTGATGACGATACGTACCGTATACGTGTATCGTATATACACCGTACCATAGATGGGCCTGCATTATTGCGCTGTGTAGTGTGTTTTCCCGTAGATCAGAATAAAATACGCGCTTTCCATCCTGGAGCGACGCAGTCTGAATTTAAAATCTTGAAAATTAAGGTACGCGAAAATTATTTATACAGTTTGATAAACTCGAGCGACGTGACGTAGTCATTGAAAAGAGACGTAAAAGAAAGAAACGAGTGATGTCCCTTCATCTATTGCGTAAATTGTTCCACTCAAAATCTACCAAAACCTTTACGTTTTTAACGTCTTACACGTATTTTTTTTTTAATGCTAAATCCGCACTGCAAATAATTTAGGTTATTTCTTTATTAATCGATTAGCGTCGAGATGACGTATATTATATTTTAAACCGCTACGGTCGCTCTCTATCGACTAACCCTATAAATTATAATAACTGCTCGCACGCAAACCCGCCGACAAACTATTTTTGTTGAAGTTTACTACTATAATGTGGCTTGCTGAAATTTTCTGTAGCATTTTCCGAACTTGATCACAGACCTAAGAGTATTGTGCGATATTATTCGCCGGAAAATCGGAAAACGAAACGACTGTAAAATATACGATAGTAATTATTACGCACCCTTCGCAGTGATGATGCCGTAATGGAGACCCGTGGCTCGGTCGTCGCAGATCATGCACACCATGGCTGTTCCTGTTCATCGGCTTCTCCATCTGGTGGTAAGCGTGACGGGCGCGGATTGTTTTCGCCGTTGGAACCGGACATCGGCCATTCGGGTCCCGTATTGGCCGTCAGGTTGAGCGCGTGCATCTGATGCGTGGCGGCCACCGGGAGTTGGGACAGGTCGCCGGCCCACAGCCGTTCCATGTTGAGCGGCACGTGAAAGCTCTGCTGTCCGCCGCCGGATGACTGTTGCCTCCACCGCCGCCGCCGCCGCTGCCGCCCCGCCACCGCCGTTTCGCCACTGGCATTGGACGTCTGCTGCAGCTGACCACCGATGGGCCTGAGACCGGGCATGTGGCTGATGACGGACGACACGTCGTGGCCGGTGGCCACTCCGAGATTTAGCAGTAGATGGGCGGCCGACTCTTCGCTGACCGCCGAGGGCGACGGTGACGGGGACGACGCGGACGACGTGTTCGACGACCACGTGGCCGCCGACGACCAGTACGGCGTGCTGACCGTAGACGGTACGGAACCGCAGCCCGCAGTGCTGGCCGGCGACGTAGATGACTGTTCCGCGGTGCAGGTGGACTGGACCATCATCGTCCGCACTCCACCTGCAAACACCATATTATTGACTTCGAATAATTACAAAGCTGTTTAACGAAAACGGTTACGCACCAAATTTCACGGCCCCACCCTCCTCCCCAAAAGAACCTCGCCCACTCATAAAATCATAAACCGCAAAGGTTCAACATGCGTTCCAACAAAGGCTCACCTGCTTCGCCCATGATGCCGTGGGTGCTGACCGGTTCCGCGGGGTATGGCGGCGGGTGGTTTCATGTCCGTGTTACCGGTAGCAGCCGCAGTCGTGGCCGCGAATCCCGCGCCGCCGATGAGCGGGCCGGACGCCGTTGATGCGGCACACGGACAGCACGGACGCTGCGGCCGCGGTGGCCGCGTTAGGGCGCAGTGGACGCGGCCGACGTCTGCGTGCCCGCGGCGTCTTCAACGCCGACGACACGGACGTGACGACGGACTGCCGGCGCTGCTGGTACTGCTGCGTCACCGACATGGAGTCGGCGGCGGAGGAGGGCGTGTAACACCGCAGCGGCGGCGGCTGATTCGCTTGAGCGTTCACCGTCGTCCAGGTCAGTGGCGGCGATAACGACGACGACGACAACGATTGCTGCGGTGGCGGCGGCGGAGTTGTCGCCGACTTGACGACGCAACTCAACGGGCTGGTCATCACCACCGACTCGCGCCTTTGCTGCTGCTGCTCCTGTTGCGCTGCCGCCGTCGCCGCCGCCGCCAACGCCGCTGCTGTGGCCACCGCCGAAGGCGATGGCGACGGCGACGGTGGTTCCGTCTTGTTGTCGGCCACCGTCCCGTTTTCGTATCCCGTCCCGATCGCGTCTTTCGGCTGCGGGTCGTCTAACATCTCCTCTTTGACCTTGACGCCTTCTCCCACGTCATTCGGGTCTTGCCCGCTGTCCGTGGTCATGCTGCCGCATTCCGGAGATGACGCCATTCTATCCATCGATATGATAAGTCCGGGCGACGGTACAGATCTGTCCATTCGGCAAGACGGGGATGCCGGACCAGCGACGTCTGGTGATGAAGTACTCGT
>NW_020270400.1:590093-879130 GCF_002803265.2 Melanaphis sacchari | reverse complement strand
GTGGGTGCTGACCGGGTGGTCCGCGGGGGTATGGCGGCGGGTGGTTTCATGTCCGTGTTACCGGTAGCAGCCGCAGTCGTGGCCGCGAATCCCGCGCCGCCGATGAGCTCGGGCCGGACGCCGTTGATGCGGCACACGGACAGCACGGACGCTGCGGCCGCGGTGGCCGCGTTACCGGGCGCAGTGGACGCGGCCGACGTCTGCGTGCCCGCGGCGTTCCAAAACGCCGACGACACGGACGTGACGACGGACTGCCGGCGCTGCTGGTACTGCTGCGTCACCGACATGGAGTCGGCGGCGGAGGAGGGCGTGTAACACCGCAGCGGCGGCGGCTGATTCGCTTGAGCGTTCACCGTCGTCCAGGTCAGTGGCGGCGATAACGACGACGACGACAACGATTGCTGCGGTGGCGGCGGCGGAGTTGTCGCCGACTTGACGACGCAACTCAACGGGCTGGTCATCACCACCGACTCGCGCCTTTGCTGCTGCTGCTCCTGTTGCGCTGCCGCCGTCGCCGCCGCCGCCAACGCCGCTGCTGTGGCCACCGCCGAAGGCGATGGCGACGGCGACGGTGGTTCCGTCTTGTTGTCGGCCACCGTCCCGTTTTCGTATCCCGTCCCGATCGCGTCTTTCGGCTGCGGGTCGTCTAACATCTCCTCTTTGACCTTGACGCCTTCTCCCACGTCATTCGGGTCTTGCCCGCTGTCCGTGGTCATGCTGCCGCATTCCGGAGATGACGCCATTCTATATATATACGAACACAAACACACACATGAGCATACAGGACCGATCAAAACGACTTATATTTATTGTGTTTTAATTAGTGAAATTATTATCACGTCCGAAAATAATATAGCGAGCACGATCGACGAAATGTTCCTATTTAATCGATAAGGGTTATTGACGGCTGAGAGCACTTTTAAGGTGTATGATGTATATATTATATGAAGTCCGAGGCTCTGTACCTCGTTCCGTGTCGAACGATTGAATGTTAAACGTGATTGTGCAACGTGCCTAGAAAGAAACTTTTCTATGGCTGATCAACTTTTTTGGCGATGATGTATCTGTATACTTTGTCTATTATTGTACCTACCGATAAATCTATCAATACGGTGAATAAACTTGTAGACAAGTTTAATTCTTATACGTTATATTAACTAAAGATTGATCATCCTACTTTAAAGAATTTCGACTTTTACAATACGAAATAGTAAAAAAAAAAAAAAAGAAAGAAAGATGAGTGATCGATCTCAAGTAACCTCCTTAATAAATTTATTACATAAATATGTTTTAAAAATATAACCGAATATGTAGGCACAATGAATAAAAAGTACGTCATACTTTTAGTGAAACGTATTAATCAATGACTACAAATTAATGAAACGTGCGTGCGTGTATGGTAGTGCTCCACTATCTCTTTTATAGTACAAACGCTATTACTAAGATAATTGTCTACACGAAACTTCTTAAAAGCGACCGGAATCCACTTAATATGTTATTATGTTAGTGTATTATTGCGTCCCATACAATATTTAAAACATCCGATATCGTCCTCGGTTACAAATATACTCCTATAAACATCGTGTATAAACAGAGAGATTTCGCAACAATACATTGTATAGTTAATAAAAGCATAGAATTCGAGCGAAAGGCTAAAGGTATAGTCGCGGTCGCGTTATATTGTCAGAAAACGAGATTTTTGACGCCAGTTGCATAATCATTCGTAAATCACGATTTGTAGCCTCAGTGGCCGATGCCCCGATACCCTCCCCGGCATTTCGTGATAAATCGTACCTATCCATCGATATGATAAGTCCGGGCGACGGTACAGATCTGTCCATTCGGCAAGACGGGGATGCCGGACCAGCGACGTCTGGTGATGAAGTACTCGTGTCCGCTATGCTCTCACCTGTTCAAACATAAATACACATAAAATCATTAAAAATCTTAAACTAAATAAGAAGTACAAAGGGATTTATTTGCACGCGACGTATATACGAGTACGTCATTCCGATATATTGTTGTCCGTACATAGTTTCATGTGTATAGGCCGTTGAAAGAAATTTATAAATATAGGTAATGCACAAGTGCAATTCGGGACAGATAAGATAAACGAAGTCGTTTCAACTACTCCTATTATTAGGTCACGCACTCGGGGGGGCCGTATACGCGACGCATTACAGTGTAGTAACGATAATAACATAGTAATGTATACACGCCGAACCACCGAATGATGAGACTTTTAAACGCCAGTTACGCATATGATAATATAATAGGTGCCTATATTATATATACAATAAATTATGTCCTATATAAGAGCGTAAGTCAGGAGAATAACAGATATATATATAAGTGTCCGACGAGTGTGAAATCGTTGGAAAAAAATCGAAACCATTTGGTTTCGATTTTGGAAATCGGTGTGCATCTATATATATATATATATATATAATATATAATATTGTTATTATTGTCGTCAATGATCATCGGTCAATTATTATACGATATATAGGTCGTCCGATTCTCGGGGAAAAAAATCTCGTGAAGGAACCTATCTATTATATATTATACACAATAATACTGATAAATGAAAAGAAATAAAAACGACATTACGGAATTAGGTCAGATCAGTTCCCATAAGTCCTATCGGTGTTGCCACGTGGGCGAAAACCCTGCGTGCTGCACAAAAAATCACCGTGACAAACCCATATGATTGGGGGTTGCGTTGCAGATAGATTCCCATGACCTTAGACACAATGAAAACCGGCCGATGCCCAGTTATTTTGGACGGGTTGGACGTATTTATTACCGTGTATTGTAGTATTTTATTGTAATATGCATTATTGCGGCTACCATTTACAAAACATATAAGTTTTCTTCCCCGATAATAAATATTGAGTGACTCGTAAAGAATCATCATGATGCGGACGGGTTCAGTGTCAAAACAACAAATACGTCGTGTTTGGGATGTCGATTTGTCTCGGTCACTGGGTTAAGTATTTCGTCCCTATGGCATGCAGTTAGGGGTCAACTACGATTAATAAGTAAATATAAAGACGTCGTGTCGTCACGGCTCGGTAACGAGGAAATTATTAAAAACTGGTACTCGCTGTCATACATACATAAATATTTTAATATATGCAATTTTAGACCACGATGTAATGATATGTATTGGATTTTATACATTTCTGAATTTATTAAAAACGTGACTTCTAAATACGTATATCAATACGTTTTATCATGTTACTCGTTTGACTATAAAATTTAAATTTAAAAATAAATCATATACATTTTAGATTAATCCCGTTTTGAAATTATATTATTTTTCTAAATTTTGTATTGCTGTCGAGAAAAAAAATACTAAACATAATTCAAATAAAGCACGTTGAAAGTTTCGTTGTAACTGTAGCAATACCATAATTGTTAATTAATATTATCTAACGTAAAATAAATCGATGAGAGATCATAATAACTACTAGTTAGGTTCATAATTTGTTGTTATTTCATTCATAAATCATAAACTGTAACTTTAAATTTTAAAAACGTCCAAACAGTTAATTTTATATGATTCAAAATGGATAAAAAAAACCGTAGAGTAGATATTTAAAATAAATTGCTCACTGAAACTATGACATTAATACAGTAAAAAAATAAGTAAATAAATAATAAATTGTGTGAATTATACTAAAAAATTAGCTGAAAAAACATTAGCTATCATTTTCGTTTTATGTATAACAATAAATAGTATAACTAAATACCTTAAATCATAGTTGATAATAACTTAGGTATATATTTTATTATTTTAATAAAACGATGGAAATAGGAAGTTAACATTTTTAAATGTTGTGAATATTATTACGTGTAAAAGTTTACAATTTATGACTAAGGGGCAGGGGCGTGGACCAATATTACACCCTTTTTAAGAATTTAAATGCGGATATGAAATAATAATCAATCATTTTTTTTTTTTTAATTACCATACTTTAATAAATAGTGACCCCGAGTTATACCAAAAGTCTAAGAAAAAAATAAACTAAATAATAATAGCTGTAGAATATTAATATAAATAAGGTTAAATTTTTACCCGTTATCATTTATCAGTTATCATTACAGAGCTAAATCATAACAAAAATCAATCTTATGTTTGAATTTAGTCTGTAAATAATATTGCTAATTCATAACTAGCTTTCATAACTTAAACTAATAATTACAAAAAACCCTCATATAGATATTTATACTTATTCAAAATTACCAAAGTAAAAAGTGAAAGATCTTTAACAAAAAAAAAAAAAAAATTAAGCATAGGAAATTACTTATAAGTATTTAAAAAATATCTTACCGTCACTGCTGCACCTTGAATCTATTTTGCGCCTCTTCAGTTTCAGGTCTTGAAACAGACTCATGGTACTCAGGTCACACGGGGTACTTGTTAGGGTCATAATTCCTGTTCAACAAACAATTTATCGTTACGATTAAAATTTAACGAATAAGACAAAACGATTAACTTTTCATACAACAATAATAGTAGTAATAATAATAATAATAATAGATAATATCGTGCTAAAATTTTTTTTGGAAACTGCACGTTGTACTTTTGTCCACATAAACACGTTAAAACATAAAAAAACTTAATCGACATATATGTGATGTATATGGTCATCATGTAAATATTTACCTCGTTTAATGTAAAAAATATTATTCGTCGATATGCGTGCGTGTAAGTCCGGTTATTTAAAACGTGACGCGACGCATTGTAAAAAAATCTGTACTATAACGCGCGATAACGGTTGCTGCAGCAGTCGCATCGTCACAGAAGGTAACAAAAAATTCAATCATATCTGTCGTCGACGAGAATGCGGCGGTGGCGTCGGCGGCGGCGGCGGCGATAGTGTCATACGCGGGATAAAATCCTAATCTATCTTTTTTTTTTTTTTTTTTTCAATTATTATTATTTCGTATCGAATACAGCCGACACCGTGTGGCGCGTTCGGTCATCGAGTGAATACTGTCACTTTCTCTTCAATCTTTTGTCGCGCACGAGCTACACGAGCACGCCCCGTAGCGCACAACACCCGCGTCACGCGGCATCTATCTCTCAGCGACTGCGAACTCGGGGTAACGCCCAGCCACCGCGACTGCCCCTTTGACGCCTCGAGAACGGTTTTACCGGCAAAACCGGTGGAAAAAAAAAATCCACCGTCGTCGTCGTTAACGATCGCGACGCGAATACCGATCGAATGATTTTTATATTTTTTTTCGTCGTTTTTCGCCCAAAATTTTTGGGGGACTTTTGCGCGGCGTTACGGCGTCGGCGGCGGCGGCGACGGCGATAGCGGGACCCACGTACAATCGATGACGATCGGTTCGGGAATGATCGAGCGGCTGGCGGCGGCGACGGCGGCGGCGGCGGAGAAAAGCGAGAAAGACAAAATAGAAAAAAATATATATATATGTATTATATGCGAGTATTAAACGAGCGTACACACGCGGCGGAGGCTTGTGCAATCTCTGTCTGTTTAATGCAAAACGAACGGTTTTTTTTTTCTGGTGGGACTTTCGGCCCCGCCAATGGTAGCTGTGGCTACTGCCGGCGAACGAACGACGACGACGGCGACGACGACGGTCGGAGAGCGTTTGTATATGTGTGTGTGTGTGTGCGTGTGTGTGTGATCGCTTGTTTGTGTACCGCGTGAAGGTTATAAGTGGGGCCTCCGTTGCGGCCGGTATAAACGAAGAGGGAAGAGGTCGGTAACCTGCTCCGCGGTAAGTAGGTCAGCGCCGTGCGAGTTCGCCCACCCGTTCGGCGGCGGCAACGCTACCGATACCGTTGCCGCCGCCGCCGTATATTTAAACATCGTCAAAACACACGCACTGTGTTATACGCGTTTTGTTCGCCACCTCGTATTCCTCCCCTCACCCCCTCTTCAAGACGACCAAACATCATCATCCCCCGCGCGGCGCGTACGCGGTTTTCCCAACAACCCCGTCCGCCGAGCTGCGGCGTCGACGGCGCGAAAGCGTGCACCAAACGCGGGCGCACGCGCACACCCGGACACCGCGATGTCGGTCGTCCGTCCCAAAGTCACCCCAAATCGCAGTGGGTAAGGGAATCGACGATATTTTCGAAACGAACGCGTTCCCTGAACGCGGGGCTCGCCAGATTTCTAACGATATTTTATCTTATCGCACTTACACACCGTACTACTCTATGATGCTTATTGGCCGATGCGATGCGATGATCAAAAAAATCATTTTCGTCAGTCATTTTATTTATTTTATACGTCTTCTACTATTCGTTAATTTTTCGATTGCGTACGACGCGTTGTGACTCACGAGTCACGGCAATAAAATATGTGATGGCAATAAAATCGTGTGATTTTTGGTTGCTGTGTTTGATTATTTTTTCGATTTTTCGTTTCTTTGCGTAACTGCAGAGGCGACGAACAGATGGGATATTATTATTATTATTATTATTATTATTGTCTTTCGCCAAACCGGATTGTCTGCAGACCGAACGAATTTCGTTCGGTTTTTATTTTGTTTATGTAACACTCATCTCACTCGTTGCGGGTTACATCTTTCACATAGTTAAACGTGTAGCCGCGTGTAGGAACCTATCCCATTTATAGAACTAACATAACACTCGTATTATCGTCTACGTAATGACATCATGGTATCATGTCAACAATTCAAAATATATGCAATTGTATACAAATAAGTCGATTCTTATAAAAGTATCGATTATACATTTATACATAAATTGGAGAAATTTAAATTCAAGTCAATTTATTGACACAAATAGAGTTATATTTTATAATATGTGTGCATATTTTTAGCACGACTTATGATTTATTTGGACCTGCTAAGTGAATGAGTAAAAATAATATTTATACAAAACGCTTATAAAGCCCGGCATCTACGGATCGCTGATAATAAATATTAACTATTTCGATCTACAGATAGATAAATATATGCCTCTATGGACTGCCACGGTGAGAATAAAATAGAAAAATATGATACGTTTGAATGTCGCCCTATGAATGACGCGTGAATGCGTGATAAATATTTCGGGTTTTGTGTGTACGCGAATACATGTGTGTGTGTGTGTGTTTGTGTAAATACCTTAGACAACAAAGGATCTGTTAGTTTTGGCTGCAAAAAAATAAATAGTTTCTATATTGTTGGCGTTCGGAAATTTCTTTTCGTGACAGCCGACGCAAAAAAGGAAAGGGCTTTAAAATATACACGATCACAAGTATATATATTATATTGGTACACGCGCCGCGATACATTCGATCTTAATAATGATTGTAGGTACACGACACAGCGCCAACGTTTTATTTCTAGGCATTCTTTACGCGCCGGACCGTATCGAGTCTTGGAGGTTTTGTTTTGTCCGAACGTCCTTCTATCGAATTACGTATATTTTACAGTTTACGTACAGTTAGGTACGGCGTATATCGCGAGGTACGCCGTACACGTACTTTATATTTATATAGATTATCGTGGCGTACAACACACTGCTAACTCGAGTTACCATCGTCGTTTGTATTTCCCTTGTCTTAGGGAAATACACCCAAAGAAAAAATAAAGACAACACCACCGCAGTCCATAGCAATACTGATAACCGACGAGATTGCACAGTGTATAATACTTACCTCGTACATCGTAATAATATCGTTCCTAATTTAATCATGTTTTTATACAAGTGTTGTCGGATCATTAGCCGCGACGCAACGCATAAAACACAATAACCGATATAATATAATATGTAGGTCGAATTTGTTTTTCAAACGCTATATCTAACATATGACGTCATTTCGAATCCCGGATTCAACCATACACGATTATTATTATCATCGTTGAATAGTCTTACCAAACCGTATATACTATTCGTGTGTGGCGTGTACCTATGTATATACTATACATTATATTACATGTTCGAATGTGTGGACTGTAGATGCGACTGGTATCGATATCTTAGGGATATAAAGGAGGGCTATTGTTGATTTTTTACCGTTTTGTTGATTAGAAGGTATTATTTATACTTTTTTCCATTTAAAAAAAAAATTGATGTGAATATTATTATGTATGGTATTTGATTGATCTTAATTACTTGTTAATAATTGTTCGTTTAATACGTACATATAATATTATTGTAATACTGATTACTATATACGGAAAATATTTCTACAAAAAATACTTGTAATTATCCCGAAAAGCACAAATATTCTTAGAAATAATTTTTTTTTCATAGAAAAAACCATTTTTCAAATAATAGATGTTTCATGTTAAAAATATAATCATCTTTCTCATAGTTAGTGTATCCGAATTTGTATATATTACACATTAATGATCTCTATATGACGTTGGTTAAACACGATGGAGGAGATCGGAGATATTTCTCTCTCAAATTAATATTTATTTTAAATATTATATCACTTAAATTTTTATAAAAAAAAATAATTTAAATGATAAAAACTTTTTTATTATCAATTATCAGAAAAATTATTCACAATTTTTAATATTGTAATTATAGTTTTATTAATAAGTGATAAAAAAAAAAAAACACGTAGGTAGGTACTATAAGATCTTAAATTTTTTTTCGTCTTCAAAGTACATATTAAAAATTCATCTACATTCCCTCTTCCTACCAATTCTCTTTAAAAAATCATTTGACCACTATACTGTTATTATATTATATTTAATTGCATGTAATATTTATATTATAACAATATCATTAGTATCTCAGGAAACTAAAATAAAATAATAACATTATTATAATATATAAGATAGGTATATCTATTATATATCTACATAATCGTTCTGTTGGTGCGTAACTATAAAACGCGACGGTAATATTTATCATTCTTTCGCAATTCGAACTGAGCAGTTTTTTTTCGTTTACTTGTTCAACGTTTGTTTTTTATTCTTTTTCTATCTCTCTCTTCACCAATCAAGTTCACGTCCACGAATATAGTTACAGATATTATTATTATTTTATTCCGTGTCTATTACAAGTAATGTCAGCGGCGGTATCAAATGTAAAAATGCGACACAAGCCAAGAGCCGATCGTACGAAAATAGAACGATTCTTGGAAGATAATTCAAATGTGCACGGCGGCAGACATGAGACTTTTTTCGGCCAACAACTGTGACATACATTCGTCGCGGTTTTAACACAATATATACCCCCGAAAATAATTGACATAATAATGTAGTCCGCTATAATAATATATTATATTATACTAATGTAGTACATTATATAATATAATATAATATGTTTCCGATGACAGTTATACCGTGGTCCGGATGTAATTTCTATATCCGGCTTACGCATCTATCATAATACATATTATAAACTATAATATCCAACAAGACGGTGTTCAAAAAAATTGTAGGTACGTCAAACTCGAGTCATAGGCTTTAGTTTCAAAACGTTTGACAATCACGCCGTTCAATTTGAAAATAAACAATATTGTTGTATCAAGGTCTACCAAAACGGAATAACAAAAAAAAAAACAATTTTTTTTAACCGCTATACTGACACATTTGTAGAACATCAACAATACTCGATATCGATTGTTATAATTATGTTTAGCAAAAAAATTATCATCAAATAGTCATCATTGTTGTCACAAAATATGACCCAAGTTTAGCGTTGAAATTCGCATACGTAGCATTACCCAATATATATTATTATTATAAGCCGTTTTATATTTTTGGCATAGTGAATATCTCATGTATAATCGCATGATGTACACCACACTAATACAGTCATCATACCTAACTATACCTTCTATGCTTATTAGTTGTTACCTACACCTAGGTTACAGTAAATAGTAAATACGTGTCATATATTACATGAAACGAAATACGAATTCTATTCCGGAATTATGGACGGGTTAACATTTGATGTGTTGTTCCGGCGATTAAATAGGGCTTTACAATAATATTATTTTTTCGGCACCTTTAATTTATAGTAAGATAAACAAATTAAATTTATTATTATATTATTAAGCAACGTTCTCCGAGTTACGTTCAATGTTTTAGTTCGGTTTAAGCGATAAGAGGAAAATAAAATAGAATAACCAGCTGCCTATATCATGGGAAACGAGTTCAAGGCAAAACGGGCGGCAAAAACCTCGCACCCGTTGTCGGCCGGCCAACGACCCGACGACCGAGATCTCGGTTAGTGCAAAGGTCGTTTCATGAGATATTTTTGTCCCCACTCCCATTCAGAACCATTTAGTAATGTAATAATCAATGGTCATAATTAGTTTAGCCATCATCTTCCAAACGATTTGTACTTGTGTAAGATTCCCATTAAATATTATATTTATATATTTGTTTAATATAGTGTACCTATACTATATACATACATACAGACATACACACACACACACACACACACACACACACACATACACACTTTAATGTATGTGTACATATTAATATTATCATCATCATCATTATTATTATTATTATTATTAATAATTGTGTATAGGATTTTTATCAAAAAATTCCCCGTTGCGATTATAAAATAATATATTAAACTGTATGCCTGTATGTACGTAGGTATTTAATTTCTAGAAAAATTCGCTGACAATTTTCTTAAAAAGCGCATTTTGCAACATTTTTAATTTTGCGTACATTGGGTGTACATAAATAATCTATAAATATACATTTAATATATTTAGTAATCATGAAAAATATATATATGTAGTAAGTATAATAACCCCGTTCGACGAGATTAAAAAATACATTTCTGTTGTTTTTATAAGACAGTTGAAAGTATATTTTGTTAATTCGTTCATTTGTAAAAACTGATAAGCGACAACGTTGTCATAATATATTCTCATAAAAACACATGTATGTATATATTATATTTATAGTAATAATATACGTTTAAAGACAGTTAACGATAACAATAAGTGGATAACGAGGAGTGACACTGTATATTTAATATTAAAACATGAGTATAAAATATATATGGTGGTGTAGCCAAATGGTTTCTATACAAAGTAATAGCACTTGTGTTTTAAATGTATTTTATGAATTCAAAGTTATGAAAATATTTAATTTTTCTTCATTCAAAATTAAATAATTAAATTTATTTATTTATTCAAAAATGCATTACATTAAATTTTATATTTTATATAATATTATAATTTATAATATTTAATTATACTTCAACAAATTTACAAAAAAATATATATTTTTGATTTTATTACATTTATAATTTATTAAATAAGATTGTTACATCTTATTTAGAAATAATAGTTATGTGTACACTTGTGTACACATTTGAAACATATTATAATGCTATGTCACTTAATTCATATTGTTGTTTAATAAAACAACATACGTTTTATAAAGTCAAGTTATAATTTATTATGATTTATAGTTTATACGACATTTCAATTTTAAAATGACTTCATTTTTATTCTAATAAGTTCATATTTGTTTCATAAAAAATTTAAAATAAGTATGATAAAATACTTAAAAACATTTTTTATATTTAAGTGTAGAATACAGATATGTACTTAATATATTTTAGGAAACATTAAAAATCCCATACATTTTTATTTATTTACCTTTTACAACACATGTAAATTTGTGTCAAGAAAAATTTAAAGTTTATGATTTACAAATTGATAGTTTGATAATCTATAATTTATCAAATTAGAACATATCATAGATAATACGAGATAAAGTGTTTCTACAAAGAGAATATATTATAATTTAATAAAAACATAAAGTAATAACTAATTAGTAATAAATAACTCTTGTAATAATATAATTTTTAACTTAACAAAGTATTCGTCATTTAAATAAAATTAATAATTATTTCTAATTTTTCCAAATATATTATAATTCTTGTGATAAATAAATTGTAGCATATTTTTATTGAAAATTAATTTATAATTAATATATTAATACATTGTATTGCTTATGTGATTATTGATTCCTATCATTTATTACCATTTATATTAATGAATTCAAATTTAATCGAAACTGAATATTTTAACATACCAAATTAATTATTTACCTTCATAAATAAGAAAATAAACAACTATAGAATGACTAAGACTATTATATTTGATCCCCGTGTCGTATTTTAAAATTCTGTAAATATAATAATTAATATGAAAAAATTGTTTGAAAAAAAGTATGTATATTAATAAATAATTATAGGTTACAATGTTTTTATTTAAACCTAATCCAAAACAGCTACTTATTATAGGATATTTTTAGTCTGTATAATGCACATACGTTCGCTAAAAACCGTTACGAAAACATCACGGCATTATTGTACCTACCTATGTTTTGTTTATTTGGCATGCACGCTTTAAAAAAAAAAAGTAAAAAAAATCGAACAATAGCTCTGCTATAGGTTGTCACAATAAATAGGTCCTTGAAGCTTCAATCTGCCTTGAACCATACCGGCCCAATAATTAATTCCAGCACCATTCGAGCTGTATAGGTATAGCCGGTATATGTACACGTTTTACCCACTGGTTTAGAGGTTGTGACGTCAACATCCTTCTCGGAGATTAAAAGCGAAAAATAATAAAAAAACTAACTAATACAATAATAACAACTGCAATATCCATCCACTCTTATCCTCATCATTCCTGCTGCACGTAGCGCAAGATGCAGCAAACCGCACGATATCGATAATATATTATAAATTATAATATCGTATTGTCTTATGTTTAGCATTGGACAGAACAATAAAGACGAATGTTCAGGGAAAAAATTATTATTAAAAAACTGGGTAGTATTGTTATTGTCGTGTAAACGGTAGTCGTGTTGTACAGCGCAGTTTACGATTTTGAGTGCACTAAATTTAGGACTGACTATATAGATTTTTTTTTTTTTTTTTTGTGGGGGGGGGGGGGGGGGGGGGGGGGGAGGAGAAATCCGTTGTGTGGACAAATTATGGGTATTGAAAAATATACTCGTATAATAATTACGTGCACAGGTATGAGGTACGACAAGGAATATAGGCAAATCGCGTCCGATAACGGACGAATTGTAATTATTGTTTAATTATTGTTGTTGTTGTTATTATTATATGCCTACGTTATAAATGTGCCTACTGTTCTAAAGTTCGATTACGACATTGGAGCATTATAAGACAACGACGCTTCCAATCGTCGACTCGTAACAACCGGGCCAAGGTTATAATCGTACATAGTGGGTACAGTCGTATACGCGTCCTATCACGCTTGCACATCAAACATAAACGACACATAGCCGCGTTAGGATACAATGAACTTTACGCACTTCATTACATGGGTACCTTACTTACTCGTCTCCTCCTCCATCCTCTCCCCCACCACCAACCACCGCCAACCTACGCGGACTCGCGCGCACGCGCGCGCGCGCGCGAAAACGTACTTATGCACTTTTATTGTAATATATCTACGGCGTTTATTATCGTATTGTATCACGCGCGTTTATGCACAGATCACAATATCGATCGGCATTTGCATACGATGCATACTTGCAGGGTTACTAAAATGTACGAAAATATCTAATTATTATTATTATTATTATTATTATTATTATTGAATATCAATATATTTTTTATAAGTGTTATTCACGATGGCAGCGATCTCGTTATCGTCTTTCGCTGCCGTTTATTACATCCGAATTCAATTTTCACGTACACGCAAGATAATCCAAATCCACATTATAATGATACGTTCGACCAAGTGACTTATGCATAATATTATATAACATTTATTTCTAAACAAGTCTTCCATCATCTGTACGCCAAAATCCTCTCGGCCGCTGTTTTAAGCGTAGGCGAATTGTACAATAGTATGTAAATAGACAATTAAACACATTGTGTATTACTAATCAAACATAAACCGTTAGATTGTGCTTTCGAGAAATAACAATTCCAGCGGTGTTAATATTTCGGCAGATCAGTACGACTGCATTGCAGGAGATATTTATTTAATATTTCAATAATTCGTTATACCAGATGTCCCTGGACTAGTTGCACGAAGGTGGACACTTGTAGAAGGTCGTAGGGGGTCAAAAACCTTGACTAAGTTTTTTGTTTTTTTAAAATACGGTCACGTCATGTTGTCAATACATGTGATAACTTTTATCAGGCTAAATATTGTCGTAAAAAAGTTACTGTCATCGTGTTTTCGAAAAATATCGGTAAAAATACCAACATAAGTACCATTACAATAACATGGTATAGTACTAGTATAATATAAACATACGTTGCAAGTATCGTAGGCTATTAATTATATAATAAGACACATTTAATTGTATACTATATTATTACTAACTCTTAGTTCTTACATATAAACATTAAACATATACGTAAGTACATAACACATAAACCTGAAAAGAACAGATATTATATCTTAGTTCACTGAAAAATGAAGTTATACTTGTTTTATCCAATGTCTGTGTCATTTTATCTTAATCTTCCCGGGTCTTCGTATTACATATAACACAGCTTTTTCAAAATCTTTTTTTCCGTCCAAATTCTAAAACACAACCGTAAAAGCTTTTTAGCTCATTTGATAATATCTTTGGTTCTCCGAGCCGTTAATTTAAAAAACAAAAAAAAAAGAAGATAAATTATAACCACATTGCAATGTACATAATATATATACATATATTATATACATTACACATATTATTTATAAACATTTTATTTATGCAAATATTTAATTCAAGCAATCTGATTCTCGAACAAAATCGCGGTTCTCAGAGTGTAATCATTATGAACTATACTTTTAGTTAGCTAACACCAGGCTACACTGGTTATAGCCCAAGGCCTGCGCGCAAAAGTGAAAGTGACAAACCAAGCGGCATTGAGCCAGTCCATCTACGTTAATGTTAAGGAAGGCGTTTTGATTATGCAGGTTGTGGCAATGTAGCGATCGTTGAACTCGGTTACAGCCAAACATTCTGAGAAATTTGGAAAAAAATCTGTGTGTAATAGGTAGGTATATGATGACAGGCATAATATGTACAAAAACACAATCAAAATCCATTCTACATGATACACACATTAGGTAGTAATTTATCGAGAAAAAATTTAAACTGCAAAAATCATTGCTTCCGTAGAAATAATAGATTTAAAAATAGTACCTAAGTAACTTATTTAGTGTATAACTACTAACGATGTACAATTTAATAACAATTTGAAAGATATTAATAATAAATTATTTTGTAATTAATTACTGCGTATTTAAGTAGTACAAGTATAATATCATGTGTCGTCAAAAATTTGAACCATCATGACTCAACGTGAAGTTTGCATAGGTGATTACCAATAATGTAAAAAAAGAAATTATTGAAAAGAGAAAAGTGTAATTTAAATTTTAGCAAATTGTAGTCCGTGATAAGTTCAACGAGACACAGCTTTTAGTTTGCAAAGTGAGTGTGTTAATATATTATACAATAAAGAGAACGGATTCTCCCCCTCAAATATAATCGAATATATAATCTTAGAACCGGTTTTTATGTTTAGCTTAGGATAAACAATTTCTATCATTCTTACAACTTGCAAAGGTTTGATATTTTTCACTTATTTTGTTGATAATGATATAAGAGACAATTAAATATGAATTTTTGGTAATATGTATGTATATATATATTTTTTTTGTTGAGGAAAACAATATTGCGTGCCGAAGAACGACAAGGTTACGTCTTATACGACAATCTCTATTGCGATATACACGTCGAATGCAAAACAAAATCTTTTGGTGTACATAAAAAATAAATATATTTCAACTCAAGTATATTACACAGTCTGCTTAGAATATTTACCAAATAGTATTCAATAACATTATTTTTCATATGAATTTATTCCTTGATATAGTCAATACTTTATAATCTATAGTATGGTAAATAGACTTTACAATAGTGTACAATTTTACCCGGAGTTTCATATTTTAATATCGAATAACTATAGTAGTTATTATTTGGAACAATATTTTCAAACTGACTTAAATAAATATTTTTCAAATACGTAAATGTTCACTAGAATTAAGATTAAATCATCTATATTATTATGTATGAATGTATACAATACACGAGTTTTAGGTATAAATCTTTAAGTAAACGTGTGGGAAAATCTAATGCAATAAAAATGGTATTAAATATATTATAATATGTATACAATTAGAGTAACTTATACATTATTTGGTTGACCGCTCTATTACAGTAGTTGATGCACCGCAATGAGGAAATGCACCTACAATTGACCTTACCTAAGGCGTTGGTGGTATTCTCAAGGAGGTCATTCATTTATAACAGTTCTAATTCATTGGATACGAAAATAGGATTTCTAAATTATCAGTCGATAATCAATGTTTATCTATAAGTGTACTTGATTATAATAGATCATAACCGGTAAGTAGTGAATGTAAGGGGTGTCGTTAGTCATTTTGAACATGCAAAATGACGTCAGACCTCCAATGTTTATATAAACGTTGTGAATGTTCTCTCTGTAAAAGCTTTGATTAAGGATTTTGAATACTATTTATGTAAATGAATTATTATAAAATGAAATTCACGAAAGTGATATTTTTATGTGATATACTGTATATCATATACATTATACAAATAATTATAATCAACGGTTATTGCTATTCATACATACACTCTTATAAACATAAGATGCGTTGTATTTTAATAATGAATAAATAATAATAAGTCTGTAAAAAGGAAGTTTAAAACCAGTAATATACAGTATCTACTAAGTTTATGTATGAATTAAATAAATCATAATTATTTTAATAACAGCGATACGCACTTATAGTTTTCAACCATGAAGCCAAATAAGAAATTATGCAACTTTAAAGATCCCGATAAATTAAATTCAACGAATTTATAAATATGGTAGAACACGAACACTAAAGTATAATATAAAATAAATACATTTATAATATAAATAATATGGTTGGAAAAATAGTTTCGAAAATATCTGCAATGCCGCAGACCCGTTCAGATTAGGTCAGGTTAATAGTATGACCAATATTTAGGTGAAAGATGTAATTTGATATGTTTTACAGGAACGAGAGAAGAGACTATATAGATGATAAGCGAGAAAAATGTCGGTCACCGACCTTCGAATCTCTGTGATATTTCTGTCGCGTCTATGTGAATTTTCACAAACCGTACTCATCGAATGTATAGTAATAATAATATAGGTATAAATATCTACAATTTGCATCACGCTGAATTCAGAATACAATGACCCCGGCAGCACATCGTTTTACGACATTATCCGGGGTACTACATTATATCAAGGTGTACCGATAACAATTCGCTATACCTACAAAATAATACAACATTAAATGTTAAAACTATGTACGAGTACCTACGGGTAATCTGTATAGAAAGTTACTAACCAGCTGATAGTGATTTCCTAAAATTATTCTGATACGATGGGATAGTGTATATGGGTAAAAATGCAAAATAAGTAAAATAATTTTTGATCAAATAGTAACTTGTTTTATTTTATCAGGTCATAAGTAAATTATATGCAATAAGAAATATATGGTTGGAAGGTGATTTGAAATATTTGTCAATAACAATTATTTGTCTCGGTCCACAGCCCTGACTATATTATTATGTACATTTACGAATATATATATACTATACGTCTGTAGTGGCGCTTATTAATAAGCAATATAAATATACATATTATATATATATATATATCATACACAATTTATCATGTACACGTGTAAGATATTAGAAATCATTACAGAAAAATAACAAAAATCAAACGGAAAAAGTATTGTGGTACGATAGTCCGGTAGCATCCTCAAACTTCTCTTCGAGTATAATAATAAGAAGTATGCGATGAGATGTACACGCAGGTAAATATGTGGGATGATAAATCGCGCGGGGAAGCATCAACAAATTTACGAGTTGCGGTAGAAATAAAAATATCTTCTCCGAGGTCAAGTTCGAGGCACCCAAGAATATCTTTACCTATACCGCGTATAGACTAAAATATTGTTATCAGTAGTCGTAAAATACTACACACTTACAGAATACGCATAAACAAACGTACCTTAGTGACAAGGAATCCATTTGTTGTCTAATGATCAATCGGAAAAATCGTCCTCGAGATTCGTTTAAAATCGTAAAAACTTGAAAACTTCGTTAATGTTATTTACTCGTATGTTATACCGACGACGGACAGAGCACGGAGTTTAGCGCACAGTAAGTAAAAAACGTACCAAGTGTAAAACTTTCAAGTACGGCGGCGGCGGCGGCGACAACGACGAAAGTATTATTATGATCGTTATTGTTCGTTATGTTATTTTTTATTATTATCATCAAACAAAATGCATTCGTGTGGTCGGTACGCGCGCGGCGTGTGTACCCGCTGTACTATACGTTTTGAGACGCCGAGGAACGCATTTCCGAACCGTCCGACCGGCAAACACTTTCTCCCGGGTCCGGGCATGGTCCACCGCGGAGAGCATGGATCCTTTCTCCTTTCGTTATCGCCGTACCACCATTGTACCTACTGTCTTCGTCACCGTCGTCAACACAGAGGGGAGGGATTTATGGTATATACATAAAAACAAGGTACCTACCTATACTATATATTCATGTGTTTGTGTGGTTTTAGTCGTCGTGTCAATCACCCAGTGGTATATATTATTATTATTATTATTATTGTTATTTGTTAATATATGTTTATACTCTCACTCACCAAGTACACGACAGCCTATTCCCACTCCACCGACAGAGTCATAAACTTATAAGAATATATTAATATAATAATAAACCTATACATAGTAAACGGTCATCTATTGCACTTCCGCCTTGTCTTTCAACGTTATGATATAGTCGTCGTGACTGGCTTTAGGTTTGTTCACCACCCACATTTATATGTATCTGTAACCCCGAGCTTGTGATCACGATACGTAGATACAGGGTATCTATTTATTTTATTGTTACGTCGATAAACAACGACAGACACGCATTAGATGATCGCGTTTTCATCGTGGTTATATTAACGACGACTATTGTCAATGGTGAGTCGTTCTTACGGATTGGTGTTCAACTATTTAAAATTTATATATATATTTAACAATTAACAACACACTCGAAACTCGACGAAGTAATCGAACGATTATAGAAAGTCAAATAAATACTAACTACACATTTCACGAACCAATGATCTTGAATTAGAGTCAAATGTACACGCGTCTCGAATTTTATTTATCCAAACGAAATTTAAACATGACAATGAATAATAGTGTTTTGGAAAAATTAACGAAAATGGAATATTTCTTATTAATAACGGGACAATTAGCGATGACGTTAAACAACCATTTCTTTGTTTCATCACCTTACGGATGAAACAACAATAACTTCGTTCCGGGACTCGATGGTTTAAAACCCGATATAATTATTCCATAAATGTATTTTTTTTAAGTGTTTCCGTAAGAGAAATGTCAATATTAAATTCGAAATTGACGTGTTTTGAGCCAAAAATAATCATTAACTTTCACATTTACCGTGCAGATACCGAAAATAATAGCAAGAAGAATTGAGTTCTAACATTAATCATTAATGAAACTAATGAAACAAGTCAACTCGTTATGTTTAACATTTACTAATGGTTTAATTTGTTATAAATACACAATATATGTGTTTGATAATTTAGGCTCATTAAATATAAATATTAATATAATATGTACAACGTACCCTTTATTACCATTAAAGTTAATTTGGACCTCATATAGTCATATATTCATATAAACATGATATCGTCATATCGATTTATCTCTTTATCATCATTCATCGTATGTTTTAACAACATTATTATTTATTATTTTTATGAAATATCCATATTATTTATTATAACTGATGAATGTAATTACTTTTTATTATTTAGATTATGTAGTAGTATTTTCAACATATTATTTTTATGAAGTTAATTGTAATTTTACAAATATGTATAATAAACCAAATTATTCACATTTCTAGTATGATTAAATATTTTTTAAATAAAAATCTAATAATTTATTATTAATTGTTCAAATACACCAATTCAATAGATGTCTACATTTATGTGAATAAATTCATTTTTAATGATGAATATTATAAATTGTTACTATTTTTAAAGCGGAAATAAATTAATATATTTTAAATTTTAATAACTAATTTTAATTGAAGTAACAAAAGAATGACGACAAATACCAAGATCTGAGGTATAATAGTTAAATATTCATTCGTAAAGTTATATGAATGGCACCTATACTATCCTATTAAGAAAATTATAAATATGTTATGTTTTTGATGTATTATTTAGTTTATACAAACTTAATTTTCATAAATATACTGCAGGATGTTATAATTAAGACATAAATTAATAGAAAATATTAGGCACCATTTCAATAAATAGAAGTAATAAAATAAGTTTAGCGATACAATAATATGCTTTTTATTATTGACCAACTAAGAATACTTTCTAAAAAAATTAATTTAGTTTACATCATTCAGACGATATCAAAACATAATCGAGCACTGTGAAAATTATTTATATTGTATATAAACATTATAATTATATTATAGTTATTAAATAATTATCTTGTGAAAATAATTGTAATTATTGCGAATCGAAGGTATATTACAATGAGCTTTGTGCTCAGTTTTAATTTTTGTAATGATTAGTGTATTTTATTAGATTATTGTTGGATAAACATTAAAAACGATTAATTTTCCTAAAAAATTTCATTGTAAAACCTTGTATATTTAAAATAGTAATAATCTAACTCAAAATAATCATTTTTTTAAATTATTATAGTTATATTAGAAATTATAATAAAGTGAATGTACCTACTTCGTGGTATATATTGATCACACTAATTATTATATAGAACTATAGAAGTAAAACTAGTTAATGTGCACTTATTAGTTTATTACATAATACCATATTTCTTTTTAACACGCTCCTATAGTACTTGGTATTAACTATTATAGTAAATAATATAGATAAATGTATAAATATAGGTACATGGTTTCCTCAGTTTATCAAAACAACATTAAACTTCAAGATTAAAATTTAACACTAAATATGCATTATCTGCATATACCAGTGTTTTCTTTTGAAATGCATCAGCAATGCTGTTAAATCTGTTTAAATTAATTTGTCTGACTAAATAATATAATATAATATTAAACTGATCAACGTTAAATCTCTTCGCTAATTAGATATTTAAACAATATTGAATAACATTTAAAACGTAAGTCAAAAGACCATAATTATTGAATAATATTGTAAAACTTTTATTGATAACTGTCAATTTTTTCGTGATAACAAAATATTTTCTATAACTATTTTAAACTATAATTTATAATATACATTTTTAGAAAGTTAAGAAGTAATCATAAAATCAATGTCAATTATTGTTTATATTTTTTTACTCCGTTACTCGTTTAAAATATATTTCTAAAATGTTTGGTGATGAAATATATAAATTCATTTCTTATTAAGTGCAACATAAAAACGTATATAGCTATATACCTACTGATGTATTGAAAAAATTAGCTTCATACAATTTTAGATGAAGGTTAAGGTACCGATATTAGATTAAAAATTGACTAATTTAATCAGATATCCGTGTATTTATATTTATTATATATATATATATATATGAATATAAAAGGTTAAGTTTAGTGACGGCGTTCGTTTAATTAGGTATATTCTTAATTGCATGAAAGCATCGAGAGTAAAAGAAAAAAATAAACATGATGTACTAGCATAATAATATGCAATATATATATATATATATATGAGATTGTATATCTAATAATATAATCGACAATTATATACAGAAGAGTGAGATGAATACGAAGAAAGAAAAAAGTTCTGTTTCTTTTTTTACGACCTATAACTGTGCGATAAATATTTCAACGGATTTCACGCAGGTAGCTTATTATAGTCTTATTATATTGTATTCATCCGTCTTGGAGTGTAAATTATTCGGTTTTGGTTTAGGGAAAGACCACGTACCTACCTTTACATTAAAATATTTACCTACACTTGGCGTGTACAATATTAATACCATTTACTATAACGACAATAATGAAAATAATATATATATAATAATATTAGACAAAACAAATGGCGTGTAGGTTCGAACAAAACCTCGTGCACGCATGTATACAAATTATTATACACACATATAAACACAATCTAAATAATATCTTCAATGCATCTATACATAGGTATAAAATGTGTGGTAGGTATATACATGACAGCGCGCGTTGTCCTCGCGAAGAATAATAATAATATAATAACCCGGTCCCGCGCGTAGTCGAAAATATCGCGCAAGAACAATGGTGAAATGAGAAACCGTGACCTCTGTGAATTTATTGAATACATAAAAGCCGGTGAAAGTCGCCCAAACCAAAACGCGTTTTAAACAACAATATTATACACATCTATATATATGCGCACGCGCGAAAATCTGCCAACACACACATGCGCATTACGCTCGAAAATAGTGAACAATCGGCGGCGGCCAACGAACCCTAGAAGATTTTGGTTTATTTTTACGATGTAACATTTAAACCCCCTCGGGCTCTCACAGCGATAAGTTATTTTATTTACTCGTAGTCCTATGTTTTCTATAATTTTGTAGTCCACCTCTCCTCCAGCCCCGTTTAGATTTTTCTTAACTGCAGACGTATAATATAGAGATAGATAATCGAGCTATATTAATTTTCACCTATATGTTTATATAGTACAATATAAATAAATAACTTACTGTTACGGGATACAGTAGTCCTATTGTTGTGCCATCCTTGGTTAGGTTATTCATCCCACACGATCACTCGACTGTCAATCGTAATAATATGCAAATCATATATAGGTACTTATATAATTTCGTAACCTTACAACTTGCCACAAATTATATCATTTATATCAATGAATAACAAATGACACTTTAAAGTCGTGTATAGTTAGAGTTAATTAAGCGCGTTTAATGTAATATTCTACAGTAATTAATATCACCTATATCATTAAGCATATATATACAGGATAATCCATAATCCATCAAATATGTTCACCCTCTTTTTCTTTTTTAACATTACAGTGTTATTCAAAATCTGGTTTTTGGAATCTTTAAATGTATAAAAAGACTATGTTTTTAAATATTTGGTTATTTTTGTATTACTTAAGAAATATAAAAAAATATCATCCCCTAAATAATCAACAGTAAAAAAAGAGGGGAGGGTTCTAATTTAAAAAAAACAACAGAAGTTTGTATCATCATAGGATACTTTTTAAGTGGTATAAAACATCTTAATAATTTGAAAATATAGTGTAAAGTATAATTGGAAATTTTAAAAATCAGAATTTAAATATTTCATTATAAAAGGTAAAAAGGTGGGCAAGTGGGTACCACTCTGCGGTGTAGTATATGTCGAGTGGATTCCTGTAATAGATGTTTTTAATTTGACTTCAATAACCTGTAACTTGTATAATATTATTATATTATATTTTATGTTTTTTTTTTCAATAAATTACTATTAAAATAATTTATTTTATTATTTAAGTATTAATAAATATAATTTTTACCATATTATATTGTCATTCATTTTTGAGTTAAAATCCTTTAAAGTTGAAAATCGAAAAATGTTTATTGCTCCAAAAAATAATGACAGATTCACAAACTATAATATTAATACACTCATCGTTCTGTTCAGAAACTAAAATAAGGGCATACTTAATGAATTACTCTATAGTCTGTATTATATGTGTAGCCAAGTTAGCGTGCACTGTATTATGACATATATTAATATTTATTAAAACTACACCACCTTAATATTATACATTAAGATCTATGAATGGGTAGAGACTAGAGAGTGACTGTTATAGGTACATGTAGAGCCATATTGTTACCCTCAAGTAGAAATAAGAATTATAATGACGCAGATAAACTTTTTCTGCATCAAATCTTCTACGCGTGGTTGTAATTAATTTAGTTCTACAGTACTAGTATTATAAGCTACCCGATAACGAGGTCGAGTGATACATAGCAAATAAAATTATTTTGTATAATTAGTCATAATATAGTAATGAGTAATCGTCGTGAATCGTGGGGCATATAGAGGGTAGTCCCCTACTGTATGGATTTGCGACCGAAAATAATTTCAACCCCCCACGATAATACTTAAAAGTCTAGTTATAGTTAGTAGTTACACGTGTGTATTTTATACAAAAACGTGCTCCGCAAAAACCGTTTCGGGTCTAGATTACACACAGTAAATATATATATATATATAGAATACACACGCCTATATGCACAAATGGCAAATGCACTGCTAAGGGTTCTTATATCGGATAGTTCCCCCAAATACAAAATTAAAGTCTTCCTACCCGATTTGCTTTTATTCAACTAATAATAACTTAAAGTTCAAATTATTCGGGAGAAATTATTTAACAGATTCTTTAAAGAGATGTCATATTTATCTATAACATTATGATAATATAATAATCACATTATTTTTAGATTCTGAGTGAATATAATATTAGTTCTATTAAAATGTGTGTAATTTTTTTATGGTTAAAAAAATGATTTGATTTTAAACTTTGTCGAAAGTTTTTTGTAGCAAATTAAACATATAGTTAGTATTGGTTGATATTTAAAAATAGACAATCCTCCGTAATTTCTAAATAAATCAAAATATAAAATAAAGAAAAACAAGAATACCTACGGAATATCAATTATTTACAAAATCGATTTTGTATTTTATTATAATTCACAAACGAATCATTGAATGTACTTGACATTTTCAATAAATATTTATATTACCGTGTTTTAAGTATAATATAATTTTCGAGATGTTTTGATTCTCATTTTATTATTTATAAATTATAATGTTTGAAAATTCCTATTTTTTTTTTTTAGTTAATTGTTGATAAAGATTGATAAAAATGAATAGCCACGTGTCATAGTTTTGAGTAAAAAAATTATAACGGAACAGTCAGTTACTCAGTTATCTGTAAAAAAATATACACACAAGACACAACATAATATGTAATACAAGTAATATGAACAAATTGCTGGTAAATATTGAATTTAAATATGTACACTTATACCTAACCTAACCTATACGACATACGTGATTAAAAGAATTATTCGGAAACGTATTTATGTTTCATACACTCAATCTATTATTTAAAAACGTATTAGTATTTTTTAATTGTATATACAAATTATATAATGCCGATTATATGCACTTTAAGTATTGTATGAACCTATAGGATTTAGATTTTGCATATCATATTATGTTCATATATACTTCATATAGTACTGAGGATACGCCCGTTTTCGTAATAAATTATGAACCGACGGCCTACGGAGTGTTACTAATTACTAATTAGTAATTATGTTGTCATAGTAAAGTAAACATCGAACTTCTGAAACATTGACAAGGCGTCGGGATGGCTTGGGATCCTAAACAGTAAACAGTAAACTGTAAACACATGCTTCGAATCGGGCGTGGATCTGGCCGTGAAAAACTATTAACACGGGTACAGTCATAATTTAGTACATCACACGTATTATATATATATTATGGTCAAAGAGAGAAAGGTTTTCGTAATCGGATGCGTATGTTCGCGAATATATATCTACCTATATCATTATCATTAAATTATATTTACACCTATTCCCATTCGGCGCAGCGGCCGTAGGTCTGCAGATTATATTATGTACGAATTTCGACCGGTCATTGCCATAGTAAATTGCGTTGTATATGAACGCGGGCGATAATACAAATAATAATTATGATAGTTTATTGACTATAGCTATACCTCTAAACAAAACGAAAGCGAACTAAACCGTATAATAATAAATAATATAAAGCTATGGGTATTTAAATCTTAAAAATATGCACTTATATTATACGCATATTATATTCTTATCCAAATATGTAATTAAAAACAATGTGAAAAAAAAATTAAATTCTCAACTAAGACAACCTATTTTAGTTAATAAATAAAATAACCTATGATAAAATTGCCTATTCGCCGGATCACGGGATATCCGTCGTCATCCAAACAGTAGGCAACAATGCACTTTTTTAAGTCGTCAGTGGTAAATCGACGTCAATTGGCCGAGATACAAAACGCTTTTTTAGCGGCTACTAAAGAACCTTTATACGTCGACTAAACTCATTATATAAGACGCAGATTTTAAAGCACTGTTATTAAAATGTAAGGTTATGTATCGCTGTTCATCGCATTACATATTAGTAATTACAACAATAATAATACCTAATATTATGCCGTTATTGTACTGTTATCCTATGAGCATAAAAAAAATATGGGCGCGTATTAAAAATACAGGCACAGCGACGGAAACGCGTGGGTGTGAGTAAATACGCGTTTTATTTTCCCTCTCATCGAGGTTCAAATCGTTTCTATTCCCAAAAAAATTTTCACTTTTTCCAACCATCACTTTCCCTTCGATCCGAATTACCGCTTTCTCGGCGCGCCACCGACGCCGCCGGTACCGTTATGTTATATTATTATGTATAATATACACATAGAGGTGCGCGGCGGAGTGGCGCATATTATACGATAAATCAAGCGGCGTCGGTGGCCAAGTCACACGCGTACGGTTAACGGCCCGGGCGGCGGATGGCAACGCCGCCGCCGCCGTCACTGCCTCGAGAAGAAAACCGCCAATTAAATCCGTCGACGACGGTTCCGCGCCGCCCACAGAAACCGGTCTCCGCGCACTGCAAACATTATGCCGTCGGTACCTACGCGTCCGAGTCGCTGTTGCGTAAACCCGCAGAGATGTATGAATACCGCCGAGTGACGACCGACAATCCGCGTACCTATGATATTATGTTATACCTGATATACCTGGTACACCTCTTATATACCTTTATATATATAATAATATACTGTTGGGTATCATTATTATTATTATTATTATTTTTATTTTTTTAATAATAAACGTACTTTTATTTTTCTCTCAAAACCAGTCGAGTATACATTATTATTATATGTGGCGTAGCTTTCAGCGATGTTGTTCCACTAAATCGCCTATGACAGTGTGAATAATATAATAATATTATGGATGTGTGAATGTGTGTGTGTGTGTGTGTGTGTGAACGTGACGCGCTAATGGCTAGTGTTACGACAATATCTACATCGCGTTAGATACCTCCTATATTGTAACAACTAACGGTCCCGTAAAGCCGGAATTCCGGAGTTACACCATAAATAAAATAATGTATTATGTTATTATTGAGATTATAGAATTTATGTGTATTTTAGAAACTAAGGTATAAATAAACATTATAATAATAAATTTAATTTAAAAAAAAAATAACTTTTTGAATATCTGTACCTACAGCTTTCATATAGTTTGCTACAGTTTTAACATAAACATTATAAATGAAATTTAAATATATTTATACTACTTAATAATCCTAATATTAAATGTAGGTATACGATTATAGTACCTACGTAGGTTTATTCAAAAAATTAATTAATTTAATTTGAAATTCAACTGGAAAATATAAATAATAATTTATATGTATTATAAGAGTAGATATATGGAAAATGATATTATAATTGCATTTAATTTAGAATCTCAAAAATACATTTAATGCAGATATCTATAATTGCCGCAATGATGATCCACAGAAAAACGAATTTTGTGATGTATAATATACATTATACCATATTACCTATATAGTTGCATAATATTATTGTTAATATATGATAATGTTTTTTTGAAAAACAAGATTTATACCGCAAAAAATTGTACAGCTCTATAAATACAAGTATAATAATAATGTTTTTGCGCATATTATGCGTATTGCATTCGCATAATATACACTTAACAAATATGTATAATGTTTCACTCCAAAGATAGAAGTCTACATTTCTGCATTATTCTGCACTTTGCAGTAATTTAAAAACAGAAGAAAATTCCAACCAGGATCAATACCGATATATGCACAATATAATTACTCAAACTGTTCTACTATGTTATTTTCTTTAGTTATTTTCTTGCAGGGTTATTTTTGCAGGATTGTGAACACAATGATAACCACGCAACTCCTTCGTCCTCGTCCCGCTTTTATCAAGACAGCGCTGCGATCGCCACGTGCGTGTAACAGCAGCTTGCCGAACATATTAAGATCATACAACCACCGCACCACAATAACTTCATCATCATAACGGTTATACCAACGTGACTCGATGCAATCATCGTGACCCGATGTGCGGGGCAAGCAGTGGCGTCGGTGAAAGTAGTCCCAGTTTTTTAGCAAATCTGCCTCCCTCCGCAAACCACTTATTATTATTATTATACTATTATAGCGGGTTGGATAGCCTTCGCGCTGGCGTTTACTCCTGACCACAACCTTCTTTCCTTTCACTGTCGACGACGACCATTAAATATATAATATTATACGTGGTAGACAAACGTATACGGTAATACAATCACAACAAATATACTATTAAAGTACACACACACACACTACGCCGTAGCACACCATAACAGTTATGCTGCACACTGTGCAATTCGTTCAAAATCTTTTTAGAATTTTTCACTCTCGCTTTTCTCTCCTACTATCTCTAGCACCATCATTAATATCGCGTTAATAATTTTTTTTTTTTTAATTATTCACCGAGTAAACGTTACATTATCGAATGAGTATATGATAATACTATAAAACAATTTAAATATTGTGCATGTTAATAATATTATTAAGACTTTAGTGCATATATTTTTTCTTATTATTCTTCATTATATATATATAGTATAACAAGTATATATTGTTTGTTATATATATCTATTGAAAATAACTACATATTTAACGAAATTTATAATAATATTGACTGTATTATTACATAAAAAATCAAATTTTTAAACAAAAGTTAATTCAGCATAATTATCTGTAAAATTTAAATTTAAAATATAAAATAAGTTATAAGTTTTTTTTTGTGCTAATCTGAATGTTGCATTATATTGACTATACTTTTACACACGTATCGGTGACATCCGATAGTTTTTAATTTTCTAGGGTTAAGACCAGTTTTAGGTACAGCCACCTAACATAAAAAAACCTTTAATATGTTTATTCTTTTAGTATTTATATACTTAGAAAATTATACAATTACGTACAAACGTAAGCTAGTGGAGACTGCTGCTCGGAAACAATTTTTCAACGATTAAGTATTTACTCCACTCATGACTCGTGTTTGGAGTCACTGACACTTTAAATACAGGTATAAAATATACATTAATGTATAATAAACTACAATGCTGAATTTATGTATGTGGTAAGCCAACATTGGTGGTTATATACACGACGTAACGATATTTTTAGAGATGATATCTTATATTATCATAATATCATACACGTATCTAGTATTATAGTTTATATAGTAGTGTAGTCATGAACTTACTCATGTGTATAGACGTATAATTTATAAATGATTAAAGATATATAACCTAATACACTCATAGTCTTTTATTTATGTAATAAAAAAAGCAGTATAAACAACCAATATCAGCTTTTTAAAATTAACATACACTATAAAAAAGTTTCGCATTATCAATTTTTGTTGTATAAATATAAAATTACTAAGTATACATACTAAACATTAATGTTATAAATTATTATAATTTAAAAATAATATTTATTATACTGATAAACAAATTCCACTATATAACACTATATAAGTGCTTCTTAATACAATAATACATTTTGCAAAAATACCTAATTCTTTTTTTTAGTATTGTATTTAAATTGAAAAAATGTTTGAAAAAAGTCATTTACCACGTAAATGTCTACATTATTTTCGTGAAATTTTCTAAAAACTTTTATATACTGTATAACGTTCGACACGCTTCAAACATTAAGTACACGATATGCAGCAGTGTCCGATTTCCGATCGATATTATACACATAGGCCAAGTGCAAAGGAGTATACAGAATGTACCTATATAGTATAGACGATAGACCTCTAATATACTTATATATATATAAATAGATGCATGTAAAACACGAACAGTTTTTAACGAAACATTTACTATGGCTTCCTCATGTAATATTATAATATACATTAAAATAATAATTCAACACTATATACTATAACTATAATTATAATCCATGTAAATAAAATATATATTGTCAGCGGTAAGTGTAATTTGCAAATATAGTTAACACCGTTGATCATATAATATAAAGACAATATTATTGGACTATAGGTATTAGGTATTAATAATCAGGCAATTAATAATTGCTGTGTCAAAATTAAACTAGGCCTTCAAAGTCCAAATAATTATGAGGTCCCTTAAGGCCCCGTGCGTCCATGGAAAAAGAAAATTCAATTTAATCTTGTTAATCAAAAATTTTCAACCTGTTACAAACACAAATTTAAGTTATAAACGACAACTTCATAGCTGTGTTAACAATAAGTTAAAATAACAACATACTCTAATAATATCAATGAACGGAGCATTATGAACTACAAAAATTGTTTTATTGCAAATTAAAAATATCTATTATTTGTGATAGACATTATGTTCAATATTTTTTATTGATTTATATTGTAAACCCCATAACTTTATTTATATTTTATATTTAATATAAATGACATTTCTTATTAAAATAATAATAATTTAATAAAAATGCGAAGAATTTTTATAAAGTCTACAAAAAATCGAAGTTAATAACTTATGTAGAAAATGAAAGTACTCCTGTTACAATAATTAATAATATTTATCAAAAATGATTTCAGAACATATATCCACAGATATGTTTATGCTTGCGTATTTTAGCAATAATACCTCTTCGGTTGTCTCAGAAAAAAAGAATGTATTGTAAATTGAAAATAATAAATAATAATTTACGGTCAACTACAAGAGAAAAAAGACAAAATAATTTATTAATATAATCAATTGAAAACCAGCTAGTAAGATCTATTGATTATGATTTATAACACAATAATTATATTATTATATCATTATATTATTAGTATAATTATATTATAATTTACTGAAAGAGAGGCAAGAAAAGTAGATTTATAATTTTTTAATTATCATTATTTTTTACAACATATTATATTAAAAATAATTATTTATTTATATTAATAAATTATACTTTTTAAAAAAATATTTACAATTATTATGATTTTTTACATTAAATATATCTATACATAATAAATAAGGTTCATGCAATATAAATATATAAAGTCGGTCAATGTGTATAATTTATTATTATTTATGAAAAGCTACTTTAGGTAAGTGTAAAAACTATAGATTACAAGTCATAAGTTCCATCAGATTATTTTTGTAAAAAGTATGTAACTACTTATATGTTTTATCCTGAAATAAAATTTTAATAAAAAAGGAGTCCCTTGCATGATTACCCCGGCCCAAAAATATCTTTGAATGGACCTGATAATAATATACTGTAATGTTATGTGTATAGTGTATAGTGTATAAAAATATAATAAATAATATCCGGAAACTGGCTAATATTGAGTTTAGCCGATAATCAATATTAAATATTAATATTATACAATACATTAACATTATATATTTTCAGACTTTAACTATGCAATAAAAACATAATAGCTACTTTATTCAAATGATACAATGTATTATTAACATATGAAACCAATTTTGAATGAAATAGTTTTGTTAATTTTAGATTATATATAAATAAAAAATATATACTTATAAATTATAAGGAAACTATTTATTTTATATATTGATACATGAAATAATTTATTTTTTTAAGCTTGTACAAGAAATCAGAGTATTTATATGATTAAAAAATATTATTAAATAAATATTAAATGCATAAACATCATCAAAATAATAATTATAGAAGAAATAACTAATAAGACATCCGAAAAAAATTAAAAAAACATTATAATTTATTATAATACTATGATTAAAAAAATAATATATAATAGTAAATTAAGTATACTATATATAATACTTGTCCATAAAATATAACATCTAAACTAAAAACCCTATATATATTTTATTAATACTTAAGAGGATGATCACATATTCAATTTTTAAAGAATTTAAATTGAATTTTAAGAAAATTAAAATATTTAATTTCAAGTATATTTGAATAATCATACAAATTTCAAAGTAACTTATAACTTGTAAGTAATCCTTGCTCAGTACCATATTGATGGTTGCGTAATTATGTAATTTATAGAAAAACAGTTTCTTGAGGCAGGAAAGTAACAAAACATTACAGTTATAATAGAAACCAATTTTCATCATACAAATAAAAGAACTTTAACTAAGCCTTAGTATCGTTTTCATTTATTAGTGTTCAAATTTGCAAAAAAAAAGTTATTCTATTCAAGTTTGATAAAATATACTCGTGATTATAAAATAGTATCTTTTTTCAGTATAAGTATAGTCATCACTAATCAATAATATATTAATTATACAATTATAATCATTGTAATATTTATATTACAGTGATTTTTTTTATTTATTTGTATAAAATAATTTCTTCAGTATAAAAGCATAATAATAATATATAGGTAAGTATATAATATTAAAACTGTAGATGGTTAATTGTATATAGTTATATTTATTCTGTATGTTTAAGATGGTTAATCCATAACCAAATAGCTTAAAATATCAACATTATAAATATAATATACATAGAAGAAAAATCTTTCATAATATTATATAATAAGAATTCTACATTGTATATAAAAGAATGAAAGTATTCATGTGAAAAATTGGACACCATCGGCGCCGCCTGTTTATAATTTATGTAATACGTGCACTGTTTACAATATTAGCAGATTTATAAATATGTACAATTTTATATTAAAAATAAACGTATTTCCGCGAGTTCCACCGGGGTCGATAACCGAAACGTCGTGGAAAACACACGACTGGGTCATGACCAACCGCGTCGGTAGCTACGATGGAATGGTTACCACGGCGACCACGGGGTATACGTGTGATGTGTATATAATATATATATTACGTATATATCTATACATAAGTGTGTGTGTATTAGATTGTGTAAGTATATATATTTATATATATTCATAAGTATATACAACAAGGGACGTATATAGACGCGACATGAGAGGGAAGTTTATTGACCTCCTGCGGCGGCAGCAGCAGCCCAAAAACAAAAACCACCACCTCTGACGTCATTCTTACGGCGATACTCCGTGTTTATACATATATATATATATATACCTACTTGTATATACCCTCGCCACACCCCTCACCAACATTCGGTTGAATACTTATGCGTGTACACACACGCACATACGTGCATATATTCACCTCTCGCAATCAATACACATCGAAAAGACGCTTGTATTTAATACAGAGTGATTTTTTAAGCTCATTTTTAATTAATTGTTTAAATTTTAATGATTTTCAAGCTTATAGATACTTATTTATTCATTTATTTATGACAAGAAACGTCATACTTAAGCTTTTATAAACATAAAAAAAATGTAATATAATTTAAGTTAAACACTGGGTTAGTCTTTAAATATCATTAAAAAAAAACTAAGCAGTTTTAAAGTATCTTTAGATTATTATAATAAGTATAATTAAAAAATGAAAAATCAGAGTTTAAATTAATGCAAAAGTTAGTATGAAAAAAATCACCATGTATATAATATATAAAATATACAGGTGTTCAATATAACCACTTTTGGTATTACGACTACACATAATATAGTGTATACACTATACCAGGGGCGGGCAATTGGCTGCCCGCGAGCCTTTTTATTTGACCCGTGCACATTTTCAAATTACATCATACAATTTTTTTAAGTTAAAAATTCATACTTTAAACAAAATAAATGCTTATCAAAATGTATATTTTGAAAGAACTCCTTTTTTTTTTTTGCCTTCTGGCCTGCTAGATTTTTAATTTTCTAAGAAATTAGCCATCTAATAATTTTGAGTTGCTCATCCCTGCACTATATAATCATATATACACTATATAGTCGCATATACAGACATATTTTGCATAAATAACCATAGTTTGTATTTTTGCAATAACTGTAAAACTTTATATATTTCACATAATTTAATATGATTGTAATAAAATCATGTGACCGTTTCTTTTAATCACTATGGTTCAATTCAAACAGATTTTGAGAAAATTTATAATGGCTTTTTCCAGCGATGGCATTATACTGGGATTTATAGAAGCAATTATTATGAAAACCTGGTTATCATAAAAAATTATGCGAATAAATGCAACGATAAAATATATTATGAATTTTATGAGATTAACGTGTTGACACTTTTTAATTATCGCTATAAAAGGATGAGCAGATTCTATAAAAACTCGTTTTAGTATAGAATACCTAATGCACGCCCGTAGCCCCTTATTATAAATTGTTCGTAATTATTCTAACATCGAAAACAATAAAATCGAATGTGTCAAAGAAGAAATTTTGATTTGATTAACCACCGTAAATATGCGTAGACGAGAATACATGACAACCAGTTGATGCCAAAACCACGATCTTATAAACAATGATGGTGATCATGAAAGATACTCCTACTCAAATTTACAATGTTTCAGTCTTTAGAAAATTATTTCAATAATTATAATATTATTACAGTTCATCATATGATACTGAATATAAAAAATTATACTACCTAATAAATATAAATTCAATTTATTCATTTATTTATCATAGTTTTTTTATAAACATTTTATGACTTCTATAAATGTTATTATGATTTATGAACATATTACAAGTGCACGATACAAATATTTTTTTTAAATATTTAAGTAAATAAAGATTAATATAGTTATACGATGTTTTTGTAGTAAAAACTAACTGTGTCAAACATGATAAGGTATAACGTTTTTAAAATATTACAATACAAACATTACAAATCTATACTATATATATATATACAAGTGTGTGTGTGTGTGTAGTATATATACTATTTGTATATATAATATAAACGTGAAAGTAACTCTATCTGTTACGTTTTCATGGCTAAACCGCTGAATCAATGTTGATAAAATTTGGCATAGAAATAGCTTGAACTCTGAGAAAGGACATTGACGCACTCATCAGAAAAATATAATATGCGAGCAAAACCACGAGAAATAGCTAATAATACATAAAGAAATTTATATTTAATTATTATTTGTATGGTTAGTATTTGAAGTCTTCTAGAAAAATATATTTTTGGGTTCTGAGATCTGTTCACCAATTTTGAATTCAAGAATTTCTTCAGTTTTTTTAATAAAATGGGAAAATTTTTTAATTGATTTATTATCGATATATATTGATATAAAAAGGTTATTCCGTGCGTTTTAATTCAATTAACAGCTTCTGTTTATTTCACCTAAACTAAAATAATTTTGAGGTATTTTGGAGAGTTTATAGTTTTTTTAAATTTTTATTGTTGCTGTGTATTATATAGAAGTAGAGATCGTTTAATCTATAAGGTTGCGCAATGTTTAAAAAGAGGTTATAGCTATATGTAATTTTCATTCTTGTATATTATTAATTCAATTTATTTCATTAATGTGGATTTAGTTAAATATTTATGTCACGGAAACATTCTGCAAATAGCCACAAATAGCACACTTTGAACTGTCAAACAAGCGGCCATTAAATATACTTTACATACTTAATATATTAATAATATTATATGTTTTTTTTACAAAGTATCTATTTTAGTGATGATAGGTATACATTTATTTTGTTTTGTACATTACCACCATTTCCAAAAATATTTGTTACAAAGTTAAACAATAAGTTTTAACAAATGCGATACTCTTATTATATAATATTAATATATTATACACTTATTAATTACTCTTGAAATTAAAAAAAAAAACTATTGAAGGTTTTAAAATTTAATGTGTTAAATTGTTCGTTTGTTATTATAATTTCACTGATATTTGCAACATTTATGGAATATTTTATATTATTACTATTATGTATTTAAATTTATGGTGTATAACAAAATCAATTAAGACGGCAGTGTAGTATAAATGCCTACACAGAGCGCCTTCCTACATGGAAAAATTCCTGGTTAATTTCAATGGAAGTGTCCTTCTTATGTTTTACTGTGTCAGTGTTCAATGTTAAACATAGTATTAAACTCGTAATTACTAATTTTAAATATCAGAATGTCATAGTTATAGTGGATTATTCTCAAGCATGTTACTCGTGACGCATGAAAAATTTTCATTTTGATAAACATAATAATATCTTCGACTGACGTGTTCTTTATAAAATATAAAGTATAAATTACCATTTTATACAAACATTTAAGTTAGAATTTTTATTGAATTAATGATTGATTCAAATCGCACGTCTCGGGTTTTAAAACGGTAACGTGACATGACATAATGTGGCAAACTACACAATATTGAACTCGCGTTTAACGATCATAGTATAGATGAGAACAAAATAACAAAAAAAATAATAATTTGAAATTCGATAGATACTTTTAAGAGTAAGTATATTGTAATAAATACAGGCAAGTGCCCGCCGACCGCCGTGTGCGTATAACATAACCGCCGATTTTCTAAAAAAAAAAATTAACGGTTATGACGTAATTGAATAAAGACAGCCATAGTTATACGCGACAACGGTTAATGTACAGGGTGTCTCGCCGTGTCTGTCCTCGTCGTTCGCCTTTTTTCAAGTCGATAGTTCTTAACGTGCGATCATCACAGCATTAGAGAAAGCTACGATCATTATACCTATTACAGATATATTAGCGAGTGTGCGTAGACGATAATATTATGCCTATGCGTACTAGTAGACTAGCGCGGGTATAGGAACGAGAACTGGCCCGGTGTACGCGGAGACAATAACACTCTGTATTCAAAATTTTGTTTATCGTTTTTCACATTAAGACGAATAAATTTACATCGCAAAAACACGAACAATATAATATGTACATATATACGATTATATTATAATATCGACGTGTACGATCTGCGCCACACCCCGCCCACTACAACTGGCTCTCTCCCCTCGTCACCGGATCTTGCACACACTCTGTTTCTGTGTGCGAGTGTGCGTGTGTCTCGGTCACTCACTTGAACTCTTTCTCCCGCCCGCACAACAATCCGTCAGCGGCCGACGTTGGCACGAACAATGGAAACTGTGTAAAAATGCACGCGTATAACGGGCCCGAGTTCGGGTCAACGCACGGACGTCGCGGCGGAGACGGCGGCGGGGCGACGAGCGAACCTATAAACAATTATTGTCGGCGGCGGCGGAGATGCCGTTCGGGCGGACACGCCGTCGGCCAGATTTCGACGAAACGTCGGAGGCGTCGTTTATTTTTGTAAAAGTAACGAAAAGAAAAATAATGGCAGCGATCGTCACGAGACGGTAAAGACGTCTTACGCACGCTGGCAGAGAGTGTGTGTGTGAGAGAGAGATAAGACGGAGACGGAGATGGAAAACTTCGGAGGAGAAGAAGAAAAATAAGAAGAAGAGAGAGAAAAAGACGGAAAAAAAGAACAACATTGCGTAATCGTATATCGTTGGCATTATGTGCGCGCAAAATGTGCAAGCCCGCCGCTTTCACCCGATGACGACTACGGTACACCGCCATCGCTGCAGCCGTCCGTAGGATAAAATATATATATATATATTTATACATACATACGACTATACGCGTACTATTCGGGTCATCAAACTCTTGACACCGGTCAGGCCGTTCGGGCTTAAACGCGCTCGGCAACATAATAATATATAATATGCACGCTGATTAATAATAATAGTCATCCGCGCATAATATTTATTATTATTATTATTATTATTATTATGTTTCTACATCGCTTATCAAACGTATACCATTATTATATATACAGTGCGCTGTGTTTTTACACGTCGTTTCGCAAATGCACGCGCTATATAACTAAATCACATTTTGTTTTTACGCAACAAATTGTGTTATATACGCTGTATAATATAATATATTATACTATATATAGATACGTGTCTGCAGTGCAGTCTTTGTACTCCCCGACGACGACAGCCGCGAATTTTTAACAGTATACGCATACCTATTATATTATAAACGACAATATATATATATATATGTATATATTTTAAGAAAATGCATCATTTTTACATTTAGTCTGTATGCAATCTTATAAGTAGGTAATTATGTATATTTTAAAACGTGCACAAGACGAATAAGTTCCGATGATAGGTCTTATGTCGTACGTTCACATACATAAAATAACAAAAATATTGAATAACGAATAAAAGATATATAATATTATACTTGGACAGCATGTACGTGAATTATAATGTTAACTATACATAAACCGCTATTATCAACGCAACACTTAAAATGCAAATCGAGCGATATGCGTTTACATTACACACGAAGACTTTAAAGAAGCTAGCCCTTGTGAATACAGATCTGAATAGACTATAATTTATGGATGACTAAAGGAATGCTTATAACCGATAAGAAACACCAATAAGTGATATAGAAACACGATTAACTTACGATTGGCGATCGTGGGATTTTTACAACGAAATATGTACCAACACAAAACGCCTCAAAAATTACAAGGTTTTCGAACAATTATGGTGTTAGACTGATGTTTTCTATGTCGTTGTTAAAATTTTGTGAATTATCCGGCAACACCTTTTCACACGCAACACCACATGACTCCTACAGTCATTTATACCGTAATTAAGATTAATTCAGTGTTATTTAGTCGACTAATCAACCACTAAGTAATATTTAAACTTATTCCGAGGAAGGGGCACTAGGAGGGGGCCAATGGCCCCTGATGGTACATTCTTATATAGGCACACACTATAGTTATAAATATTTGTAATTAATATTGCAATATTATTGATAAGGTATAGGGGTGGGAAAGAAATAGGACTGGGGTAAAAATTTTTTACATATTTTCGGTATATGCAGACTATTTATTACTACGTATTCGTAGATAATATAGGTAGTAGTAATCAATTCGTAGCTCACATTACATTTTTCCTTTTTATACAATCGTTATATGTTACGTTATATGTTATTTAAAACGTCTATCATAATCGAACCATAAATTATAGAAATATATGAGCCGTGGTACAAAATGTGTAGTAGAAATTCGTAAAAACAAAGAGAATATCATTATTAAAATACGCCATTTTAATTACTTACTCTTGTTTTAGTCACGGTTTTAAAATAATAATAATAAACTTCGCAATAATTAAAAATGTCTGAAATCTACATCTCTAATCTGAGAAACCATAATATATATATATATATATTCAAACATGTATACAACATACGTAGGTATATGTTGAGCTTAAATTTAAAAGCCTGCAGACTGTTAAGAGTGCGTCCTTGATGAACAAGAGACCTTTGTATCCTCGCCCATGGTGTTCATGCAGAGGGTTCTTTGATGAAAGGGTCCACGTTGCAGCAATGAATACCAGAATCAAACACTTGAAATTCGGTAATACACCCGAGGAAAATTGCGAAACTCCACGAATTCACGATTAAATGATATTGTTTCTAAAGATTAAAATTTGAATGCTGCATACTGCAGTTTTCATGTAGGTATATTATATATATACATTATAAACACGCGCGTAGTGAAGAGCTGGTGTATATTATATACATGTGAACAGACATGTACAATAGACACCGTTATTAATTTACAGCGATTGTTATGAGAAACAAGTACTTTTATATATAAAAAAAAAAAATTAATTTTCATAGATGTTCGTTAAAAAGAATCGTCGCTGCGCGTATATCATATATCATAAAACAGTGCTCAGTACCTAAAACAGTTTGCACAAATATGTAGTGTGTGAGTCGACAAAATAACCCTTCTTTTTAAATTACCCTTCATCATTATCACAGTTTTTAATTTTTTTTTTTTTAATTAACTATCTATTATTTTCAGTTTTTTTTACAACCTAAGATCACATTTCTATATAACCTGCTCAGACAGACCAAATTTTGAATAAATTACCCCAAACAATTTATATTTATTTAAAAATCATAAATAATAATTTTAGATACATAAGTGAGTATTATAATAATTTAATTTTTAAGAAGACATTAAGAAAAAGGAAGGTATATGTATATAAACGAGACCAGTGCAATACAAAATGGTTTTTTCCAAGCATTGATTACTGATATACCTACGATAAAGTCAATAATATTACTATATTATGATTTATGATACATATAGCCATACAAGAAAATAATTTAAAAATTCAGACGTTTACTGACTGCAGCGGAGATGAACCACCCAGATTGTCGATTTCGCACGCGCTTGACATTATTTATGCAATAGTCGGTTTCGCCTCACTGTTATTAGTAATTACAAGTATAATACCATATATTATAGGTACCTACGATAATACGTGTATACTGTATAGTATACACGCACATAAAACCTTGATGATGTTGATTTTTATTTATTTCATATATTTTTACTCTTACGTAGCCCGCAACGTTCTTCCTTTTTATTTTATACAATCGAGTTTTATGTAACGCGTGATATTATATATATATATTATAGTTCTTGCACGAGTTCGCGGTCGGCAGGGGTCTCGGTGCGCTGAGGTCGACGAACCGATACACCTGCAGATTTCACTTTCTATATTCCGAAGTTTGCATTACCGCTCGTCCGAAATCCACCACCCCACGACCATCACTTCTCTCACCACAACCTCAAGACCCGCCTATACAGTTATACAGCAATACTGTGTATACTGTATAGTGTATATAATATATTACATGCAGCCGGTTTTAATTTTATATTTTTTTTTAATATCAAATAATATGATAAAATTTACAGGCATCTGTGACAACAACATACTAAAAAGACGCTATAGGCTCTCATGTTTTCGAGACTTGCACATTAAAATCGGTAGGAAAATCAATTATATTGCTGCGATATAATTTTATGTTAAGTACCGTTGTCTAAATAAATATAAAAAATATTAGGTGTTAAAGGCTTTGATATTTTATTATAATATGACTCATTTGGAAAAATAATCATTACTCACACAGTCACAAACCATACACGCCATTTGTTTAAAAACAAATATCGATCATTCATAGTTTGTATTGAAATCAGAATCGTGATAATAAACATTTTAAACTACCTATACAGGGTGTTTTCATAATAGATCAGTCAATATTATCGGGTAAAACACAGGTTAGGTTACATTACAAATTAGTAGCATATAATAATAAATAAATAAAGCTATCACGAAACTAGTCTACCTTATTTTTTTACAAGCGACTAGTTTCAAAACTAACAAATCCGACATTTTTTCTTAGCTTACCCTATATATACTAAGTATTTAAATATTTTAAATAGACATTTGTAAACTTTGTTAAGTGAACAATATCCAGAGTTACGAAATCGCGTTTAATTGTGTTATTATATCAACTCTATTTTTAATACCTAACATAAAAACATGTCAATGAATATTATTCATCATTTAAGAATTCTATTCGTTATTCAAAATTATTTATGCGACAAAATTTTTAAATTTAAAATAATCAACTAAACTAATAATGAGTTAAATTATCATTACACAAAGCTTTGATCTATAATTTATACTTGTATCACTTTTATAAGATCGTGGTCTGTAATCTAAAGAAACTGCAGCAAAATCTTTATTGTTTTCTTAAACACAAATTAATTATACGAGTGTTTACTTTTAAGTAACAGTTAAATCGTTTTTATGATATTAACGTTGTCCAAATTTAACACGACAACGTATTTAACTGAATTTCCTACCGTCTGCACACTGCTTAAAGAATATTTTATTTTTCATAACATCGATTATTGAATGCATAATAAAAATTAATACCTTCTAAGAATAGCAAAAAATAGCAAGTAGTGTCTTATTATAGTTAATATTATCTTGTTTCTCAATGTTTAAACGTTTAAAACATTAAGTACTATGGTGCTATTAATTTTTATAATTATAAACAGTTGATGCTTCTTGTATTATTATATATCAGTACACTCCAGTACATAATATCAGAACATAGATTTAACTACAGACTTGGTGCTTTAAAATTTACATTAACGACAATAATATTGACAATAAACAATTTTTAAAATTAAATTACATTTGAAAGGTTTGTCATAACTCATAATCCTACAATATTTTTCAAGTATATAATTCAATAAACTAACGAAATTAGCAAACAATTATCTTTTTCAAAATAATCACCCACACACACATTTATGTTTAAAAATTATATTAAGCACACTTTATAGTTTTATGTCCTTGACAAACAAAAGCGAACGTCGAACCGGTTTGTTGACAGTGGCATTAAACTAACCGTTTACGGAAAGCGTCACTCTCAGTCATATTACATATTCTAAGCTTTCTCTTTTTTTCACATAATAATAGTTCTCTAATTTTTTGCACTCGACTATCAACATTAATATAATCATTTACGTTATTACTCATCATCACATTTCGTTCATTACAACTGTTATTAAAACAAATCCCAAATATGCATGCATTAATCGTGAATATTAAATTTTGGGTTTCTACAAATATATTTTATCATTTGATGTAAATTTTGGAAAATGGCGATCAAATAAATTTCCATAATAGAACAACGAAGTAATGAATGGGATTCGAGGAAACATGTGTATTGCTTTTGTCCTACTTCATTCGCAAGGTCAATTGATAATTGATAATTGATTACGAAGTCTTTCGTTTTACTGATAAAATAATTTTTCACTAAAAATGTGTACCTTAAGCAAAGATAAAATTTTAATTAACTCAACAATTATTATACACAACAATTTAACGTTTTAAATAAATATTAACGTTAAAGCTAATCCTGCTACAGAAATCACCGCATTACAAAGCCCGAAATGATTTAAAAGCCGCGTATTAAAGACGATCAAATATCCAGTCGAAAGACTATATACATATACCGGAGCATCAAAATTGATTCCGAAAATCACAACTATTCAACTCGTACCATCCCCAAAACCCAATAACACCCAAACGTCTTATTTCGTCCGCGATCGAGTCGAGAATAGTACCTAAATGCCCTTTAACGTTTTACTCCACCCCGCTCCGAAATATGTGGCACGCAGGCCACACTGCAGAGCAGTCATATTCGACCACTTCTCACCGCAGGAAAATCGCATCGAACACCGCCGTTACGGGCCGTTTTCCGCCGTCGGCCACGTAGTTGTCAACTGTGGTACCAGCTAATACTTATATTATAACAATAATAATATATCGTAGACATTCTACCGCGGCGGACGATGATGGATACGTACGCGTGTACCCCCTAAATAAGCGATGTCCTAATTTATACGACTACAGCATCCTTAAGAAATAGTTCGTGTTTCGCGGAACCCTGATGTCTTTAATTCCAACTCAACTCCAATTTTCCAATCAAAATTATAAATAATTTTCAATAATATTTTTTTCCAAATAAAATGAAAAATAATTTTCTCGATAACCACATACGTACATCTGGTGGAACTTTTGATATTGTACCACGTGTAGTATACCTAACCCTAAGGTTCCTAAAGTTTGGCAAACGCTGCCCTAGAGTATACGCCTAAAGGCTACAAAAACGCACCGCGCACCGTCGTCGGTCGGAGTAGACCTTTGTACCCGCCGAACGTGCCCACACCGCCATTGTTGGCAACGTTTGACGCACACGCGCACATTTGCGCGACCGAATAACGCTCGCACACACACACACTCTCTCATTTATGTTGTAAAACGCACACACACACACACACACACACACACACACCACGGCGCGGTATGATATTATTATTGTACGTTATAATATATACGCGTGCACGCACTCGCGCGCACACGCCAGTCGACGTTGACGACCTCGCGTATGTGCACGGCACACACCGGTGGCGAATGACGAACCGCGTTCGGTCGGCGGCGGGGCCGGGGGGAACCGCGCGTGACCCACATTCGCCATCCGAGTGGATTGACCGCGTCAAGGACTCGCCAACTTTCTCGGTCGTGCTCGGGCCCCTTCCCGCAACACACACACTCACACAAACGCGCGCGCGCGCACACACGTGTGTATGTGTATGTGTGTGTGTGTGTGTAGTACGCGTTTCGTACATGCATAATATCACCTGTCGCTGTATAGATAATGAACGATAAAAACCTAATAGTAAACTACATATTATATGTGTGCGTGTGTGTGCGCGCGCATATTAAACGCGATTGCAGTTACGCAACCGTTATATCTCATAATATTATACTATTGGTACGCACTTACGACGGATAATGTTTATATATATATATATGTATGTATAATACGGTGTACACTTCTCGGAGAGTCCGCCGTCGCTGCCGCCACCGTTGCGCCGTTTAATCCCTCTACGCGTAATATTATTATTCTTTTTCGTTCTCTCTTACTCTCTCTCTCACTCTCTCTCTCTCTTTCTTTCACTCGCTATCGCCTCCATCGACCACTCGTCGTCGCCCGTGTACGAAAACCCGAAATTGGTAGTCGAAAACCCTCGTCCTAATCGACCGCTACCTATGTTACGCAACATAATATTACTGCAGAAGTAAAATAATAGTATACAATATAGTGCACGTGTACTGCGCACCTAACCCTGTCCCGAGCGGTATGCGATGAAAGTTTATGGTGTTCGAACGCCTACATCAGTTAATCAGATGACAATATTGGATGAAACATGTTAACTGGCTATCCTTTGTCGACCGAAAACACTGCAGTGAGCTTTCGTGTCGAATTTCACGCTGTACAATATAATAAATAATAGTATAACAGTAGGTACAAACGTCGACTGAGCTATTTAAAACGCTATTGACGTGACAAGAGAATTCGAGCGAGATGCGTCGTTCATAATCGTTATTAATGTAGTATAGGTACTCGTATTGAAATCTAATAACAATAAACGCGTTGAAAATATAATTAGCTACATTTCTCTACTTGGCTGTACTTAATATTTAATTATATTAATTTATAACGTACAATTTAAAAAATGCATTACGTAAAATTAACTATTTATAGTGTCATGTTGTTAACAACTTATCTGAAATTCAAATGAAATATACTTTTTTTTAATTGTGATTACATATTTTCCGAAGATAAATGTTGTACATACAATTTAAATTTTTAAACAAGAGTGCACTATCTATCGGCTATAACAGAAACTAAACAATTTCGCCTGATTTTTATTGCAACTGTTGAATTAATTATATAATTAAATAAGTATTTCAACTTAATTTAACATTTAAAAAAGAGGTAAACCTTATCGGACGACTAACTATCGACTTAATATTTTAATATATTATAGAAAATATAATATATACTAATGCGCCTATATTGATTAATTATTATTAATTCATAATAACGGAGTTTATTTTATTAATGACTTGTGAGAAATTTAGTAAGATAACTTATACTTATAAATTTACAACTCACAAGTCTTTAATGTAAATACTTACAAAAATAAATTATTTTATAGTACCAACAGCTATTATAACTGGCTACTGTATCAATGTATTACATGCTTACTACATTCAACAATACTCTAGTTAAATATTGACAACGTTTAACTCATTGTGTGAAAATACCATTTCATTTTTCTAACATATACAAGTCAGTACCAAAGTACCTAATAAAGATAATAATTTAATAAAATAGCAAGAGATAATTTTTACTGTTAAAAAAAGACATTAAAAATAATTGATCGCTAAGAACTGAAAACACTATTATCATTTAATAACCCCCTCCCCAAGTTATGAATGAATACAGCTATTAGATATTAAATTCATCATAAAATAATCCGAAAGAAATACCTGTTAAATATTAAATATAATAAAATACGATTTAAAATCAATTTATAATATAATGTATTTAAATGCTAAAATACGAATAAGTAAAGGATTTTCTTTATCGATCATAAATAATATTTGTCTTTAGCTAAATAAATATTTTCTTAACATGTTATGTGAAGTGAAACTTTTTTAAGATCAGAATAAATAGTTAAATATTTACAAATTTATAAATTTTTTCATACAGATCTAAGTAATAATTCTTTCAATGCGCAAACGTAAATTGTATTATCCACCCCATTAATTTTATCCATTCATCAGAAGTTTTAACCCAGTTTGAAAAAAAAAAATACAAATAACCTTCATAACGAATAACAATCAATCTCGTTATATAAAACTATATTAAGAATTAGTATTGCGACCTGCTGGATGAATAAATAATTACAGCCACACATCACGAAATTCCATCAATAGATGGATTCTTCACGGCACAAGCCTCGTAGCACTCATCAACCATCTATCATTCCACAAAACTTTCGCTCATAGTAAAAATTAATTTTGAGATTGTGAAATATATTTATAAAAAACAAAATAAAAAAAATGTATTTGAATAAACCAGTTTTTAACAGCAAAATGTATAATTAATTTGAACTCACATAGAGTCAAGTAAACTAATGGCTGACACTATTAAAACTTATTACACACAGTTGATAGTATTGATACATATTAAATGTATTAAACTATACAAAGGAAATGTTTATAAAACATTTATGACAAACTAAAATATTGTATGCTCTATAGTCGTTGTGTGTAGTTGTAAGAAAGACAATACGTTCTATTGAAAACTATACGATAGTTAAAAAAAATTGATTGGTAATGAACATTATATTGACATACTAATAGAACTCGATTAATTACGCATATACTATATGGCAATCCTGATAAAAATTTTCTATAGACACGATCTAATATAATATTGTATATTGTTTATCAATAATAATAAATAATAATAATAACTGTAATAATTATTAAAAATAAGCTTACATACATTTGTATGTAATTCAAATTACACGTTTATACACCCATCGACCATCGTGATATAGAAAAATTAATTTAAGTTAGATAACAATTAGTAATGAATAACAACCAAAGTCTAACACATAAAACTAATGTTTGGTTGTGTTCGATTGAAATGATTGAATATCATATTATATAACTGTATAAATAATTAATTTCCTACTGTTGATTATAAATACAAGTACAGTAGTTGATTTATAATCAATGGTACCATTATATTGATAGGTGGAAAATAGACTAATATCTAGACAGTACCCATCTATGAGGATTATAATTAAATTTGTTTGTTTCTTCTTGGATTAAGTATACCTATATTGATTGAAAGTATTTAAGAACCTGAGCTATTGTATACTTATGTATATTAAAATATAATAATAATTTTGATTTGTAATTAATATATACGTATTTTATTTTCCATATTGACTAAATGCATAAGTCTACAAATCATCATCAGATTAAATTTATAATTTATTCACAATATTTTACTACTATAGTGAATAAAAAAAAAAAATTATGATATCTTATTATTGTTCACAATAAATGAATGTTATAATAATACTGTAAATAAGTATAAAATGTTTAAACCAAATGGTTTTTTTTTCATCATACTTCCCCGATAACTACACTACAAGAAGGTCAAATCAAGGTGTTAAACCATACATTTTTACCCGCTTAGTAATGGTAATATGAACCCAGTCTTACCTGACTTACTGTGACACTTGCAAAATATCAAAAATAATATTATTATGTATTCAGTGTTGAGTGTTTGTTAACTCGTTAGTACAATTAATTTTTCGTAAGATGTCCTAAATTCGTGTTTATATACTAGAAATTACTAAGAAATACGTATTATATTATCAATAAATTATCATGATTTTAAATTTAAATTAATAGCATTTTTTTTTTCTTTAATTGGTGGGCTTAATAATTTTTGTTGTATACAAACATTTCTTATATAACACAGTAATGAATGCATTCGCGAGAGGGGATAGATCCACCTCCAAGACATTTTTATTTTAGTGCCAAATAATATGTAAGTATTAACATATTATTGTGGTAATTAATGAATAATTTTATCATTTTCTATATTACTCTCCACGAATCACTATTCAAATAATTTGTATATTTCCACTCCCCATACCAAATTTCTAAGAACGCCAATGAATACAGCAATACGCCTACATGGCATAAAGAAATTTAGATAAGTATACAAACATTTTTTATAATAGTATATTATATGGATCATTATAATAATATGACCTAACTGGAAAACTTAATATTTTCAGTTTTTAATTACTACAAATATCTTCAAATAAATAATACGAGTTCAATTAAAATACATTTAAAACACTACATGTAATATTATGACAAAGTTAAAATAATTTATCAAGTAAACTATAATATATAAACCATATCTAATTATAATTTCATACTCAAAAGTCATCGTATTTAATATAAGTAATGTATGGTTACATAATTATACAAGTATTAAAACTTATAACTTATATTTTAAGTATAAATATAGATCTACAACTAAGTTTTAATAACTTATCTTATAGTAATACAAATAATTGAACTTGCATACAGAATACTATTAAGAACATATTAACATTTTTTATAACTATCATTTGTTAATTTGATCCATATCAATGCTTGTTTAGTTTAATTACTTTCTTATATTCAATTTTTTTTTTTTTTATTACTATGAATTATATTATATAATTATATATATAGTTCTATTAAGCTCTAAATCCGTTAATAACTATAAATAAATAAACATAATGCCATAACCATTCTTCGTTACCTCTATTAATTTCATAAAATTAAAAATTATAAATATTTATTATATTGGTCCTTAATAACCGAAATATCAATTAAAATCTTTTTTTAAATAATATTAAAATTTCGAAATTTATTTGTTTTTTCTCATATTCCAACAAGACGATTGGACATCAATAAACCTGCAGCTGGCTAATAGTACATTTATACATGAATTTGGATGTTAAATCTCTAGAGCTATTGAATGACTTTAATTATATTACCTATATTTAATTTTTTATTTCCCTAGAGTTATATTATTTAAACGACCCAATGATATTTAAAAAAATATGTTTAACAGTTGTATATACATATTTTATATTCTAAATGCTAATGTATACTTTACGTGTTGATTAAGTCACACTTTCTATGTTGAGGCTCCTTGCCTCCTTCTAGTTACTATTTAGTAATTATCTTAAACTAAGTCAAATAGTTTAAAAATTCTGACGCTTACATTATCATGCTATTAATTATATCAAATTTTTCTTTAACGATGAAAGAACTTTTCATAGATAGCCGTATAGATAATTGGAATAAACTAATGAAAACTTCAAGCTACAAATAAACCACAAAAGATATAAATACAACGAACGTGTTATATAATACGTTTATAAACCGTAGCTGATCGCTCTAAATTTAGAGGTAATCTGTAGATACTTAAAGACTAGCAATAAACAATTTGTGCTGTATTATAATTATTAACTATACAATGCATTAAATTTAAAATCATATATTCTAAATATTGAATCACAAACATAAATTCATACATTTATAACTTTTGGTTCGTATATTTGAACGCATCTGTTTGAACGCAAACTCAATCTACACTAATAAAATACTTGGACACGTGCCGGAAATGGTCATATGAAACCATACAAAATTACTATTTACTGTGAATGCTAAAACGGTAATTAATTCATATAGGCCCGACGAAACATTTTATATGTTTAAGTATTTCAAAATCCACCGCTTACTACAATATGCTATCCAATAATTTCAAAACTTCTATACTTCAAAACGATTTTACCAATAGTATTACTGATTGTACACCATGTATACCTTCCTATCGTATATTATTATACATTATGTATACAATATATTGTACATAGAGTTCATGATATTCGGCCGAAGGGACATAGGAAATGAATTGAAAAAAACGTACATTCCTGGCACGCAATAACGACAGCAACCTTCAATGTATAATACCCACAATATCATGTTATAATAGTTAAATAATATTATAATATAATAAATCGTACGACGCATACGTCCTAGTAAGTCACGATGACCGACGCTGTCACCGGTACCAACATCGGCATCACAAGTACATGTGCCAATTGCACATGCGTGTGAACAGTACACGGTCGGAAAGTTTCAAAGGTGGATCGGGGAGAAGAGGGGAGTTTTTGAACTCCGCCGTTACAAGTTTACAACACACATACGTACAATACACGCATAATATATAGAGGGCGATTCGCCGAACACGGTCATATAATATATTATATATTATACAGTGGGGTATAATGGCTGGGGTTTCGATTGGTCGAACGTAAAACGGCTATGTAGTTGTGAGGTATAGAATTATGCGTGCATACTATTATTGATAAACTACCGACTTTGTCAAGTTTATGCAGTGCAGGGGGTGCGATAATATTATGTTGACACGGCCCCCATAGTGTAGATACCGCACAACGCATGCGTAACGCAATATTGTAGTTATCATTAGTTTTAGTTACAAATTATATGAATGGTGAATAAAAAAACAAACGAAAAACTTTGCATATACTCCTGAAAACTTTACTATTGACTTAAACGACGTAGTTTAAACCAGTGTAGCGTAACCAGGATTTACAAATTAAATAATGAGGGGAGAGAAAATTTCTGAAACTACTCGTAGTGGCTTAATTCAAACTCACCGCAACTGCAGTGTATTGTAACCAACATAGGCGATGGGCGTTGTAGCATAATTTCGAAAATCTGGTCATATTCAATTTTTTAAAATGTCCCTAGTCAAATCAATGACTACTGTAAGTCATAATACTTTTAAGCGTGGCCAAAAGCGATTGAAAAAAAACAAAACTGTACAAAAAGATATACCTATATAATTTCTTAGATTTACTTTAATTATATAGTAAGAAAATTGATAATTTTTAAAAATAAATCGATTTATTTTACACACTGTTTTAATACGTAAAGTCACAACCCTTAAGGATTAGTTGTTTTTATTAAACACATCGTAGTATATTTCATGAAATTAATAAAAATTAAAAGTTAGTCACATACGTATACTATGTGTATGTAACGTAATAATCGACATATTAGACAAAAATAATAATAATAATGTACCTATAAAACCGAAGTTATGGACTTACCACGTTAGCGGTTTCGAAACTACGGTGACGACTAAGACGAAAACAAAGTTCAGAAGGTGCATTCGTACAACATTGGCCGTACATAATATCTATGATAGAGCACTGCGGTGGTGGCGATAATAGCTATTCCGGTGTTCTTCCGGTGGCACTGGAAGAAGAACCGGAAGAAATCGTCATCGCGGTAATAGATAATCGTAATCAATTATTTTAGTTTTGTATACGATAATTTCACGTGTCACTGTCGTCGCTGTTGATGTTGCGGACCGCGCCGCCGTAACACAATATATTTTATTTTATTTTTAATACATCACATTACGCGAGCGTGTATAATATAATACTGTACATCGGTGTACCGACATTTTAATACATCACACTGGCACACTGCACATGCGGAATACATACGCGACGCGACGCTCTGTCACATTAATAATAGCACTGTGCGTTTGTAATGCCGGCTGTAACGCACACGTTATGTTTTCAAGTTCAGTAACCCGGGCCCGCGCCGAGCACAACCCTTTCACGGCCAGACGCACTACCGCAGAGGCCACCGCCCTTCGCAGACGGTCGGGTCGAAGTTCACGCTCGTGGAGCTTCGATTTCGCGCGCACACTTGAACCCCCCCCCCACAATCCACCCTCGACAAAACACCGCTACTCAGACCCGCCACCACCCATCATTGACGAGCGTCTCATCCCTCTCGGCGCCCGCCACCGCCAGCCGCTCATCGGTTTAGCAGCCGCCGCCGACGCCGCCGACGCCGCCGTCGGTCCCGGACCTATCGCAAATCTGCCACTCGATTCGAGCCGTAACCATGACGACGGCCACTGCCGCCGCCGCCGCTGTCTAAGTTTACCAATACACGTTACACGCGTATATCGCATACACGAATTAAAATACCATGTACCTGGTAGAGCGCCGCCGCCCCGTTGTCTAAAATGTGTTCGCCTCCGCTTCCGCCACCACCACCACCAACACCACCACTACCTGCCGCCGCTACACACATCACTACCGCCAAACGGACGCTCGCAAAAGTGAAAGCGGAAACGAAAGGTGGTTGAACCGTCGAATAATAAATACATAAATATACACACAAGCACAACATACACGCTGCATACGGTATATGCATATAATATTATGCCGTGCAGGATGTACTGCAGAGAGACACTGTCGTCTGCAATTTTGTGTACAATATGACCCGTTATGAGTATCATGACATCGTACGATATTGTACGTGATAGCGTATCGAATACCTAACCGACAAGCGAGTTCATGATGAATTTGAATACCAAATATTAAATTATGAGGATATTGCTGGCTTATAATTCGGGGTTAAAGGTATGAGAGGAATAAATCCCATCCAATCTTTCGAAATATTTTATTCGGAATAATACGAAAAGAGATAAAGCTCAATGACGTCGACGGAAAATCTTTTACAGCGTCTATTTAATTATAATCCGCTGATATAAAAACTAATGATGAGTTAGTCTAGTAAATTATATTTAAATTCCGTAATTATAACCCCTATTAATATTACAATATTACTGATTTTAAATCTTGTTTATAACTAATATAAATACACTTATATGTATGAATGTATAAAAGGGTGCTTTTAAAACAAATCAAATCGAATAAAACAGTGAAAAGTACCTATTAATAATAATTGTATTATGGAATAATTATTTAAATTTAAAATCCGAAACTATCTAAAATAATTCAAAGTAAATTCAATGAGTGTCTGTGTAGAAAATGGCATTATGTTATTGATCTACCTAGCATCCATATTTAAAGTACAAACCAAACATGTTTTTAATTTAAGGTTAAAAACTAATGACAGGCAGCCTAGATTAGATTTTCTAAAATCGTTTATACATAATAAAATAAAAAATATAAGTGCACATATAATTAAGACTGCGCATATTATAACATTATAGGTTATAAATATTTTAATTTTAGACACATCCTATATTAATGATCGTAGAAACCAGCAACTTGGCATGCTTACAGAGTACAGTTAGTTTTCTTTTTACAATGTCGTACCTAATTTAATATAAACTTCGAATCTACTATAATGACTAAGCGCGATAGTACAACATTTAATAAAAAGACTAAAATAAGCTCGATCCGAAATAAACACTAAATGTTGTGTGATATGGTAAATTGTCATTAAGTCACAAAAAAGCAGATTAGCTATGCTCCTCATGATTATGTTTTTATTATACCTTACAATTTACTACATTAAAATAATTTATAATGCACTTGGATGTCACTGAAACTGTATATTAGTATAGATTAATTTAACGAGAAAAAAACTAAAATTTAAATATAAAACTACTTTTTTCAGTACTTTCTCATTTAACAAACAGAAATAATGTGAATAAGGGAATAATGATAAAAATGTTGGTCAATGTCACAATGGGTGAAATTGGATAATCGCACAATACCTCTTACAGAACAAGGCATGACAACAGTGCACATAAATTTGGATAATGTGATCTACATAAAAAGAAAATTTAAATCAAATTAACCTTTGAGTACCAAACAATTCTTGTGTGTAAAAAAAAGACATTCTCTACACCACATTATATACTTATTGTAATAAAATTAAATTATTTCTTGAAATTCTTTAAATGGGAAAATTCTTCAACTCGTGATTTATGCCTTCTTTTTTTTTTTTGTCATCACATTTTTTTATTATATTTACTTGAATAAATTGGGTAGTAAAAAAACTTAACTTTTGAATAATTTTGAAAAATATTACAAATTAGAATATTATGTAATATATTAAATGAATAACCAATAATTGTCATATGGTAAATACTACAGAATATAAACATCGTTTGATTAAGATTTCCATAAATTATATGATTAGGCTCATAAATATGCTCTAAATAGACCATCATATTTTAGCAGATCTATACACTTTTTTTTTTTATTACTTCATAGTAGCTAAATTTATATCACTATATGATTGTTTGTCACGAGACATTCAAACTATTGTTCGTGCTCATAACATTTTTGTTATGACTTAAGTATTAGCCATTATAAATATAGGTACATTTGTATTCGTTTTATTTTTATTTTATTCAATTAAATTAAATTTTTTTAATGATGATAGTATTACGTTTATTTGTTTGATTTTTTTTCTTTTCAATAACACAAATGTCGATAATAATCAGTAATCGGCTTAAGGTAGATCTTATTCTGATTTTCTGTTTTCAGTATATCACACTCACGTAACATCAGTGTTGTGGACTATATCTATTTAGTGTTTACATACATTTTTCAATATTTTTAATAAAATTTAGAATATTTGAATACAACATACATAATATATTGCTTCATTGCGCATTACGTATATCAAGCATATTATTTACATCATTTATTTACAAAATATTACATATCTTATAATAGATATATTAAACATCGAAAGCCATATCAGCATCAACGACGTCGTTAACTACAAAACTCTGTGATATGCACTTTGTTAGATGTTTTTATTATATTTCTTGTACATTATAATATATATATATAAATATAATTAGAACTTGCGTACACTGTATTGTACAACACACCAGCCAACTTTTCATTTTCGACTACCGTTTAAACACTCGATTTAGATATAAGTATAAGTACAGATTTAAACTAATCGTTGACTAGACGCAAAAACCGTACGGTAGATTAATATTTAACCTACTTTACTGGAGTAAAACATACACGCGCGTAAATATTAAATAAAATATGCTAATGTGTTATACTATAAATATATAACTTTACAAGCATGTTATTTTTATTCAAAAACGAACCGTCATTAAACTGAGCTAGATATTAATAAATAATACTAATATAATGTTGACCGTTTATATTTACAAACGAAAAACACCGGACTTGGCAATTTAAAAATTAAACCTATCGGAAACATAAAAAATATAAGTCCTAACAAACATGGTCTATAAAATAAAACAATGTACAATAATTGTAAAATTTTTAAAAGCACATAAACACGATGCAATATCATAATTACTATAAATTAAATGAATCGCGTTGGTTAAAATTAAAAAAAAAACAAAGCAACACGATATTTTTTATTCAATCATTAAAACGGTTATGTTTAGTGTACCGTTAATTCGTTAACGATTTCTTAAACGATTCTAATGGTTATAAAAATGAACAATTACTCCAATTGATTATCAATAAATGTTCAAAATATTAACATTCAAGTATAGCTAATAAAACTCAATAAAATATATGGTTAAAGAGAAGTTTAAACAGTTATATGTTTATCTTGCACTCGTGATCTTTATTAAGTATTAACACAAGCTTATAAAATGTGTTACATTGTAAAATATATCTGATGAGGTTGTTATATGTAAATTAAACATAAATTATTGCATTATATTATGAAAAATCGTATAACCTAATACCAAGAATTAAAATAGAGTTTAGTAATTATAAGTTCATAAGTATTGTGTTTCATTAGCGAAAAAATGTTCGATAGAAATGTCGAAGCCTTGTGAATGAAAATAATAGAACCGAAAATATTAAATTATAAACGGTTATATGGATATTAGATAAGTAGTGAGTACTTTGAAACTTAAGTTATTAAAACCAATATGCCTTCAGGAATTTTTCTAATCACTTATAATCATGCTTACCTATGATAAATTCATAAATGTCACTCTGCAATAAAATGTTTTCGAATAAATGAGGTTATAAAATAAATGATAATACAATAATAATTAAGTATATTATGTATAAAAAATACCAACTTAAAGATTTATCCACTTAATGAACATTTTTTTCTTTTACCAAAAAAGTATTTAATCAATCGTATGTATGTAATAATAAAAATAATGAAAATTCTTTTAGATATTAATTATGAATGATTATTTTTCTAATATTTATTTCCATTTTGTATATATTTACATATATTTATAATTTTATTATAAAAATAAAACCTAATACAGTTTTATTAAAGCACAAAATATGAGGTTAATTTTTTTATTCATAAAATATTATAATATTTCCTATAAAATGTGTATACATTTATTATCAATAATCAACATACCTATAATTTTTAGATGTATTTATAAAAAGTTTATAATTATTTCAATTGATATCAAATATTTTAATATATACATATTGTATTAATTTATGTATAATTTTCCCATAAGTCAAAACAACACAATATTATCAATAGGTACGTAATAAATTTTTCTATGCCTAAATTATATTGATACTTTTGGTAAGCTTAAGCCATCATATTATAGACGATAGACCACATATTTAAATAACATTTATAACTAATAAAATATTATTTTCTTATTTATTGATGAATATTATAAATTACAATTATAAAAATTGTATTTATTATTATGATTATTACATTATGTAACACATACCTATATGCGTATACAAGTATACAAGTATTTAAACTTGAAATTGTTACAAACATTATAAGCATTGTCGCACAACACTTTATTTAGTTTTAATAATTAATAATCGAATGTCCGTACTACATCCTCGTAATTTTATTGTTTCAAAAATATGCATAGCTTTATATAAACTCTAACCATGATAAAAATAATATATACTATAATAGGTAGTGCATGAACTAAATCTAAACAGCCTAAGTAACTTCTTTGATAAAAATCTAACAAGACGAGAATTAACTCAAGTAAATATAAAATATTAAACTACTCGTTATGCATTAGGTAAATGATATCGTTAAATTTAGCTAAAATTAAATATTTAATATAGAATAATATATTATGATATTTTTTTCAAGAATTTGAAGCTGACACTGTTGACGTACACAAATTATAGAACATGCATGCATGGAATTAAGTAGCATACTACATTAATTTTATTAAACATAAATTATTTTTAATAGTAATTCTATTAAGAATACAATAATGAGTCCATGATTGAATATGTTAAATATATATATAGCTTTGTGCGAAATAATCGTTTTTAGTAGCCTCAAGGATGATTTCTTTAATTTATTTTTCGTTTCATTGTTGTCTTATAAGTTATAACTAAGCTTAGGTACTATTTAGTTCTTAGAAAACTAAATAATAATGATGCTTTTCCCTTGATCTTGAGAAAAGGAATAGACGATAATCTACCTAATCTATTTACTACACATAATTATGTTCTCGTGTAACAATAGGATATTATCGCAGAACATAAATGTCTAATTTCTATATCTTCTCGTACAAAAATAACAATGACATGTTTTTTTTTTTTAATTTCTTACGGTTCATTATCAGTTGATATACTATATTTTAAAAATTAAAAAAAAAATGTGCCTAACAGATGACGTTGGATTGTGGTATTTGTTACACATTATTTATTAATGTATTTAATAATCACGATTGGTATTTAATCAAAATTTACTTAATCGAAAACCGAAAAAATGTTTGCAGTTATAAAATATTAATGTTTTTTTAATAATGACCAGCTAATGAAGGGGTCAAAGGATCTAATTAATACTAGCTATTATAATAATTACGTGATGCTAGTATGAATTTATGTTTGGTATATAACACATAGAAAAATTTCCAAAAATAAATCTGCAAAACGCTTACATCTGTTCTATCATGTTTCATGACTGAACCGAAGAGACATAGGTTGACTAATGGGTATATTGACCAAGCCCTGCAACCCACATGATAGTATCTATACCACATAGTTATATTTTCCTCCATAATTTATTATATCACAGGTGATATTATGACTGTAGCATGCAATGCAGTATATTATATTTATAAAATATACGATTATGTAAATATTTATGACATTGTTCTGCTGCAACCTTTATTCAATGTTACAGATTTAGGTATCTAAGTGACTAAGTATTTATTTCAAAAATGGTCTAAAAAAAACTTAACATGTATACAATACATTTATACTACGATAATTCTGGCCTCTCTCCCGTCTTCGCAATACGAATCTAAAATCTATATTTACGCGCAAACTGGGCCCTTTAATATATAAAAGTAAAGGGATGAAATATTTATTGAGGACATACATTTATAATTCAATAAACAATTTTTATTACTTTTCTCTAGTTGAAAGGTTGTGATAATTGTCCATGGCATATCTTTATTTACTATTTTTTATTCATTTGTTTTATAGAGCAAATGTTTATCTGTAAAAACGAAGTACAAAAAGGCAAGGCATACTGTAGTACCCCTGAATCCCAGCCAGTCAGCGCTTGTCAATATATCTATAAACCTTGTTGTGCGAACGAAATTTTTCGAGAAAGCTATCTACTGCGCAGCTGTCGCAGCTCGCTTGTGTAGTAGTACAGTATGCATATAAAGTGAAATATTTATACATATATGCGTGACATAAATAATAATATTGTGAACAGGGCTGCTATATATGGCTTTCGTAAAATTGTACACGATGCGATCCTCGCAGCCAATCTTATAATACGCGAAATCTACAACACGGACGACCCTGCAGAATTTTCCTTTAAGTATATATTCAATAATCATTATACATTTATACTTGAAGACGTATTGTTATATTATGTGTATACAAAATACGGCATGGCCGCCTACGCGATGGGGTCGATGCTCTTGTGGCTCACCCCCACATCAACCATCCCTCGAACGTCGCCCGAGAGCTACTAGTGGCGCGACATTATTGATTAATCCATGAGCTTTTCCGGACGAAGCCCGCAGGGCCACCATTGGACGTACAGTTTCAGCGATGACGTCACGGAGCGGCACGTACCCGTTGTCGTAGGTCAGTAACCCTTAAATCCTTGTACATAGACAGACGCCGTCTCAATAGCGCGTGTTGTACCGTCGCATAATAATAACAATATAATAACATAACACTCATAACAGGGTTGTAAAGAATACTTTGAAAAAGTATTTGAGTCAGTAAATAAAATATCATTAAAAAAAAACTATTTAAATATTTAATTATCAAATGCAATTAAAATAATTTTCAAATACCGAAATATGGTTATTACTTATTACATTTTGAGTTACATTAATTCACAAAAATTTGTTAACATAATATTCTCAAACTTACCTATAAATGGAAGTTGTAATAATTGTAATAAAATAATTTATAAAACACAAGAATAAAAAATACAAGATATATAAGTATTCAGTGCCAATTAAAAATATTTAAATACTGCTCAAATATAAGAAAGAAATAAGTATTTTAATAAAGTATTCAATACTGTACACCTCTACAAAAAATGTAACATAACACAAAATTATATATTATTATCAAACTACAATCTTTATTGTATCTAGCTAAATATATTCCATGCATTGGCCGAAAGCTTTGGGGCACATACGAGTAATATGCCATAAATAATTGTTAAAAGATATTGCATAATAGTAAAACATATTATGGCAAACCATGGCGATACCGATTCATCGATAATAACTACGTCATAATGAAAATGTTTTAAAAATTAATATGTAGGTACTTGTTTAACATTTTTTTTTTTTAATTTTATATTTTTATCTGATCCTGTTAGTTAGTGTTTTAGTTACGCCACTGTCTTGCGTTATATCATTACTAATAATGACATTATAATTTTAGCTTATAATAAAAACTACATCATTGATCAACAAACAATATGAACGCATGGAAAAGTACCACCAGAAACATTAGGCTAGAAATTAATAGACAAATTAAAAACTAAATTAATTAAGTACAAAACGTTTGAGTGAAATAGCCCAAGAAATTGATTATTTGAAAGAAATTGATTTTAAAGTAATGAAGGGTCTCAATGGCATATAGAACAATAAGAAAAATATTGTAATGTTACGTATTTTAGTTTTAAATTTTGACGTGATGGCGTTAATATTTTATTGTGAAAAAGTCCAAGAACATTTTTAAGTCTTTTATTCATATAATATTATTATAACGATTTTACTTCAGATGCAAGATTATCGTCGAAAACGTCAAGTCGATTTTTGATTTAGAGTAAAAATATGACTTATATAAAATGTCAAAGGGAGCTTGTAACCCGATAATCCTTAAACTACATTTTTTTCTTTTTATTAACGTCGATTAGGAAAATTTTCGGAAAAAAATAAATAAAATTTTATTATTTTGTACCTACGCTTATAATTTACATTGCTAAAACATTTTTTAAAGAACACTAAGCGCCATCTATTGGTTAAGTTAGACCTGTCTAACGGTATATGCTATTCACCGTACGTAGAAAGAGGCTTGCGGCTGCATTGATGTGTAACTTTTGTTTTCCCGCCAATTATATTGACTGCTCACAGAGCATGCAAATATCACAGAATAATAATACAAAAAAGCTACAACCATATTTATACAATGCAATAGATTAATTAACACTTAATTTGTTAAAACATGTCCGACTATAATACAATGAAAACAAAAATAATCATGATCATGAGCCTATTTGAACGATAAAAATAATATAATTATAGATATTTGCAAGGTATATAAACAAAACAATTTAACGTTTCAATATCGTAAACAACATAAAAATCGAACACATTAATATGATTTCAACTTAATTACGATGTAAAATCGATAAAATAATTTTAATACCCATAAGTTATTTATTTCTATAAATTTAAAAAAAAATGATAATTAACCTTGTATCTACTTGTATTAGTTATTGATATATCTATTACCTATATAAGAACCTATCATACTTTTATAAATAAAAAATTTAGTCCTAATAACATCAATGCGCTCTGTCGGTCAATGATTGCCAACGAACGAGCATTAAAAGATTATTGTTACAATTTTATTATTGTAATAATAATTGTTATAATATACTTAATATGTTTGTTTATCACCATTCACCAGAATACATAGAATAATATTATTGATACCTAATAAATTTAATCAACTGTGTAATATTGTCTAATAATCAATGTGTACCTATCACATGATGTAAAATTACGTTATTAATCGTCAATATAACTGTAATGTGAATTTCTAATTTGAATAATATGGAAATTTTAAAGCGATTAAATTCAAATATAACAGGAAATTTGTACGGACGTACAGTACATAGTTATACCGAAAGTCAAACCATAGGTATATTTTAAAGTTTTTTGGTAATTAAAATAATGTACTATCATGAATCATAATGATTCCAATGATTGACTAATAACAAATGTATTTATTATTATCAACAAATTCAAGTATTCAACATAACGTCACAACATACTAATAATGAAAAATATTAATATCAAATGTATCTATTTAATATTATAAATGTATAACTTTATTAATTATACAAATTTAATAATGCAAATATCATAGGTCGTAAATTCATAATAAAATTCCTTAAGTTAATTTTTTTTTCATTGTATTGACATTTAAATTGGTTATTTTAACTACTTAAGAAAAACGATTTTAGTTATTTTGATGTAATTTAAAAATAATTTTCGTAAGTAAGTACTTGAAACTATTAACGTGTCTATATAGTTATATTTTAAACACACAACATTTTCCAATGTAGCATTTTCAGACATTTTCGGCCTACTGTCGTAGTAATAGTAAAATAAATTAATATAATCGCAGTATAAATATAAAATATACTTATTGATAGATTTACTTCGCTCGGAATTGTTTTCTTTATGAAATAATTTATCTCATTGTCCCAATTTAACACATATATTCCCTTTTCTTTTTCTTTTTATTCAACTTTCAGGAAAAACCACCTTATTAACATTTAAGATATAACATGTAAAATATACAAATAATCATATCATATGCCGGTACTTTAAGGTGAGTACATGATCAAATGTTTAAATATTTACTAAACATATATATTGCAGTACATTATAACAATACAGGTGTAATAAATATTCAGATTCATTATTATTTATTAAATACTCAAATTACGAATGCCAAAATTTTCATGTAAACGGTTAAACAGTTTTATATTTTTTTTCAGAATTATAAAATACGGCTATTAAACCTATCTAATTTTATTAAAATATTTTGTAAAACGACGAAATCTCGATTTCTTTCAGACATTGTAAAAAGTTAAGTTGAGTGAACTACCTACATGTCGATTTTTCTTACAATCATTAATTTAATATGAATTATCTATAAAATGAGTATAGGTGTGGACAGGATATTAAAATGGGTTGTCGGGCACTCGTTTCGCTTCACTCACCTCGGTCATATTATTACATTAAATTTAAAGCGATATTATTATCAAAAATAATTGTATTTTACTCGCGATTCTGCTCAAAGTTTTTAGATAAAACAATTGTACATTAGCAATTAAAAAGTTTATTAACTACTTAAAAAAGTATTTTATAATTTCAAAAGAGCAAACAGTTAAGCTGTGTAATGATATAATTATTATAATTACTTATGTATTAACTATTAGAATCCAAAATAATAATTACCAAAAAATCGCCAACTAGTAAAAATAATAACAAATTTTCAAATATAAAAATCATATTTTGTTTAAAAAAATATCTCATTTTACTAAATACTTCTTTTAACTATATAAATATAATATATATTATACATAATTTATTATTATTTAATAGAGCCATTAGATTATAAAGATAAATTTTATTAATAATTTGTTATAAGTTATAAAATGCTTTTATTGATTTAATTTATCCTCTAACGTTTCTAAAATGACGAGTCAAATACAATTTTACACTTCTACATTTTGTTTTTTATGTAGATATTAAATTCTAACAATTCTGTGCTGTACTATTAGTATCATACTGCAGCACACAATCTCAAGTTTAATTTTAAAGTAATTTTTTAATTAGATAAAAACGTATTTTAGTAATTTGAATATGTTTACAAATTATAAGTTTGCAACATTTCAACATAATAATTAATGCATTAATATTTATTATTGTTTTACTTTGTTATGTTACCGTTACATTTTATTATAGCATGTAGGCATTGGTACAAAAAAATTTGTACTTAAAAAATAATAAAGTATTTAAAAAATAATTTATTCACACCTATATAATATATGCGTACATTTACAAAATATGAAATGAAAATACATACACAAATACACATCTATTACATTACAAATCCATTAAAGGTTATTTTTAACACTGAACCAGGTTGTTTAAAAAAAACTATTTCCTTTTTTTTAAGGCATGGATAGTATAACAGTGACTATATATACTAACATTTTGATTTTATTAAATAAATCGATTACAATTTAGTTATTCAATTAATAGCAATATCCAAGAAACCTGCAGCAGTACATAATAATTAATCTTTTTCCTGATGTTAACCGGGAATTAGGATACATCCTTATTAACCATGTAGATATATTTATTAGTTTATTACCTACACAATTGATACGAGAAAAATATTATAAAATTGACTTTAAAAAAAAATAAGTTATAAAATATTTATAGTAGGTCAACCGAATCTTTGGCCACCACTAACATGTACCTCCCTTGTTCCACTTTAAGTATTTAATTAGTATTCACAATTTAAACATCACATCCCTGGACCCGAATCACAGATATTATCGTATTAATTATATATACTCGTATATTTGTTATTGCCTTATTGACATAAAACTACTCTGGCAATAAAATATATAGATACTGACGATAGATAGTAATTTTACGATGCAATTTCTAACAATAATAAATAGAAAATAGTGTTAGTCATAACTCATAATATAAAAATATATAATATATAATATAAACGACAATTCATACATTATTATGAATTGACATATATTTACATCTACACGAATAAATAAAGGAAATACGAAATTATAACAACTATTACTGTCATTTAGGAATCATAATTATTTTTTTGATTTGTGGAATAATACGAAAAATTATTAATATTAACACAATATTAGATCTTAAATCAAATCGAAGCTTTGTAAATTAACTCAAAACAAACCATTAAAAAAACACTTATGCATGTTATTTAACGTTTTTAAACTAAGTGTAATCATAGATAAATTAATTGGTAAATTATATATTTGGTTTGATGGGTCATTTCAGCCATTGAATAGTACGCTGTACATACGAGAACGCTGAAAAGAAACTATAGCAACAAACAACTTGATTTGTATGTGAAACTATTATATACCAGATTCAAGAATTTATTTTCTTAATTGCAACTTGAAACAATAATCAACAATAATGACAAACGAGTAGGAGGCACCAATACTATATTTTATAGGCAATAACTATATAATAAGTTATCAGTTACTAATGCATATATACTATATAGTAATACACAGCATATAATGCATAAAAATGTACTTTTTTAATAGAGTTTAGTATATAATACAATCTCTTGAATCTCTTTTCGTATTATTTTTAATTCGATTTATAAGTAAATACCCATAATACAAGTATATCGCGGAATATCACGGCGTATTCCAGAGTTTCGTGATTTTGACCTGTGATGGCATACAATAAAAACATGTAATACATCTAGAATACAAGACGCCGGCAGGGGAGCAATAAACTTTGAATACTATTCGCGTAGACGGTTACTGCGCCCGTGTTTATATCGATATAAGCTCGTGCAGTGACGATGACCTTACAGCGAGATATCATGTATAATATTTAGGTCCATCATCCTGAATTAAGATCTTTTTTTTTTAAATTTACTCTTTTAAAAAGTGTCTAATCGTATTATTTACGATGGTTTGTAACATGAAACCAAAAACCGTCATAATATACCGCCGTCATGCCAGTCAAATCAATGTTTGTAATTTTGTAAAACGGTTTGGCTGACAGCGCCATTGAAGAAGATGCGCAGGCATTCTTCAAATAGACACGTTTTCTATTTAAAAAAAAATATTAATTTTGTTGGAACTGAATTGAACAGTAATGGATTAAAAGAGATTTTTTAAAATATTTTTGTATTTAATGATCGACAAAAACAATATTATAAATTGCACATATCGTTTCGTCCTCCTATAGCTACACATTTCTTTAATACCGACTTTGTCCAAACGTATAGCCTACCCAAAGAATATGGTCTCCCCGAATGGCGGACTTTTCGCGTATTCCGTTAATGGCGGAAACCCAAAGGCGGCTGTAAATAACTTAAGTTACAACAATAACAATAATAACGACGACGACGGCGAAGAAAAATACATATTGTTTTTTGTCTTCGGGGGGGTACCACTTGGCGTTTTGGGAAGTGCTGCTGTGGCAGCGGTTGATGTTGTGTTAGTGAATAATATAAAGTCGATGCGGAAGTGGTGGGCCGCGTGTGCGGGGGTGACCGTTGGACCTGTGCAGAGAGTTCGTTGAACCGGGAGTGAGCGCGCGCGCGCGCAAAACGCTCGAGCCGCTGGCAGCGTTCACACGCACGCACGCACAAGTTCCCGTGTCACTTTGGATATCACGCACCCACGCACCCACGCAAACACACACACATACACACACTCATACACACTCACACACACATACGCAAGCAAACGAGCAAAGGATCCCGCGCGAACGCGATGTCGACTATAATAATATAGCCGCCACCGCCGCCGCCGTTATCGTTTTCTTCGGAAAAAAACAAAAATAAAATGACAACCGCGGCCGAACCGGCCTCGGACTCGTCGCGCGCTCAGTGGGCGAATTCGATCGATCACGTGCGCCCGTCGTCAATCAACGGTTTTCGTTATTTTCGTCGTTATTCGCGCGCGTATTTATAATATTATTATTATTATTATTATTATTTCGTGCGTGCGGGCGCGCGCTCGCTCGCGGGTGTGTGCGTGCGGGACAGAGAGCGATCGGTAGACGGGCGCGAGCGACAGAGAAACGACGGTGCGGAGCGAACGAGAAGGCGGAACGGGTTCATTGGCCGTCCTTTGCATCATCTGTGGCCGTCAGTAAAGAGCATGAGGTCATGAACCTCCCGCCGCCGCCGCCGATCGTCTATATACCTGCGATGGGTGACGCGCGCGCGCGCCCGCTCGCGCTCTCCTCGCTCGTCGCGTTATCACGGTTTATTCCCTCTTGACGCGTTTCGTGCGTCCGTCGTGTAATATATCATAAATATAACGATTACAATAATATCATAAAAAAACCGTTTCTCCGCCCGCTGTTATCTTACGGCGGCGGCGGTGTCATAATACCGTGTTTACACCTATAATAAACGTTCATAATTTCTCCGATACAACGGTCGACGACGACAACGACGACGATGGCGGCGGCGTGCGTGTAATAACCGTGCAATAATATTGTTGTGTACGCACACACACACACACACACACACGCACGCGCGCGAATGCGACTGTGCAATAACACGCTGATGTACAGTTCGTGTTATAATATACGTATATCGTATATATGTATATTGTTGGTACATAATGTGTATACAGTATACGAGCGCTCTTGCCGGTACTAGGAAGAAAAGGTCGTTCACCCCGTGTTATTGTTATAACGTTGACTTCGCGAATCGCGAGCGGTGCACCACTACTGCGGCGCGCTCGTCCTGGGCGCGGCGGTGAAGGGACAGCGCGATCCGAGAGATTAACCGTGGGAAACCCCGTTCTTGTTTTTCGCGTTCTTATTAAAATATTATTATTATTATTATTATTGTGTAACGGATTTCGGCGGATTTTACACGATCACTGCAAGTGCCGAGGGTGAATATGGGGCGGGGACGGGGGCAAGGAGACGACCAGGACCGTCCGGTTGTTCACCCCCTCGGACGATGGGCTACGAATGCTACGATGGGCTACGACGAAGTCTGCTCGACACCGGCCCGCGTCGATATCAAAATAATAATAATATTATCGATCAAACGCCCCGCGTATTGTATTCGTACCGGCGGGGTACCTACACTTCTTATTATTCGGTAGCAGTGCTTATGGGTCTTTTCGTGGGACATTCGATACGTCATAACGACGAATTTACGAGTCGCGGACGCTGTGCAGCCGTAACAACGTTATAACAGCTAGTGATTGTGGTGCGTGCACGTCTCATCGACGGAAAAATCGATTTATTGTTTACCTTATCGAAACGATTTCGTCCGTTGACCGTATTATCTGTTATAAATGTTATAAAATATGTTATAATTATTATTATAATATATTGTTATGCACGATAACACGCTTACGCGCTATGTTGTCGACATCTCCGGTCGAATCCCGTCTGTAAAGACGGATTTCACCTACGACCCTGTACCGGCTCGGCGTTCGGATCGCGATAACGCGGCGTCGCGGGCAAACGCGAAAAAAAAACAGCAAACAAAGCCGTCGCGGTGGATTGGACTTGACATTGGAATGTGCGCGGCACAAGCGATTAACGCGCGTCTCCCTCTCGCCGCCGTATTCTCGTGTGCACGACGTAATAATATAATAATTACAGACATTACAGTGCGGTAACATTTATATTTATGCAGACTACGATGTTTCCGACGAATGCGTCGCGCGCGAACGGCGTTACAGCAGTTCTCGAAAAGTCTTATCTCTATCGACCTGCGCTCGAGTGTTGTTGCGAACGACGACGTTACGCGCGTCTTACGTCGAGCACATGCCCCGCACGCCCCGCACGCACGCAAACCCACCACCGCCCGGCCGCTGCGTTACAGCAAACGGCGTCTGGTCGCCCCTCCTACGGCGCCAAAAAGATAATGACATTTTACGTCGAGATTATAACACGCACGGCGTTTAATGAACAACATTCGTCAATAGTAAAAATGTAAAATATTATAATATTTCGTGCCGGTTCATCGTCGGTCGGGAGGAATGAACGCGTACGCTTATAATAATATAATATATTGTGATTCATGTGCTACATTATGGCGTGTACGTGATGGACGCATCACATACATATTATATGGACCTATTAAAATATTATATTGAATGACGTGTTTCTGATATGGTCACCGCCGCGTTGTGTTGTTGTTCGACGACCGTCGTCGATTGCAGCGGCGCCGCCCCGATGCATTGGTTTTAGGAAATGAGAGCTTTGAGTCACAATTTACGATTTCGTAGTCGAAATCGTTTTGTACGGTGATTACGAGGGGGAATATCGATTTCTGCGACCAGAAACAGAAAAGCAAAACCCTTTGAGACATTCAAACGCTGCTCGCGCGAGTAGAAGCGCTGCGAGTCCCGCGAAAACGAAGAAAACCGAATGATTTTTTTTCTTTTATATACCCACTACCTTTATCTCTGGCTGTCAAGTTCTGAGAATGAACTCGATGCATGGATATGACAAATTTAATTTCCCTGATTCCTTCGTATAATCAAAAGATTCGTGCATAGTTTATTTAACAGAATCTGATACCGTGTGCATGGTCATAAAAGATGATCCATTACACATTCTACAATAATTGCACTTATAAAGTATACCTTATACGCACAGAACTAATATAATTTTAAGCGTATTGAGCGGTAATACATAAGATACTTTAGTTATTTATTTTAAACATATACTAACGGTTTATTTTTAAAACGTTATTGAACAATACGACATACCTATATATATATACGAGTATTTTAAAAAGTTTTAGATACATTATACATACAGTTTACATTGTTTACAAGGTTTCAAACTTTTTGAATGCCTTGTTTTATGGTCTATAAAGAGATATTTTACGTAAATTTCTCTGAAAAAATTAAAATAATATGTTCTGTTAAAAACGACATATTACATTTGATAAAGAATAAAAATAGTACATAATAACATTCACTGGTACATTTATAAGCGCATGTAGTGTATACGTAAACACACATATATATAGACAGTGGCCTATGAACTTGATGATAAGACCTCAACCTTCAATCGTTGCAGTCGAAAAAATCCGATATACATGCATGAAATATTTTTCTAACTATATCGTTTACTTAGCAGTATACCTGCAGCTATACCGCGGAGAGTTAACGTGTCTATACGTTATAATAATAACATAAATAATATCAATAAATTGAATAACAAACTGCGAGAAAAAAACATAATAATATATGTGCGAAATTCGTGCAATAGCTACAACAATATTATACTGCAATATCCGGACAAACTGAAATGCGTTGATGAGAAAAGGATACGCGTTTCGAGCATGATAAAATAAAATAAGGGGAGAAAATGCCGAACCCGAAAAGATGACGAACAAAAAGATCCATCGCCGCCGTTGAGTTTACACGTGTGGTCGTTGGGCACCCGTCGACTACCTATCCGCCACAGCCAGCTCGAACGCAGCTCGAGCGGTCGTTGCCCTCGTTCGGAATCTGAATGTAGGTCAGTAATGAGGCAACGACCCCAGACGACCCCGCAACGCCGCCCTCAGTTATTATTTGTGTACTCAGAACATCAAAACGAATAGCTGATTTCCTCTGCTTCTTGTCGCGATATTTCCTAATCCGGAGTCGCTAGATCATCCACCATCATACCATTTTCTTTTACTATCGACTGTCATCGGTTCGAGTAAATTAAAAAATTAATAATTTGTAGCAGTTTTTAACCGAGTAACGTCATAAAAAAAAACACAAAAAACAGACGTGTCATAAGTAACAACGAAAATGAGTAATAAACAATAATTTTATTATTGGTCGCATGTAGTTATCCCGTCGACCGAACAAAATTCAATAAATGCGGTTTTTTTTTTATATTATTTTTTGTTTTTTTTTTTATAAGAAAGTAAAGAAGCCGTGACGCCGAACAAGGCCAAGGCCAGTTAAACCGGTTCTTTTACGTTCGGCTATTTATATACTTTTATTATTATTACTATTTGTTTCGTCTTTCCATCGCACGTACGTCGTCATCGACTTTCCTCCAAAGGATTACACGATAATAACACAATGGACAGACACAATTATTAAGTGTTTTAAACCGTAACTTACTGTTACAGTGGAATTATTAATTATTGTTTAACATACACTTTATATTTTCTCGTTTACGTCGTCAAACAGAAACGTACGATTATACGAATACATAAAATAATAAACGAACTGTATAGTTCCTTGCAAACACGACGTCGGGCGTCTCTCTCTAGCTCTGGTTGCCAATTAACGCGTCTCTGCGCACCCAACAACACACACACACACACGAGTCGGTCGTTGAACTCGACGCGCTCGCGAGAGAGCTCGAATCGCGTATAAATATAGACCAGAACTTTCGACCGTTCAACTTTCCACGCACACGGGCCAACCTGAGTTGTACAATTTAATTTGTCGTGTGCTTCGTACGACGTGTTAAATCATACGTGTTCGTATTCGAAAACCATAATCTAGAGGGTTACTGCCGCGGACGACTGCTGCGATGACACCTCGTTAATAACAATTAATTAACATGCATCGACCGATAACATGGTTATATGGTATATACAATATTATACAACACACGAAATCGCCACGACGACGAAAATTATACGGTCGTATCGTTCGGCGTCAATGTATCGAATACTTTATATTATATAGTTACCGAAGGATGGGGAGAGTCGTATAGTTTAGGACGTAACTATACGCAAGTAATTCTTAGAAAAATATATATACCTAAATAATTGTATTCGTATAAAAACCGCATATCACATTATTAAAACAAGAATAATATTATTGTGCTCGAAAGCAATGGCGTGATGGTGAACAATATTATAATGTGAAGAAAATTGCCTATAAAATAAGTTTGTACTGCATTATTGTTATATTATTTGAAATAAATAATAATTTAACATAATATACTAGATAAGCGATAAAGCGATAACAAAAAATAGACAGTGATCAGTTGAATACGTAATTAATTCTAACAAAATTACGTGAATTGAGTTACCTTCATTTAAACGACATTAATGACGTTTTATAACACAAGACTTTTAACTATTTTTAGTACATAATGTATTATGTATTAATGTAACCATCAACTCCGTATAAATTAAAACGATATGTCATGTATGAACATTCGACAATCTTATTTTTACACAGAATTTATTTTAGTAGTAGGTACTTATAAGCACAACATACGTTTTAGAAGTACAAGTATTTGAAATACTTTACACTAAATTAATCTTTTTAAATAACTTAAATCTAGAATTAATGTACTTAAAGCCCCATATTTACTATTTGAGAAATCATTAGATACCGAAAAAATACTATACAGGTATCTAATTACTTTTAGTTATCATTAGCAATGAATAATAAATAATAACGTTATATAAAATGACATACTGTATAATATTAATATTGTATTTTATTGACTGTCTGATTAATTGTTTCCAAAATGCACGAATGTCATGATCGTTTCATATTATTTATTCATAACATCTAACTTGAAATTAGTAGTTATTCTGAATAAAACGCGTAGCTATTGTAACTCGTAATTAGATACCTAAAATTAGAGTGACTCGTAACTCGTATCGCGTTACATTACGCACTGTAACTCGTCCAAGTGCCCAACCCTGGTTCACGATGCCACTGATAACCATGTCACGATTACGTCACATGGATAAAAATGAGAAAACTTAACAATAATAATATTGTACGGTGCGAAAACTAAATGAAAAACTTACATTTTAACGACGTACGCCGGCATTCTGTAGCAGCTGTGTTGAGGTGCACGCGGACGGATAATTAATATTAATATTATTATTATTATTAGTATTAATGACGTATCGGCAAAGTTTACGTATTGCAAAACGTCTGGCGACCACTAGCGGTTTGCCCGAAATAATGTCGCCCACAGCACTCACGAGCGCCGTCACGCCCGATCATCGTGTTTATCGCCGGCGAAAACGCGCGGCCGGCGGCGACGACACCTCGCGAAACGCGTACACATCGAATGATTAGTCCGCACACGAAACAGCGTACCGCACGTCCAACATATAATAAATATAAACTATTGAATGCTCGTGACAATTAATATTATTTTTTCACCTAAAATACACACAAAAAAAAAAAAAACCGAATCACGTGTCTTTCGTATATGCCTTTATACGTGCATAAATATATTCATATACACACACAGGTATAAGTATGTGTGTGTGTGTGTGTGTGTGTGTATATGTGTACATAAACTATTTATACGTGCATTTCACGAATATCTCATCCGATCTATCCCCAAGGGTCGTAGTGCAACGCGTGCAACGGGTCTAACGAGTGCCACGGGTACGAACTCGGGGGGGGGGGGGGTAAAGTTTTCTTTTGCGCTTATTACCGCCGTTCTGGAGATGTCATACTACCGCGTGCGTTTGTCCTATAGTAAATGTAACGTGCGATGTGTACGACGTGTACGACGAGTAACAAAGTCGCATATCGTACCTAAACCACGACGGGTGAAAATAATTTCGCGGACGGGAATGGGTGGTGAATATTAGAACATTATCGTGATGGCGAGGTATACGATATAATATATGTATAACCTCCTTTAAGGATTGATCGGATCAGATAAACCTTTACGGGCTTTTCGTCAATCCGAGTCGCAGTGGACAAGGAAATGGCGCGCCCGTGTACGGTCAGCGTGTCACTATATAACTGACGATAGAGGCATATACAGTTCACCGCACAAGGCACGTGACGCACTAAAAAAGTAAAAAAAAAAACACGTAATAGCAGATATATATATATACAATATATCGTATGCGGATATATATGTATATTTATATATATATATATTTGCGTGTGGAGTTTACCAAACTGTATTCGATTTTATATCAATTCCCGGACATTATAAGCGATAGTATGTATACCGCGACGCACTGCACGACAAAAAAAACAATATTATAATAATTATAATGAGAACGGAATACCGGGGCCGATTAATATCGCACCGAACCGAAAAAAACAAACCAAACGATGATAAGTGAACAACAAACGGAAAACAGAACTAGATTTCGATCATAATATTAATATGTAATTTAAAAACACGCGAAAACCCGATGACTCGACGACACGGCCGACCGTACTATTATGTACTCGTTGCTCGGTCGAACGTTTTCCGAAAACCCGCGGAAACGAAAGAACGCGTGTGATTCGTGCGAACACGACGGCGGCGTTGGCGGGTTTTCGGCGGCAGCGGAGAGACACGATCGCGAGCTGATGCCAGCGCAAACTTGGGAGCCGGGCGGCGGCGGTCCGAGCGTGTGCTGCGAATGTATACGAACTGCGGCGGCGGCAGCGGCGGCGTTGGTTGTTGGACGGCGGGGTGCGCGCGCACGGCGGGGCAACATGTGCCAACAGTTATCGCCGGTCATCGACCTCAGCCGTGGCCGCCGCCGCCGCCGCCGCGCGCGCATTTACGTTTACGGTGTTATGTATTATTGTATTTATAAATGCATATACATTTTTGTGACTTATATACTTAAATTAGTATATATTACGTGGGAGAGAGTGTGGATCATTGGTGATATAATCGCTTTCGTATGCGCGGCGGAAAAAAATTAATAACAATAATCGAATCGAAATCGATAGACCCATCTGCCCGCAGTGCCCCGAAACATCGGGGGTGAGATTTTGTTTTTTTGTCCAATTCGACGGGAATAAGATTTTGAATTCATGGCACTGTTAGGCAGTAAAACCGTATTTCCGGGTGTGAGGGGGATGATGTAAGATGTAATATTATCATCCGTGAATGTATACGCGTATGTCATTTTAGCTTTTTTTAGTTCATTTATGAACATTACTTAAAGAACATTACTAATTACAGATAATTGTTTTTTATCTATCTAGGGCTAAATGCACTATAAATATGTAATTAAGAGTTCTACCCTATAATATGCTCTATTATGCTATTAAAAAGCCTCCCGCACTACATACCGCTGTACACATAGTCTTCTGAGTGATTTTTTCCAGAGTAATAATAATATAAAATTTTCTTAGCATATAAAAGAAGTAAATTTATTTTTCGAATTTAATTCAAATTTGCAGTATAAGAGGGTGCCTTACATAAACCATATGAACTTATACATTTTATTTGATTAGTTAATCAAATTCATATGGAACATCTGTTTAGTTTGAATTATTAATACTATAATAATAATAATAATAATAATAATATATTTATAATAATAAAATATTTGATATTTGATACTATTCAAACAAGACAGATACTCTTAAATAAAAAATTTATAAAAAAAACCGGGAAAGTCGCTCATTGTATGATAAGTGTCTACAATCCAGTATATATCATTATTGAGTAGGTCACTGTCATTCACTGTAATAAATATTATGAAATTTGAATTCAATGATAAATTATTGTACAATAAAACGATAATAATTATTATTTTATCATAATATTCAAAATGCATTTTAGTTTAATTTATTTTTATTTTAGTTAAACGTTGTTTGATTGAAAGTATTTTTGTCAAACGCAAATAACATTTATTATTTCATACATTACATTACTACAACAAGCTTTTATTAACATATACAGTGGCGTATTTACAGGGGGGATTCCCGGGTCTCGACCCCCCCCCAGAAAAAAATAATTAAAAAAATCATAAATAACTTGCTACGTGGTATCGAGAAAAATAATATTAATTTATATTTTGTGTTTTTAATGTTTGTATTACAATATTTTTAAAAATAACTTGGGTTTAATTATTAATTGACATTTATTTTCATAATAATAGTGAAATATAATATAATATAAATAATATTATTGTTAAATCATAACTCGTATGTATTTTATTATAATGTTATAAACAATATAAACTTATATTTAATATTAAGACCCCCTCCCTCACAAAAAAATTGAAAATACGCCACTGAACATATAACTTATAAATCAATATCGTAATAACCGAAGGATGGTGTGTATAGATTCGTAGTATAAAATTAATTTTGAATATTTTAAACATGTTATCATAGTTGGTAAATTAAAATATACATTAAGGTGAATAGTTTCAATTCTCCAGAAATAATATTGTATGAATTACAATAAAATAATTAAAATTATTTTTTGTTTAAATATTAAATTTAATAAAACTTAAAACATTACCGATCAAAAAATGCATATTTAAAATTTTAAATAATATGAACATATGTATTTTTAGACTGCAAAAAGAATTACTTAAGTGGAACCTTGTATTTGGTTTTCAAGCTTTAATTATTAAAATTAAAATTATGATTAAAGTAATAATAGAATATCTTGAATATTCTTGTTTTTTACCTACTTTCCACTAATCATCAACCAGATATAATTTGGAAAAACACTGGAAACTACACTCAAAGTTGTAAATTAAAATATTTTAATATTATAAATAAAAACATAGGTATACATTTATACATAAAAAAAAAATTGTAAAATCGCATTACATATTCATAAATCTTTCAACTTAGAATCTAATAAATAATAATTATAAGTATTTAAAATTCAATTTGGAATGTCTTTCACTCAATTAATTTTTATTTTAATGCTAATATGGTTATTAAATCAAAAACAAATTTGCCTCACCAAATAATTAATAATAATATAAATGAAGCGCCAAAATAAGATACTGCTATTTAAAAATTAAATATAAATATAACATTAAACAACAATATTTTGTGTTCTCTCACCCACCTCCTCAAAAGAACTTTAAATACTCATTGTTATATGTATATACTTTTAAAATAACGCAGAACACTGCGCCTAAAACGGCTAAAACACTAATTTTTTTAAAATTAAAGTCCTGCATTTCGTTATGTCTTGAGTCGAGAAGAGATTATAAACGTTTGTCACTTGATTGTCAAAAAAACTTAAATCATTGTATAAATATTTTTAACTAAAACTTTACGTACAATATTCGGAAACATCTAAAAATACACTAATTAGTAATAGTTATACTAACAATAAAATAAATATTACTCGACATCATTAATTGTTGTTTGAAAACAAAAAAATTATGCTTAAAACATATGGGTGGTATGTATTATTGAAAAATAAAATTTATGTTCACAGATTAAATAATATAATAAGAATATTTAGCTATGTCATTATGATTTATAATATACTACGACGTATCTACATTAATTTTTAACGACGATACCTATACCACTTGTTAAAACACTCGAAACGGTTGAAACGTACGAATCACTTCAGTTCTCGATAAATAATATTTTAATTTGAGTTTAATTTGAGAAACAAGAATAATTCAAATGGAATTACATCACCAAAAGTTTAAAATTTGTCTTAAGACAAACTATAATACTGTGATAAATTATGGTTAAGAGATGTGTCAATTTAATGGCTTAAGACTTGCATATTAATTTATTTCATATTTGATAGAAAAAATATATTATCAAATAACAAATGATAATAAATATTGATAAGTATATACGTAGATAATATAGGTAGTTTAGTAGTTAGATAATAATATATGGTTCACTATACCTCAGGTAAGGTTTATTAATTTAAAAGTTGTAATTTGTATATAATGCATATATATATATAATTATTGCAATATATGTTTACAAAAATACAATGTGAAATTAACGATTTATCGGCCTTGCCCTATACGAATAGGTACAATACTGTATAAACAGTTCAATAATAACTTTTAAATATATTTAAATGTTTTAACTCGATTTTTACAGACCTTGAATTACTCAAACACTTAAACAAATAAACTGAAACAATACATACAATCGAAAACCATCCGTATGCTTATTGTACTCTCACATCCTGCAGTTAAAATTATGTGGTTGGTTTTCTCTTTTTCATGAATTTTGTTGTAATTCGCATATAATCCTAAAATATTATAAAATATGATGAATTACGTTGATTTCAGCTGCTTATTTTTGTTATTAGATTATTTATACTTTCATAATGCATGAAGATTTACATTACGTCATTATAATTATTATCATATAATAATGTGTAAATTACTGAAAGTTGTACTTAATGGCACCTATATGTCATCTGAAATACTTATAATAAATTTCTAACGGTGCAACCCATTTGCACCCATCACACTTTTCTTACAACCCATTTGCGTCCAAAATATTTTTTATAAAACGCGTCAAAATCGTGCAACGTTGCTAAACTGTATTTTGAAAAACGATGTAATTCGATTAATTGCGGATTTATTACCTTTTATCATGATTACACACTAGTATAATTATTATACATATTATTTATCAATTTTAACTATTTTTAGTTTTTACGTTACACGGTTACACTCTTATCAATATTATCGAATATCGGTCCATTTTATCTTAATTACACTTCATGACGGCTCTCATTTCTCTTTATGCATGCATTGTACAACCTTACATAAATTACAAATCCTTAGCTAGTATTATTTGCAGCATTATACGTAACATGTGTAAAAAAGTGGATTTTAAAATAACAAATAGGTACTAGTGGTACTACTAAAAATCGTTAATGTTTAATTTTTCGTAAATTTAAATTTTACTTCAGTAGAAATTTCGTTTTGGAACATATAATAAACAATAGTAGGCATTGCGTTAAAAAAATTGTAGCACGTGTGTAAAAATTAATCACTTAAAACCAAGTAAACCAACACTAATCGATATTAAATAAATTCGTTATAATGAATAAAATACTATTAAAGATTTAAAATTTCTGTTAGTTAGAGGTAAGTGCAAAAGAATAACACGTGAAAGTTTAAATTTACAGCCAAATAAAATAATACGTACGAATCTACCTTTATGATTTATATACTCAAATTTACTAATATTAATAATATTAGAAAATGTATATAACGCGAACGACAAAAATTACTGCTTCTCATTCCTAGATTATTTAATGAGATAACAACACAAATTTTTAATATAACAGTCATAACAAATAAAAACAAATAATTTGAATTTGGTGAACGTCCATAAACAACATATTATATTAATAACATGCAAATCTAATTTAAATTCTTTGTGCAATTATAATATACACATATGTTTAGTAATGGTATGTTTACATATATAGAGTATAGACCATCTTATTTTTATCAAATGTACAGAAATTATTGCATCAAAAAACATATTATGTTTCAAAGTACATAAAAGTACATAAACATATCAAAAAATTTATATTTTATAGCAATTTTAAATTATGGATACTAATCATACATATAATTAGCCAATAGGTATATACGTAAAAAAAAAAAGTAAATTTTGTATTAAAATTAATAAATTCATTCAGTATTCTCAACTACAGATATCATATTTTTTAACGAGAAAACAAATTATGCGGATAAGCCATTTAAATGCATGGAATATTTTAAATTGCTTTTAAAAAATTTAAAAAATTTATTAAATTTAAAGCCTAAAGATTATGGTCATATGTGTTTAAAAAATCTGTTGAGTCTTGACGTCTTGAGTGTTTAGTTAAAGACATTCAACGTTATTTAAAAGCCTATAATATGTACAAACTCACCTTTTTTTTATCTGTATAATTTTAACCACCTTCTCCACAAAAATAAACTCTGATTGAATTTATCAACTCCGTCTTGATAATGAATGTCTTCATGTTGAATTGAAAATTTTAGAACGGAGCTACGAATATATTAATTTTACGATGATGCATATTTTTTTTTCTCTGTCATCATCTTTTGGGACAACAAAAATGCTTCGATTTTCAACTTAAGTGATGATTTTTGGTAAAAAAATTTTGGACGTAATTGGATATATTGAGGCCTGAGAAAGTTAAAAGTAAAAAATGTTTATTACTTTTCTAATTAATCAGGAAAAAATAAAAAATTTTTACGCTAAATCAGTTTTTAACAAAATAAATTTCTTTATTTTGTTTTAATTTAAAAACGAATAACCATAAAAATTTAAAATTTTCACCAAGTATTTATATTAATATTTTCTGTATATGGTATAATTTTTTAAGTATTTTTAAAGCTATTTATAGACAATTTTATTTTACTTTTTGTCTATAAATGCCGATAAAATATTATAAATAAGTAAAAATATTTGAAAATGTAATACGTACAGTGTTAATTAAAAATGATAAGTAAAACTATTTAAAAACATCAAAGAGACATTTTTTTTTTTAAAAGCATTGAAAATTAATTTTTCACAAAATTTTTCTAGAGATTATGAACATTTTCAAATGTTTTAAACTTTTAAAGCTAAATATTCGTGAAATGTTCACTTTTTATATCTAATAATAGGCTTAATAATTTAATATAATGTTCCTTATAGGTAGTTTATTTGTAAACAAAAAATCTAAAAATAATTTTTTAATTAAATTCAAATTTAATATTTTTAAGCAAACAAATCAATTTTAATTATTTTGTTGTTATTCAAAAATATAATTTGTGGGGATTTTTACATAATATATTATATTATTTTTTTGAACTAGGTAATTGTTCAAATTATTAACATTAATAATTTTAAACTATTATTTATTTATATCGTTCTATACAATAAAGTAGTATTGACTCAAAAGTTAATAAAATAATAAATATGTAAGTATTATAAATTATAATAGTAATTAATATTAATAATAAAATAAAAAAGCAATGTTTTCGGAAATAACTAAATCATCCTATACTGTAGTAAAAATAGTAAAATAAATGACTTTAATAGCATTGTAGCGATATCAAATAATAATATTAATGATTGCTGATAAAGCATCTTCTCTCAGAATCATTCTTCATTTGCAATGATCGACTGCTCCATTGAATTTAAGTTTAACGCATATGAGTACATTACAATGACTTTTCAATGATGAATAAGTACACTCAACATGATTACATGACCTACTGCGGTATAGCATAGCGACTACCCATAATTTTTACTCATTTTAATAATAAAATGTGGGATAATTGTAAAAAACATGTATTATAATTTTGGATCCTGAAAATATTTGGTCTTCTAAAATTATTTACAATTCACAAAGTTTTTCTTTAAAATATAGGCATGCATGGGGTTTGTGAATTGTGATATGTTAAAATTTTAAAGGCATTTTACTACAATGGGACTAATTAAATAACTTCATTTAGTCTACTGAAAGTGATCGAATAATAAAATATTTATATAAACAATTGAGTGAGAAAAATTTATCTTCAACGTCAAATAATATAATTTGTATTATTTCAATCAACGATAGGTATACATACAACTAAAGCACTACAACCACTACGTACATAGTTTATACAGTAAACACTGTATACTATATACTGAGTATACTGTCTATACTACTGACTAATACCTATGTTCTATGCATATAACTAACTAATACCTATGCGACTATATTATACTAAAATATTAAACAAATTTTGGGTTATACTCACTTCTGTTGCATAGTAAATTTTGAGTGTACCTACTTTTTAATTAGAGCCTAGGCCATTGTAGCAAAAGTATATTAATTTTTAAACACAAAAAAAATCAATTTAAGGGTATTGAACCTTTAACGCTAACCTATCTTTGTTTTGTGTATACGTGACTGGTTTTAATAACTCATAAATTTCTTAACTGCCTATACACTATTCCTGCACAGAGCCTGTGAATAATGTTATCAAAGACGGATTATTTATTGTAGTGCAGAAATATTATAGGGTTCACGAATATACATAAAACTGCACAAGTAAATTGTAACTTCTGTAAAATAAACTTGTTTCACTATGAATATTTTTACGCTGTATATATTGCTACAACTATGGGCTACTAACTAATATCATTAATGATAAATAGTTATATTCGTAAATATGATTTATAATTATTGTTAACATATATGTATATATATATATATATATACAAAGAAACCTCCCCTAACGGATACTTCCCAATAACGAACATTTTCACCACTTTTCAATAACGAAATATCCAAGTAGCGGCTTGTTTTTAATTTTAATTTAAAAATAATGATGAAACGACGACAGAAAACGCGCCTATACTAGTATGACGTCAATAAACTCGTTCAAAACTGATTTTTCACACCAAATTGAATTATAATTATGTATAGATGAATTCCTTATTTTAAATTAATTTAAACGTGCATTGTTAAAATATTTAAATTATTAAATCATTAAAACATTAAAATAAATAACAATTACATAATTAAATTTAATCTAGTAAATATTTTTTCCTTTGACACGTTTACTACCTTTTATGTATTTCATAAGCAGACAAAATTTTGGTAACCGAAAGTATCCGCTGTTAAAAGGTTTCACTTATATACTCGTGCTTAGATACTCGTAGACCATAGCGATGCAAAAACTGTTTTATACAAGATCAACATCAAAAAACGGATGCTTTAATCCGTTTTTATATTTCCTAAGATTAATCCTAAAGAATATTGCAAATATTAATACTCGTAAATCGTAATAGTCATGATACTGCCCTCAGTTACCGCGCATAATATGCAAAATGAACAGTGCAATTCACGTTGGCTAAGTTCGGTTTAAGACCCGGGTTCACAGCTTATACAACTACGTCATCCGTCGTGTCATGTTCCTTGATATTCCATATATTCTGATAGGCTGTTATAATCATGATATCATTCACTAAACATAATGTACCATGAATTAGGACGAGCTCAACTTTAAGACATGACATGATACGATAGATGACTTATAAAATTTAGGGCAGAGGACTTGTAGCATTTGCATATTTTTTTTGCATAGTCACAAAAATAGCAGAGTGCGAAACCAATGCGTTTCATGCTTCCACAAAGCTAGTTTTGAAATTTTATTGTGCATATAAATGCATATTTTGCGTTTTTTTTGGTTTTAGGGCATATTTCTTCCATTTAATACTTTTAGGTGCATATTTTAAATAATTTATCATTTTATCAATATTTTTTGTCGACGTTTTTATTTATTTATTTATTTATACAATTAAAATAACATTGGATTTAAAATTATTTTAATATTTGATCATAATATTAAATTAATATGATTGTTGACTTTTCACAATCGCATGTTTTTTTTAGAAACACGTCTCGAAAGTTACTGATTAGATTGATCGTTTGTTAATAACCACTTTTAACTGTATAATGCATTTGTTTGTTTTTTTTTTTATTAGTGGTGTTCGCGCAAGTTATCGGGGTATTATGAAATAGAAATAGATTTTATGGCCCTAATCGCGACTCCTCTTCCCTGGAGTCAATGGCCCCCTACAATATGTTATTTTGAGATCAATTGTCCGATATTATTTTCGCTGTTTTATTTTCGCGATTTTGACTTTCGCGATTTTAACTGGCACCCGTTCAAAAATATTCATTTTAAAATGCATATTTTGTATATTTAAGTGCATATTTGTAATGCATATTTTGTATATTTAAGTGCATATCAGGTGATTTTTTAGAGCTACAAGTCCTCTGCCCGATTTATAACCAAGGGTGGACTGACGTAAAAAATCGACCCGGGCAATCATAGATTAAGGCCCAGCCGCTCAGGTGTTATAGTATTATAGAAATAGTAAAATAGCATTATACCAGCATACATGTCTTAATATTATTAGCCTAGACAGAAAGAATAAGTGACTTTTCCTCATTCCCAATTATTCGATCATCGTCATTTGGTCTATTTGCAACATACAATTTGAAAAAAAATTTCATGTCTTCAATTTTCAACTAAAATATACAATTATTATCGTAATCTATTATCGTAAGACCAAAAATCCTAACAGCTCAGAGGGCGATCAGTGATCACCCACCCGCCCGTCGGTCCAGTCCGCCCCTACGTATATAGCTATGAATTGACCGACTTTATATAGGTGTTGTGCGTTTACTGAATTTACTCACGATCCTGCAGTAACCAGTATATGTATATCCACGAATATATAGAATTTCACCAGATTTCATGGATATCGCTAGTTATGTCTGTAGGTCCAAAAAATTTCCTGCACAGAAACTTCATGAAATACCAAAATTGATCATATATATGGTTTTATAATTTGTTTAAGCTAATAAATTCCAATATTGCTTGCATTATATAAGTTTAATCATTTATAACTACAACTATATGTACCTATAATTACAGTAATTGTTACATGTTTAATTATATTATTATAATAGTACTAATTTTAGTTACAGCATCATCATTTCTCAAGCGGAAGTTGAATTTTTTTTATTTCACTCAAAAATGTTTTGATTGATTTAGCTTTCATACATACGATTTAATAATACATTTAAAACCTTCATAAATATATAGAGCTATATATAAGGAGGTGCGTATGCTTTATGACTTCTTATATATGTGTTATGTATTTATATTTTATATATATATACGGATAGGTAATAATAACCTAAGTCATATATGTAAATAATAATTAATTTTAATTTTAACACCTAACACAGACGTACTCTCAATTCTCAGTATTCTCACTCATATTTCGAGGAAAAACAAAATAAACTCGAGTTTTGAGTTTAAAGTTTGTATAATATCGATTTGTACAGGATTTATTATATACCGGTATTTTTGTTAACCAAAAACAAAATTGAGTTAAGTTATCGAGATTCAACTGCAATAATGATACAGTATGCCAATTTCCAGTACCTATTTAATGGACTGCTAGTATGTACAATATTATGTAACGTGACAATATACAATATGATTCATTATTTTTTTTTTTTATTGTATGTTGATTAAAATAAATACCTAAAATAAAAATAAATAATAATTATAAACATTTTAATTATTATATACCTAGGTTAAATACGTTTAAATTATAATTTATTAGTTACGTTTTATAATATAAGATTATAATATAAGATTACTGTTGCAGTAGGTATATTGAGAAGTTTGGATATAAATGTATAATGTATAAAAATAATCTGAAATTGTAACAAACAATTCATGGAACTATTGAATTTTAATAATTAGTGCTGATTATAAAATATATAGTAATATTATACTATAATACATTTATAATAATGTATTGCATTATCCCATAATGGCTATATTGTAATTAAAATTTAAAAGACTGGATTTTGATATTTATGACACATAAAGTTTATTTAACCTGGTTACTCTGTTTTTTATTATTTTCAATCGTACAGTTTTACTTTGGCTACACTGACATTTAAAGATAAAATTATTGTTTGGATGACGGATGTTTGGTCGTTTGGTGTGATTATGAATTGTGATAACTAAGACTAACTGATTAGTTTACTTCTGAATCGTGGTTTACCCGGTTTACCGTCAAGCCGGCAAAGTCTAACCAATATTTCATTTTTATTGGTTTTTATATTTAAATTATTTGACGTTAAGCAGTAGTTTAAATCTAATACGATGGCTAAACATCATCCAGACTTGATATTTTGTCGTAAGCAACCCGGCGTCGGTAAGTATAGTACTATAGTGTATAATATTTTTAATATTTACACATCTAAGTCTAATATATTACTATGTTATACACTTTTTTGTTTATTTAATACATACCTTATAACAGCCATAGGACGATTATGTGAAAAATGTGATGGTAAATGTGTAATATGTGACTCATATGTCAGACCATGTACATTAGTACGCATATGTGATGAGTGCAATTATGGCTCATACCAGGGCCGATGTGTTATATGCGGTGGACCTGGTGTATCAGATGCATATTATTGTAAGGAATGCACAGTTCAAGAAAAAGATGTAAGTTATATTTCAAATTTTATCATAAGTTTTATTAATAAAATTCATAATGTTTCAATTATTTTAGAGAGATGGATGTCCAAAAATTGTAAACTTGGGAAGTTCAAAAACAGATCTATTTTACGAACGGAAAAAATATGGGTTCAAACGGCGGTAGAACCACTATATTTTCATTTGTATTTTTAATAATGTATATTACTATTTTTAATTAACTCTTGAAGTAATTATAATTTCAAAATCATTCAACAATATAATATTATGTTACAAATCATAGAATAGTATTATACTTATTTCCTTTTATTTATGTGTATAATAGCAGTTTAATGAATATTCATCATAAAGTGGATCTTTTTTTACCACCCCATACCAATAACCAATTTCAATTAACAAAACTAATATACTTAAAATATACCCAGCAACCAAAATAACAATTGCCCCATAAAGTTTCTTAAGGTCCATAAGTGCTTTAACTTCTTCAATTTGCTGTGGTTCTTCGAGTATCACTGTGTCTGACATGACATCATTTAACCATTTTTTTACTAACCCAGCTTCTATAACTCTTCTCAAGAATCTGTCAACTGCTGGCTTTAACGGAGAATTCTTTTGTAATCCTAATGATATTGGCATATTTATTATACATGAAGACATTATATGCAGTGTAAAGTCTCCATTTTTTGTATCATTTAGTGTACCTTAAACAAAATTATATAAATTGGTAATTGGTATTAATATTATAGATTATACTGTTAATTCACTAAAACTTTAGTCTCCATTATAATTATTAATTTGTATTAAATAAAGTAATTAGAATTATTATAAATGAAGTTTTTATTAATGATTAATGATTTTTTAAATTATTTAATACAATTTAGGAAAGATTTTTAGATTATTATTTAAAAATTTAATTTAATAAAACGCTTATAACATTTAAAACTAACATGGCAAAATAATTTATAAAAAATTATTATTTTTGTATACCATTAATTAATTGAACATTTTGTTCATATGTTTTGATATTTTGCATCATTTTTACATATCTCAAAAAGTATATATTATCATAGTATGCAAATTGTCCTTTAGACACCAAATCAATAGCTTTATCTACTTCATAAACTTCTTGAAACTTCTGACCAACTCTTTGTCCAGTTTTATCTAGTGATGTCATGAAAAATTCTTTTGATTGTTCTCCCCATCCTCCACAATTTATATTACTATCAGCAAGAGCATCCAATGTATCAATTGTAATCCTGTTAAATGTTTTAAAATATAATGATAATAATAATTATTAAAATAATTTTATAACCTGGTATCTGGATTAGCTAATATTGCTGTCATACTAGCTTTGTATGCAACTACAACTAATAAACAGTATATCCACCACCATCCTGTTAAAATTCTTATAGCCCATCCACTGGGTACTTTTGGTAATGATACAGCTACCAACATTCCATAAGTATATAAAATACTATTCTCTATATCTTCAAACAAATATAACCCAGTTACATCTTTGTTCATAAATTGATTAAACTCATTATTTTTTGTTTGGTTGTTGATACATTTTTGTTGTTTGATTATTTTTGGATATTTAACTTTATGTTTTAAAATGTCTGTAATTTTTTTATTTGTTTTATTTTCTGTTAATAGTTCAGGTTTATTTTTTAATATTTTTGTCTTTTGATTATCACACTGTATAATTTTAATTGAATTTTCACTATCTTCAATATGTTTATGAGCTGTTGCAAAAGCATAAAATAAAAAGCCTCCAATTAGAAGTGTAAAAAGTACGCCAACCCACATATTTAATCTAAAAGAAATCAAGTGTAAATACTTTTTTATTAATATAATTTATTAAATATTTTTACTTGAAAGGAAGAATCAAAGTTTTCCATGAGTTATCTGTTTTTGATTCAAATGTTAAGAATGTTAGACATTCTGTATTATAAGGTATAGATAGATCTAAAATATTTAGATGATATGGTGTGTAATGTAAATTACCCAGTGCCAAATCAGCACGGGCAGACCATACTTCTCCTAACAGCCCTGATATAGTTCCATTAATTTGCTTTTTACCCCATTGTTCAGTACGCCAATTTATTGGTTCATATATAACTGGAATAAAATTCATTGCACTTCCAAGCGATTTAAGAACCTAAAACAACAAATTACAATATTTAACTATAGAATTTATTCATTTTTATAATTATACCTCAATTTCTAAGCCCTTCTTATAGCCAGAATTTTCATCATTTTCATTCATTAATGAATTTTTTATTGCAGATGGAATGTAATTAAAAGTTACTACTTTAAGTAAATTTCCTTGTAGATCTGAAACTTTGTCTATGTATAAGTCAGTTTTTTTTTGAAAATTTCTTTTATTCCATATATCTAGCCTCAGTGTAACCAATGCCCCTTTGATTGGTGCAGGATATGGAACAGTTGATAATTCATATATCTCTTTAAAACGATATTTTTTAATAAATACAACATTTATAACTTTTGTCCATATAGTATGATGTTGCTTTGTGAAAAGTCTACGATCATGTAATAACATAAATTTAGTCGTAAAATCCAACATTCTGTTCCTGAAAATTTTGTAATACTTTATAGTATATTTTTCATTTAGTTATTGTGTTTGCACTTTATATATTTAATAAAGTATATATTTGGTTTAGATATAATTTAAATAGGTATTCCAATCTATCAGAATTTATTGTATACATTTTTTTTTATATAAAGAGTGTCTCCATAAATTGATTTTTATTTTTTATTTTGTCTAAATTTAATTTTTTTGGATATTAGATAATCACAATCTACAGCTTACATTTTATTATTATTTTTAACTTGTTACTATTTAGTAAGTTTGATTTTTTCTTATTAAAAAATATTTTTCTGCTGTATTAAGTTGTATAAAAATATATTAGTGTTATCACCATCAATTAATGCAATAATAATTTAAAACATTTGTTAAAATAATATCTATACTATGTGGCTATAAGTGTTAAACACTCTTGTTAAATTGAAATTCAAACAAATTTTATCAATACTATTACATTTATAGTTTATTCATAAAAATACCTACTTCGAGTTAGGCATTGGTAACTAATACACTAATATCAATAGAATACCTACTTATAAATCAAATTTTTAAATAAATCATTTACTTATCACTAAATTTTAGTAATCTCATTGTTTGATCAGCATTTAGGATAAATATTATATTCATATTGCATCCATCTTTTCTAACATTATTTAACATTTGCCAGGTTTGAAAATTTGGAGACATTAGATCTTCTGAGTCATCAACTAATGTCTATAAATTATTTTCAAAAAATTAATAATTTAAATAAATATGTAATATAAGCTATTTTGTTTTTATATTACTTTAAATAAAGGTATTCCAGCAATAGCTTTATAAAATACTTTATCTAATATACCATCATGAAAATGGTCAAGTATTAAATTCAAGCAGGTGGCCGTATCTCTCCATTTGTATGTTATATCTACAGCTAAATTTTCAAACTCAGAATTCCATTTTATTTCTCCATAAGGACTTTTGAAACAATTACAAATGTAAAATATGTTTAATATTTTTTATCAAATATATTTAATTCAAAAATAGAGTAAAGACATACTTAAATTTATTCATACTTGCTGAAGGTCTATCCGGTATCTGTGATTCACAAAGTATGAAGTATTTAATTAAAATAAAAACTATATAATTATTCATATTGTTAGGTATAATTTTCAGTGATAAACAGATACAGTTAAAATTTTTTTTTGAACAAAAATTCGAAATAAATACTATTTTATGAAACAAAAATAACTAAATTTATTTTAACTTTAATCACCAACATAAAATCTATGCTTCTGTGCGATTTGAAAGTAGGTATTAAAATACTGTATGCAAATTGTATTAGAATCTAAACAAATTAGTTCAAAATAATTGAATATAAAATTAGATTGAACTACCCAATTTAATAGAACAATTGCGTGTAGTTAGTTACCGATTGGAATCGTAACTTTCATGAATACATTATTTTTCTTCAAAACTTATTGATTTAAAAACGACATCTAAAAAATGCCTTAGCAAACTATGGAGCTAGACTTGATTAGAAGGTGTTTGTTGAACACTGATATTTCGATAACCTATTTTACTTGATATTTTTTTAAACAGTCATACCTAAATATGTTAAATTCAATAAATGTGCAGGATAGGGTCAGATACAATTGACTCATTCTATACACAGTGCCCCAAAATTAAAAAAAAAAACGAGTAAAAAGTCCTCCTATTCTACCTGTTTATATGTTTAATAAGGATTGCCATAATAATTCTTGTAGTGGACGTTGAAATAGTTAAAGCTGGTCCTGTAAATATAATTTAATACAAATATCTGAAATACCTATTAAATTTGTAACAAATTAAAAACCACTCTTATTTATTAATAACTTTTAGAGGTTTCATAATGATTTTTTCTGTTAAAAAACAGAAAATGTAACTCGAAGTTCCTTCTTATATAAGGTCTTATAGCAATTTAAATTTTTTAAATGACTAAATTACCAGATACACATAGTACATTTACACAATTTTTTTTGATAATTACTTGTAATTCGTTAAAATAAAGAAAATTTGCAAATTATTTTGTATATAAAACTCAAATTTTTAAATTTTTTTTTTTTTTATTATAAAAATCGAAAGACATAAATACATACATTATTATAAAGTAACATTTTCGATTATCTTTCTCCTTTAAGCAAAGCTTGTGTTAGAGAAAGAGTTATTATATAATATATGATACAATTATTATAATTATAGAATTTACAAGATATAGAGTATAAGTTCTAAGTACGTATTTTAATTTAACTAAGACTTCAAAATATTTAATAATATGTATTATATTCTCATCTAGTAGGTACATAATTATTATTATCATTATACATTAAAATAGTTAGAAATAAAGCGTGATAATTATTTTGAAACTATTTTCAAAGCTTTGGCAACTACCAATGACTATATCAAGTGTGGATTTTTCGTAACGGTAGACGTAAATTTGTAAAAGCTATGAGTAAAACAGAGTTTCATCATTATAAGAGCGCAGGTGGTCACTAGTCATCCATCCAAAATTTCAGAAGCTAACAACACCGAATAATGCTTAACCGAAGTACTAATTATTAGTAACTGACAACTGTGGATAAACACTACGCTCTTCACCATTATAAATCATTGCATATAAAAAACGATTCTGATCGAAGACTCTGCAGACATCAGCCCTCTATTAATAAATATATTTTAAAATATATTTATATTTTAAATGTAATAATTTATTTTAATAGTAGTAATAAGGTAGGTTAAATTAATATTTTCATTAAACCTTAAGTTGAATATGTCATTGTGCGTATAAAATATAGGTAATAAACAATAATATATGCGTACTTAGTCGCATAGATGATACCTGCTCAGTAATAGTTATTATAATTCACTATTTTTGTTTATTTATTTATATATTTTTCTTTATAATTGGAATAAAGAAAAAACTAAAAAATATTTGCTTTTAATACACGAACAATTTAATACACCGAAATAATTTACCACGTAAGCCTACGTAGTCTTATCAGGCTATATTTGCTTGGTCAAAAACTTGAAACCGGCGTCGAGTCGCCCTCGATCTCCACTACATTAAACTTTATTTGCTATGCAATTTTCGGTATTAAACTCAAAAGTCACCTCTGGAGATCAGCGAAATCGCGGTTTGACACATTCAGTTGGGCCGGGCTTTTGTTTGGCTCCACCATAACTTGAAGCATCGATAAGACGAACAGCAATCGGATTCAACTTCGTATATCGGATATTCGGATGTTATATTAATATATTATTATTATAAACTGCGAATTACTATAATCTGCATAATCATACATTACATCTATATTTTATAATAAGTTTACGTTTATAATAGGCATGGGTGCTTGGTGGTTAAAACTTAAGGTGGGAGCAAGATGAAGAATTTGCTCTCTACTGGACTTTAAATATAATTTTGAACATTTTAACTTTCATTATTGTTTAAATAAATATTTCGACGATATTTTGACTTAAGTATAATTTTTTTTTTTCAATGTTTTTTCAATCATAACCTACTATTTACTGTTTGATTTTAGTGCCCTCATGATAAATTTCCTGTAGGCAACCATAATCATTGCCCATTGGTACTTTTAAGGTTTTGGCTAGAATAAATTATATGTTAGTATTTTTTGTAGCAATTATATTGTGACACAGAAACAAGTATTAAATATTTCAACACTGCTCAATAGATAGACTATAGCAACAATAATAATAACATTTTTGTACCAGAATACATTTTAATTTAATATTAAAAACAAAATAAAAGTCCTCTATTTAAGTTTGCCCTTGATTTAAAGTCGAAAAGTTCAATTTTTACATTGTCGCGTGCTTACAAGATACAGTTTATATTTTGATATTTTGTAATTTGACATATATAGTATATATACCTACCTACACTTTACAAAACGCACCACAATGACGTAAAATTGAATATAATGTTCGCTACTAAAATTACGTTTAATATATTTTTTATTATTTATTATTTGCAAATGTTAGGTATACCTGGAACCAATAAGTAAACATAAACATAATGGTCATAATGTAATCATGTATCGAATAATTCGAATAGAGATATGATGTACAACCAGGCTATATCTACGTTTATGAAAAATTTAGAAGTAAATTTGTTAAATTTGTAGTAATTCAAAAAATTAACCAAGTGATTTAATGATATTTTATCTCCAATTTATAGCTGCTAATAGTTGTTTACCTCTGTGGAATATTTGGGGGAGAAAAGTAAGATAGGCACCTATACAATATTAGCAGTTGGCACCTCTATTTCCATTAACTATATTATACGTAAACGTAAGTACAGAGTATTATATATATGAATATATAATTATAATATCTTTGTATACGAAGATTAGGCGTACATTGAACAACGGATTTGCATGAAATGCACTCCAAAACTATACAACCGGGGTTAGATTTTTTTAACTTTTAATAGATTAAATCGAGATAATATTAAATAGTCTATAACTCACAGTTATTTGGACTTATTCTCATATTTATTCACAAAAATTAGTGTTGCGAAAATATTCCAATTTTTGTTAGTTTTCTTAATTATTTTGAAAAATAGTGGTATTTTTGACCAGCCTGGAATAAGTAACAATTAGGTGGTAAACATTTTTAGTCATTTATTTACCATGAACCACCTTAAGATTTAAAAACTAGAGCATTTTTAATTTTTTTTTCTACTCATAAAGTTGTATAAGAATTATTTATAGTCTTATAGGCCTCAATAGGTATTTACATCGCCCATAGGCTACATCATTAGACTGAGCTATACAAAGTACGAGGAAGAGAAGTTATAGCGAAGTAAATTAGCTTATATAACCAATCGAGCTGTATTCTGTACGGATTCTGATAAACTATAGATACCTAATTATTAGTGTTTGAATATTTATTGGATGCGCTAAAATTCTCCAGATTTTATGGTCGAACTATAATGCAATATAAATCTCATCGTTGCTTTTTTTTTCAAATCAAAATCAACGGAACAAAAAAAATAAAAAATTCAGCAGTTATAGAGGAAAACATAGTGTAATAGAAAGAGTTGACCAAAACTAACGACATACGTGACGCATATTTCGATAAATATTAAACGCAGAATACAAGTCGAAAGTTACTATTCGTAAGTGTAACAACTACATGGTAAATAGTGCCAATAGTGGGCACTGAAATGCCGGTTACCGCCGAGAGACACCGAGTTGGCGACGTTCGAGTCGAACCGCAGCTAATTTACAAGCCCACACGCTGCGGAGTGCGGACGTGCCACTACGGATTGAACGAGCAGCCGAACAGCCGATCGAGATCCGGTCTGGATCACAACATTAATAATTACCAGACCGCAAGACGTACATTATAATATTATTATCTAAAAGGGGTCTGGTAAATGCCGCCGCGATTGGTGAACGTCGCGCGATCGTGCGGCGGTTGCGGCGACTCGCGTCGGTTTAATTGGCCACACTGTACGGTGGACCGCGTTCGCCCAGTGCGTACCAACTGCGCAACCGACGGCGGCGGCGCTTTTCCCGTCATTCAGGGTTCGGGCTGCTGCAGCGACTCTGTCATGCGATTATTACCGTCGCGTTCACTGTCCACGGCCGTCGACGGCTGACGTGCGCGCGAGCGAGACAGACGGTGCGTTATTTTATACTCCATCCTTTACTATCATTATTATTATTATTATTATTATTATTATTTCTATTTTTTTTTTCTCTCCAATACTACTACGTGCCCGACCAAAAACCGACTACGGCGACAAGTGAGTGTGTGCGCGCGCGTTCTCTCCCCAGTCCCCGTATCCGACCGACCACCACTGACGTCTCTCGCGACCGTGTGTGTGTGTACTGTGGTACGTGTTTGTGTGTGTGTGTGTGTGAGTGTGTTTTGTTAAATCAATTGCCCCGTTCGCGTTATCGCTCCGTCGCCGTCGCCGTAGATCTCTCATCGTCATTGCTCGTACCCAGTACCCACAGCCGTTCGACGCCATCGCCGTCACCGACAGTTCGCCACGGCCATAATATTATATTCGATCGCAGAACACCGGTCCCGGCGGTGATGTCGTACGCTAGAGGGACGGACGATACGACGTCGCCGCCGCCGCTAACCCGTCCGCGCGTCTGATTGCCAACGATAATAGTGTTGTTCTCTCACGCGCAATCGTGCACAGCCTTCGCACGGGCCAATGATCTACGCTCGCATCTCGTGATCTAATTGTACATAGTACATAATAATTCGTCGTCGGATTTGTGTGCGTGTTGTCGTCGTGTTTCCGCCGAATTATTCGTTTTTTGATAATTTTATTTTCGGACGATGTAACGGGTAGAGGGTTTCGCCGATATTTGTTTTCGTTCGCGATGACCGGCCGACCGGCGTTCGACGGGTTCAAGTTTGTTGTGTGCTGGACGACTGACGTGTCGTGATAACATGGAAACGGACATAAAGCAGCAGCGTATCAAACGCAGTAAGCGCCGTGAACGGGCTCAGCGTATGCACGCTAAGAAACATGAGCTGGACAGTGGCGAAGAGGATGAACTGTCGACAAAAGAAAAGGCGCAGAGGCCTCCGCCGCCGAACCGGAGGAAAAAAAAGGAAACCACTCTGTTTGACGAGGATGTCGTCGACGGATTTGCTATTCTTTCTTTCAAGTCATACGAAGATCTCGAAGTGAGTGATTACAACTCGTAATATGTATGTTTAGAGCATCTTATAATGTACTTACTACTTACATAGCCTGTTGTTTTATCAAGTATACAACGAGTTAGGTATGTGGTATTGTGTTTTCTGTTGATACTTAATGGTTTCATAAATTGAAATTTGGATTGATTTGTTTTATACTGCATTGCCTTGTATAAAATGTAATTTATGATTAAGTATAGCTGCATAATAATACATTCATTTAATGATTTTTAAATGTGATGAGTATTACAGAAAAATTGTCAATTTTTTATGATAAAATGAATGTTTTTATAAATTACTTACTTTCTATTACCTAAATGTTATGCTTTTACTATTGGTTTTATAAAATATGTATAGGTAATATTGGTGTATTATAAAAATATGTAGGTTTATAATTTGATGTATATTATAAACGTTTTTCTATACCAAATTACCAACTAATCTGATAATCTGATTTTATTTGTATTTATTTTCTTTTGGTTGGTTCCTACGAAATAGATATTACTAAAGTGGATAAGGAATAGTTTAGCTGCAGGTAATCCATACTTAAACATGAGTACTTATTATTTAGTACCTTATTATCAATTTAACTTTTGATACAACTTGTAGCCTTGATATTTATTTTGGCACTTTGTTTTAATTTTAAATAAGGTATTGATTTTATATTGATGGCAATATATTATATATCAAGTATTTATATCTATTATATACTAGTATGTGATTAATTTTGATTCTATTTAATATTTATGTGATAAGTTATCACATATGTAATAATAACATCATACTATTTAGATAAATACTTACCTACAATTATTAATATTAGATATTCTAAAACCATACCTATCCAAATAATATTTTATCATCTTTATTATTTTAAAAGTACCTAATTTTTTCTGTTATATTCATTTTGGATTAGTTAAAATAATATTTTAGGTGTTATCAACAAGCAACTTTTGAGTTATTCAAAGGTTTTATATAATATCTGATATAATACTTATTATATTTTTATATTCATTATGTTGTTAAAAATTAAACTTTATAGATCAACATATTATCCATAGATATAAATAGCAAGCAAGCTATACTCTCTCTTGCAACACTGCAATTAAGATTGGTTCCATTATGGCAAGGTTTCATGTAGGAATGTACTGAAGAACAGATTTTTTTTTTTTGAATTTCAGTATGTTCAATCACTGGACAAAATATAACAACATATTATTTTAGATGATTAAACATGGGTATAGGAATATTCATATATTTGGTATCTAATATTGTTTTATATAATATTATACCTATATTAGTTAATAAATGTACTTATAGAACAACAATATGCCATTACCTCTGCCACTGATTGTTTCCATGATAAATTTTAATTAAATTTAAATTATTTTTTATAATAGACAGTAAGTACTTATTTAAAGTTTATAGTTATTTATTTTTAAAATTAGATTAAAATATATAGTTAAGCTTAAGATAGCTTATTTAATTACTTATATAATATGATTGATTTTTTTAATTTATTTAAGAATATTGATAACATTTACTCTTTAAATAAGTAAGTAAATTATCTATCTTAATTTAACAATTACTTATTTAAAAATTGAAGAACATATGGCAATGATTTAATTATGTTTAATATTGAATTAATTTTAATGAATCAAAATTTAAGTAGGTATTTATCATATTTTATTTACCTGTAATAACTGAATTACAATGTTTCCTTATACATCTGTTCTACATAGTATACTTGTAATTATGTATTAAATAATTATTGAATTTAATTTTGGTAGTTTAATTACATAGGTACAAGTCTTATCATTTGCATTTAATTTGTATACATTAATTTAATTAGTTGGTTTAGGTAGGTGCTTACAATTATTTTAAATTTCCTAATTTAAAATATAGACATTAAGTTAAAAAAGATAATAATTACCTTACATAATTTTAATGAGTATTAGGTACAAGACGAGGTACAAGATTTGTTCTAAATTTCTCAATATACACCTACTTACCATTATTTATTGATAATTTGTTTATAAAATACATTTAAATAATACAAAAATGTATATGTACATTTGTTTTATTTAAGAGTAGGTAGATACATATATATATATATAATATCAGTGATAATATTAATATTACCTTTTAGCTATGTAGATAGAATTCAAATATTATTCGTATTTAATATTTAAATCGTTGGTTATATTTATATTCAAATTAATTGATTACTAAGTAACAATGATATCTACAAATAATCATGATAGTATAAACTATTAATCAAATTATATGATATAAAATATAGTTAGTATTTGATTGATAATAATGTTGGAACTAGCTATATATTTAACTATATTTATTATTGATCTCAAATATAGATATATGTTATATCTAGCCTTATAATAGGTACTTAATGTTTAATTTAAGGTAATTTTATCAATTTTGATTACTTACTCAATTGGTTAATGTTAAAAATAATTAATTTGGAAGTTATTTCAAACTTTTCTAGTAATGTGATATTATTTTATATGTAAAATATAATATTTTAACTATAATTTTGTATTTAGCTATTTTCCCAAAATTATGGTTCTTGATTTTTGATACTATTATCAAAAATTCAATGGATTCAGTTATATTTTTCCATGTCTTGGACATTTTCATGCCATAATAATATATAGGTTAATAATTTACATGTTATTTAATCTATGAATTTTTCATTCAATTTTTTTTTTCTGCCATGTGGATTGAAGTTTTTATGCTCTTATGGTTGTTTTGTGTGTAGTATGTACAACATTGTACTAAGTAGGTATTTTTGTTAATATAATCTATCTATTGGTATAGTACCCTAATATTTATTATCACTTATTAACATATTGTTTTGTATTTATATTTTTTTTAAATAATAATTTAAACATTAAGTAGATAATATTATAACTCAGAGATTAAAATAATTACCTTAATATTAGGTTTGTACTGACATAGCGATTTTCGATTTTTATATTAAGTTATTACTTATTAACCTGTAGGCTATTAATATTTTAATTAGAACTCATAAATTATATAAATTATAATCGATAAAATATGAATATTAAATATTTATAATATGCAAATAGGTTAGTTACTTAAAAATTAGATATAACTTATTGTTAAATAGTATATTGTTTATTCATTTTTTTAAATTTGTTTACAACTTCTAAAATGTTCTGTGGTATTACTAGATAGGTATGTAGGTATATAAAATTACTATAATATCGAGTATAATATTCAAATTGTAATAATTAGAGTTAGGATTTTAATGACCTAAAAAATGCACTTAACAAAATGCAAAAATTACATAAAAACACTAAAAGAATAAACTTAAAAATGACTAAAAATTTACTTAGACTGGAGAAAAAATTAAATTTTAAAATAATTATTTTTATTCATTTTTCATATTTTACAAAATAGGTAAAAATTTGTTTTAAAAAGTACCTAAATTAAACAAATATACTCAAATTTAAGTTGGCAATTAATTATATTACTTTTTCAATATCAATAGACTGGAGTAGGTAATTAGGATTACCTATGCTACACATATTAAAAAAAAACTTGAAATAAACAAAAATGAGTTTAAATACACTAAAAATGACCTTATAAATGCAATAAAATGCATTTAACATAAAAAATTGCAAAATAAAAATTACACATTCTAAATTATTTTATAACGAAACAAATTTAGTTTTGGGTTAGAATTATATAGCACTTAAAGAAAAAAAATTCAAAAGTCATCAAAATCCTAGCTCTAGTAATAATCTATTAATTTAAAAAAAAATCTAAATTATTTATAATAGTTCATTTTAAATAAAATTACTTTTTAAAATCCAAAAGTTTATTTTTTCCTTATTCAAACTATTAATTTTTTTAATTTTATTATTATATATATATAGGCAAACCCTTTTGATAACATAATATTAAAGTGTAAATTAATTACTAACAACTATATATAATTATAAAATTATTTTTTCATTAGAAGGAAGATAAGTAGTTGGTAAGTAGGTATATATTTACAACAAAAACAATGGATCCATGTAAGTTAAACACATTGACTGTATAGTGGTTCATTTAACATATATTAGGTTGAGCATATCAAGATGAAAAAATGTAGTTAATTATAAGAGATGTGATTATTACAATATTTATAATTGCTTTACAGAATATTTATGTATATTGATAATGGGGATAAATGTTGATGAGCCACTGAACAGCTTATTATAAATTTAAATATATATGCATTTAATGATTGTTGTTCTATAATTGATGCTGTAAATAAGAATGTTTTCAGTTAAATGTTAAATGTTGGTTTGTTGCTTTTGTACAATTATTAATTTATTTTTTTAACACTTCCCATTAGTTAGATAGTCATAGAACAATTGACTTATTAATTTAACTAATCTTAGTGAAGCTTAGGCCAATTATTTTACTGTTTTAAATGTTAATTAATTTTCTAGTATGCTGATTGAATGTTTGTATTATTATGCAAATCAAAGATTTATCGTAATTTTTTTAGGATATTTATAATGTCTTTAATGTTTTACTATAATTTATGATAATCGAAATAACATATTTTTAGATTAAAAAAAACTGAACATCTATGTCTATTAATGTGTACTTACAGTCATTTTTCCTAGAATTATTTCTATTTATGTTAAACAAATAAATATACCTACTGAAAGTTAGTTGGTTACATTAATTGTGATTTTTTTATAGTTTTTATTAGGTTGTGGAATTAAAATCAAAAAAATATATAATTTTATATTTTGTCTGCAGATAATTACTTACGATATTTAAGTTTAATTTTTATTTATTCTTTTAAATATAAACACTAATTTTCTACACAATTAAAAAAAAAAAAAATCTCTTAATTTCTGAGTGGAACTTGAGGTGAAGAGTACTTGTGGAACTATTTGTTATACTAGATAAGGTCATTTTTTTTTACTAGGTTTTCTTAGAATATACTTTCTGGGATAGAAATATAGTCTAAATTATTCATTAATTTTATTGCCTATCAATAGAATATTAAATTAACACAGATTATGTCCCTGATTATACATTATACTTATTACAATTTGAAAATTTAAAAAATGTTAAGAAATATATGTGAGAAATGTCACAATTATTGTTAAAACTAAAAATTAAGGATGGTTCTTGAAATACAATTAGTATGTGTTAAAATTATAAGTTATAATAGGTTAACCTCTATTCTGTGTAAGTCAGGAAATAGGTGCTCAATTTGATATAGTAAATTAATATTTATCAGATTTTAGTATTTAAGATATTATCATAAATTACATTTATTCATTGGAACTTAATTTTTAGTCTAAAGTTATTTGTTTTGACTGTAATAATATTTAATAGATTTAATTAAATCTAATGCTCTGTATTTTTGGATGTTCAATATGTAGTGTCCATTAAATATTATTACACAAAATTACAAATTTAACCATTATAAATAATGAATAAGATTTAACTTTTTTTTCAATGTAATTTAAAAAATAATAAAACACTAAATATTTTTAAATAAATATTATACAAATATTTAATATTAGGTATGATGTTATACTATAACCTTAAAGTAAAAATAAAAACAAATTAGTTAATAGTACAGTATAGAGTATACATAGTTAAAAGAAACAAGTTTTAGTAATGATATAACTAGTTAAGCGTTAATCTATTTGAAAGTTTTGAATTATAATTTTAATAAGTACTATAATTTATTTTAATTAATTAATAACATAGATAATTATTAAATAAATATAGCACATAGTAAATTTTATGGTTATGAAGTTAATTATTTTATGTGTTAAGCATAAATATTATTGTTGATATAAATTTTTAATGTATTCTTAATAATGTATTTTTTATTATTTGTTAAGTTTTAAACAAACTACTTACAGACAATAGTTAACTATTATCCTCACAATAATCAAAAGATTCTTGATATTTTAAATAACATACATTTGTGATTTGTTTATCATAAATAAATAACTTGTTACGTTAAATGATTTCTAAATTAAAGTAATTGTTAATCACCCTGTTTATTAAGTTTTAAGAATGATTGTATTGTTTTCTTACCCTAGTATCTTAAATGAAATTTTAAAAAGTTTTTAAAACTTCCAAAGTTAATTTTAAGTTGCAAGTGCTATTCAAATTACACATTTTTGTATCTTGTTTAACAAGCTATTTTGTTTGATTATTTTGGCTCAAAAAAAAATTAACATGACGTCTATTTGCTAAGCAAGGAAGGTTCAATGTGTATATTTTATAAACATACTATTTGATAACAATATTCATAGCATTGTTTTATTAAAAAAAAAAAATTAAAACTACGGCATAGTTGAGGTCATGAAAAAAAAGCTTCTTTTTGTATAATATAAAAACTTGTAATCATCTATAACAGAATTTATCAAATTGAGTAATTTTATATTAAAATTAATTATGTATTGATTTAGTGTCCTATTAGTTACCATTGTACCTATTAAGTATTTTTAGTTTGTTTATTATTATTTTACACCAAAATGTACATAATTTTGTTTACATATAAAAGAGTTTATCAAGATTATTTAATATTTTAACTTTCTAAACCATAAATAGATGTATTATTTTAAAAACTATATAGATTATAATCTTTTATGCAAAAAAAAAAATTGAACCTATCACTTTTTTTCAATCTGTTATACGATACGCTATTTTGTTTAATTTTGGGGAATTTTGAACTCGATCAGTTTGTTTAATATTTTTCAATTAAAATGTTAGACTCGTTTGATGGTTAAATCGTTTAATGTCTTCACTGGTAACATTTTAATTATTAGTAATAATGCACAGTTGCTGCGTGAATGTCGCCAGCACTGAAGGAACTCGTATCATTATGACTCGATACCCAGAAATTTTATCTCCCCCTATATTGTTAACTTTTTTTCACAAATCATGATACTTACAAAATATCGATTATTTTCCAATCGTGTGTTGCCTACCCAGAAAATTGCCCATTAAAAATAATAGAGTTAATTGATTCAACGTCGTTAACACGAGTTATTGTGTCAATTTGCCCTAACGCTCGGATTATGTTACAAGTAACAGTATATTTGATTCGGATTAGTCTTGCCCTTTAGTTTTAGTTATTACAACTTACAAGCATCACTCGAGTTAAAATAACATTGCATGGTAGTATGACGTATTATGTAATAATGTTATTATAATGCAGTGGTAATGCGTAACTTGTTGCGTTAATAATTTGTTTTCAACGAAAATCTTTGTCACCGGATGACTGTCGTCGAGGAACTGTAATCGGGACTATAAGAGCCTACAAGAGAGCCCTTCCATATTTTAATAGACAAGTGTACAATACAGTTATTATCTTTTGAGACCGACGCGTATTAATCGCATTAAACGGCTGACAAACGAGATTGATTCCCGCGAAGAACACACAACTACACACGCCTGACGAGGAAATAATAATAAAAAAAATAAAATATATATATCGCGTTATATAAAAGAAAAAAGAGTAATAGCCGATTGCAGTGTACGACTGTCGTTTGTATTATTAAACGGCCCGCCGCGGTTGATGTGGTTGTGGCGGGAGGAGGTGATAATTTGTCCATGTCATGTTCATCCGTGCCCGTCCCGGCGGCGCGTGGTGCCGCTCGTCGTTTTATGAACCCGAGCCGGTTGTTCCGACACTAACTCCACCCACCACATCGTCGTCGTCGTCGTTCCTTCCATCGCAAACCTTATCGAACAAAAGCGATGACCGACGGCACGCAGCGGTAGTTCGGCCGTGGTCGACTACCATCCGATCGATACGTGCCTGCCATCCGCCGAATCCGCCACCATTCAGTCGTCGGCGGCGAGGAAAAGTCGGCAGCATCTTTTTCCGCGTCGTTCGGGTGGCGTATGGTGCGCAAACTATACGGTCGTAGCGCCACGTGACAGTCTAGACGCACGTTTTTTGGTGGAGGTGGTGGTGGTGTTGTCGGCGACGATCCAGGTCCTTCTTTGTTCCCGGAGGCTGGTGGTTTATCTTTGCGATTTCGTCGCGCTATGTCGTTGTATTACAACGATAATGATATTATGATATCCGCGGTCATGGGATCCCGGGATAATATCATAATATTTTCCAGAATTTTAATAGATCGTAAAATTTTATCATTAGAAAGACTATCTATATAGGAGATTTCGTAATTAGTTTGAACTGTTTGAAGTTCCTCGCAGTCGTCGTTAATGTCGTGACCCACGACGCTAATCGTTGTGCTAATGTACATTTATGCTTATTAACGATGTTTGTCGTGTAGAAGACTTAATATTATTTCCACGTCAAAACAAAATATTAAAAGCCAAATATATTCTATGTTTAAAATATAAAAACACGAAAAAGTGTTAACTCGATATTATTATTTTACTTGTATCATTGGTTTGTATCATATTAACTTACACCAACTCGAATTTTTTATTTTTCCACATAACTGTTGGGCTAGGTTTTAACATGCTATATTTTATAACGACTTGTTTTATGTGCGTAACCGAGACGTTAAACATCGTTGGTACAAGACAGGTTTTTTTTTTTTAGAAAGAAGAATCTTAATGTAAATGTTAAACAGTTTTTTTTTTTTTTTGCTGGCTTCAATATAGGTACGCGTAAAATTATTCCGTTCGTTTATTCATTGCATAATATTAACTGACGTGTTAGTTGAGTTTAACTCATAATTAAACCGAACTCGAGTAAATCTATACTCTTGTTGGGCTGCATTCTTGTCGACCTTCCACCAATGCAATCAAACTATTTTAAGCGTGGAAACCTTGTTAAATGTTAATAATGAGAATAGTAGATATTGCAAAAACTACAATTTACTCCAACTCTACAGTTAATGATTATAAGCTTTTAATAAAATGTATGCTTATATTTTAATTTAATAAAATCCGTCAGATATGATTTTATAAATATTAGATATAAATGATATAATATTATGCTTATATTATTTAAAAAGAGTGGAATAAGTATTACAATGTGTTGTTTTGTGAAATTTTTTCTTAAATAATTTATTAATATAGAATTGTATTGTGTGATAATTGATAATAGACACAATATATTAGGCTTGTATAATATTTTATAAATAAATTTATCATTCATTTTTAATAAAAGTTATTTATTGGATAAATTAATTGTTTTTTCCTTTCTATATATTAGATTATTTACTCATATTATAAATATTGATCTAAATTTATTATTTGAATTATATTTATTAATGTAACTATTTTTTTAAAGTATTTAAATAAAGTATAAATACTTGACCAATTATACGATATTATCTATCATAGATCAATTAGTAGGTACAACATTTTAAAACTTATGATAAAAATAGATTTCAGCTAATTCGTGTTTTAATTTATTTTTTTGCTTTTAAGTTTTACAATTGTTATATTTAATATTATATAATATAAAAATTACTTTTAAAAATAACTATATTTCTTTAAAAGAATTTTTTGTATATTTACGTAAAGCAATACATGGTAAATTAAACTTCTAAAACCACTTTTATTTGTTTTCGTATTTTTAAATTTACAGAGTAAATTACAGTTTTATTAAGGAAATAACCAGAGAAAAATGTGATTAAGTATTCGTCAGGTATGGCATTTCAAAAATATATGCGATCCCAAGCACTTGTGAAATATGTTTATAATAGTTCCGTGGGGACTGGGTGTGAACAAATATGCTACCCTCATTAAAATACTCTTGGGAACTTATTCTTATAATGCATACGCTTTGAAGTAGGATATAAATTAAGTATGTATAACATAAATAAAACACTTGATTTTTTTTTTTTTTAAGTAGATGTTGAGCTGTATATTGTATATATACCTACTGTTATTCATTATTTTCCAACCTTTTGAAAAATCAAATTGTAGACTACTGATTATACTAATGTATTCATGCTTAAAATAAGTAATAACAACTCAACATTATCCATCAAATAAATATTAAAGTATAAAAGGCAGGTAAAATATCAAAATCATATCATCTTTATTAAAAACGGAAATGTGAAAACAGATAATTAATTTTAAAATTGTTAATGCATTATAAGATAATATTAATAAGTTATTAATACATAATAGTTATTTAATTGTCATAACACTCGTGACATTTATAAGTTGTAATTGATACCCGGCCATCAGTTAAGTTTTGTTATTTCACTTGTAGTACAGGTAACAAAGTTGATGTTAGTTCTTAAGAGTGTTGATTGAATTTAAATGCCACTTGAAAAATATATTTAAATTGTAGTGTATATTTTACTTTAGATTTTAAAAGGTAAATCAATTAATATTATTAAAATTCCAACCATCATAATAATTTAAAATCATTAGCAACTTAGTTATAAATTTAAAATCTGTACTATGTGTAAAGTCTGTACTATCTACATAGTTGTCTGTCACAAGCGTAGATCAATAATATATTTACGGAGAGGGGGCATCTCGGATAAAATTCTATCCTAAGTCTTATAAATAATTGTACAACTAGTATTTAAACTAATAGGCTTGACGGAGACAATCTTGTATTCAGGAGTGTAAATATTTTTGAAAATCTTAACTCCCCCCCCTCTAAAATATTATTATTATAATATATACTGTATTCTTATTGTATAAACTATGTGTTATATTTAGTAATTAAATGTTTAAAACTACAAACTGTTTGATTACTTGTATTTATATTAACATAATGACTCACTCTGCTCATAATCTAAAGCTTTATATGTAAAGATTTTTTTTTTTTTGATTTAGAGTATCTTCGTGTAATAATTGAATCTCTCCTTCGAAGTATTTTTTTTTTACAAGGTCTTCTGATAAATTCTAATTCATAGCTATTACTCGCAAGTTTGTGCCATCACATTATTAATTTTATTTTGGGATTCTGTTTTTTTTTTTATTAAAAACATATTTATTATGAATACTAGATAGCTAAACTTTATTTAAATCTAACACTGGCATTAATTTCTCATCAAAAATGTACTTGAGGTTGAACACGTAAGTCAACTAAAAAAGAAATACATCATCAGGAATATATCACAATCGGCGAAATCTTAACAACTACGATTATCATAGTATTGAAACGACATTATATAGTTTTTAATACAAATTAAAATAATATTTTATTGCTTAAGTCAAATTTGAGTGTTTGATTAGAAGACTAGAGTTTCGACCTAAACGCAATCGGTAAGACAATGCGTTTTATCGGTTGCCGAAAGCAGACAATGCATTTTATCGGCTGTTGAAAGCAGACATCCTAGAATTCTCTAGAGTTTAAGGGGGGCTATCACCCCTTCCCTCCCCCCTTGGACCTGTGAGTGGTCTCGCATCGCTGATTCGCCTATGCGCAAATAATTATGGTATAATATAAAATGGTTATTGTTATATTTACCAAGTTATAATAAATCATCGCATTTGAAAAACAATTTTTTCTATAAGAAATAGGTTTACTTTTTATGTTAAAAATAAAATTAATTAATTATCCGGTTGACGATACTTTATTGTAGGTCACTCCTTTCTTTGCTTACCGTGATACCGAAGATATATGGGTACACGGTTATTTTAAAGTTAAGTAAATGTTTTATTTTTTCTACCCTAAAATATGTTCAAAATTTAAAGCACTCATGGTGGTTAACAAAATAACCTTCTCGATCAAGTTTGAATAAATTAACAAAAACAAAAAAAGAAATTTAAAATTTTGAAATATATTGCGTAGAAAAAAATATGACTAAAGGGTTCAAAGACTAGCTTTTTTTGGTTAGTCATCTTCCTCAAATTGTTAATCTTGGTTACACGTGGTTCATCTTTGTGTAAGTTTGAAAATTTTGCTTTATTACAAGTAGTATACACGTATATAGACATATTAGAAGATATTATGACTGTTTAAAAATATGATTGTCTACGAAAAAGATTTCGAATACTCATGTGAATTGTATTGACTATTGAGATAGTCAATAACTACAAAGGTAGTTTCAGCATTTAACAATAAGTTTAATTTTTATTTATTTTCTAAAATTATTTTACGATCATACAATGTTTAAATAGATACTGTAGCTATTAGTGACGGAATCATGTCAACTATAAACATTTAAATTTTAAATTTCTTGTTGAACAAAAAAAATTCTTTGATAGAATGTTTTAAATCGTTGTCTGAAATATTAAAGGACACCATGGTACGTGCCCAAGTTATAGTGAGTTTTAATGAAAGGTGGGATGAAGTAGAGATAACAAACACTGGAAACATAATATTCATTAAAACTAGTAAAAAGAGAACTAATGAAAATAGTGAAGAAATGGTGCAATGTGTAATAGGAAAGAGAAGTGTTTTATAATATAGAAGAGAAATATAATTAAATTATTATTAAATAGTTATCATATAGATAAATTATTATTATTAAAATTAACTACATTTATTACAAAAATGAAATCTTGTTTTTAAGTAGTTGTGTATAGTGCGTTGGCATCTTAATTCAACTTACAATGAATATAATTTATTTTCCATATGCGTATAAAGAAAATTATGTAATATGCAGAATTGTTTAAATGCATATTGTGTTATTTATAAAGTTTAATATTGCCAATTTTAAATTTATCTTACTAGTTATGGAATGCATGTATAAATTTACATTTAGGTTAGAATAATAAATATATACATATATTTTTGTATTATTATCTTCTATATTATATTATTTTATCGTAGAATATCTATAAAAGATTACAAAATTTAAATTCTATATTAGCATCTAAATGGTATAGGGTTCGCCTAGTACTTAAATAACTATTACTTCACCATATTGTAAATATAGATATTAAAAAAATAAAAAACATTTTTTAATATTTGAAGATATATTAGAATATTCTACATTATTTTATAATAATGTAGTGTAATATTGTAAATATTGATACCTACATTTTAATTTATTATGTGAAAAATAGTCATATATACTTAGAAACTTCTATGTTTTAATTTATAACCAATAAATCATTGATTTGTATGAAAGAAAATTAATTCTAATTAATGGATATTAATTGGACTCAAAATAAATATTTAAATTTAAAATTGAGAAGTAAATATTAGGCTCGTATTATTCCATAATTATTTATAACTTATAAGTAATATATTTAAGATTTTTTATTGATTTTTACAATTATTGAGAAAAAATTGTTTTGCTATGTTTTGTGATTCAAAATTAAAAGTTTAGTTAATAGTTGTGTATAATTAATTTAATAAATAAATATATATTGATATTTTAAATTTTTTTAGAATTGTGTGCAACAATGTTTGGTGAAGAGTGCAGTGACTCTTGGATTAGATCCATCAACTCAAAGCTTTTTACATAGGAATCATCATAAGCATCACCGAAATCATGCACATAACCACAATAATAACAATCATCATCACGACAGTAATTCCAGTACTCCAGTTACACCTGTTAAAACCGAATATAATGTTCCCAGTCCTCCTACAACACCTAATAATTTTAATCATAATAAGGTAAGTCCGACAACAAATACGAAACTAGGAAGTTACCCTATTTTATAAATAAATACATGATTCTAATTTTGAGAAATTTAATTTCTTTTTTTTTCATTACTTAAAAATTTCTAAAAAAAATAGTTATATATAAAAACAATTTTATTCAGTTTTAATTTATGTATTGTTTTATGGGTGAAATGTTTAATATAAAAGTTTTAATTGTGTTAAAATTTTACCAAAGGTTGATTATACGAATGAATATTTTTTATATAGGATTCGTCGTCGTTGGATTTAAAACACGACAGTGAAGGAGGAGACAATGATACTTCTGTTGTGCATTCGAATTCTGTGCAATCCTTTAAAAGACCATCTGGTAATAAAGTATCTACATCATCACTTAGTCAGAGTGGTCAAAGACGATCAAGTTCAAGAGAACGATTTAGTGATGTAAGATCAAAATATTTACCTATTGTATTTTATTCATTTTTTATTATAATTAACACTTTTTTTATTTTATAGGCGAGTAGCAATTGTAGTTCAGGCAGAGGGTATATTGTAAGTTGTATTTATTATTATTATTTTATTACTTTTAATCGCGCGATTTAAAATTACGTATTTGATATTTTAATATTTTACTCATACATTCTTAGTAAACAGTGTACTTAAAAATATTAGCATAATTTATTTAAAAAAATTCTTTGAATTGTAATTCATATTTAAATTTAGTGAGTTGTAATACATTGTATTTTTATTTTTTTAAGAAGATAAGATAGTTTAATTTTAAAATCTATTCATTTTAATAGACGATATAAAAAAATTATAAATACTATTGGTATATTTAAATTAAAAAAGTTATGTTTATCTCTTTAAATTCTGACTAGAAAATGATAAGTATTTTAAGGTATAGTCTTCCCGCAGTGTTGGACACAGCGTCAGCGTCATGGCGCCCGCTGTTACGCCGTTGACTCTGCGGGGAAACCATATTTTTATCAAAAACAAATTTATACTAAGTGGATTATTATTCAGTTTAAATTTAATTTGCTAATAATTTATTTATTTCTTATGTATACGAACTTACATTTCAATTTTTTGCAAAAAAAAAAAAATAGAAAAATAATTAAAACGGGGAAAATGAAAATTATTTTTTGTTAACATTATTTTGTGTTATTATTTAATTTTTGATTCTTAGGATCTTCCTAAAATTAAATTATCTATACAATTTTGTTAATGTTTGTATTTAAACTATTTTTAGAAAAACTGTTGGTTTTCTTAAAGAATTTAATTATTCATTGTAAGCGTTCAAATGTTATTAAAGTTTATTATTGTATTTTAAATGATAAATCTCTTAAGAAGTGGAACGTAGTACAAAGTGTTAGAATGTTATAAAGGATGTCATACCCCCCTCCCCCGTATGTGTTGCCTACTATAGCATTGTAAATTTGAACTCTAAAGTTCCAATTATTATGTGTTAGTTTTAATATTAGAGTAAACTGTCCAATTATCTATATTCTTTCGTTGTTTTTGTTTTTACAATATTCAAATATTTAAACGAGTGTGTAAATCGTATTAGTGAATACAGATAATGTTCTTACCTTTAAGTTCGACTCTATATTAATTTATTTTAATATTAATGTGGCTACACGAAATTTGAACTGTTAAACGTATATTTGCTGTTTTCCATTTGGTAAATAGAGCCAACTTATATAGCTGTAACGTCCTCAAAGAATACTACTGCATACTCGTTCAAAGTTCAAATGTCTTTGTTCATATACTCGTCATATACAGGTCATAAAAAAGTGAGCTAGGATTTCTTTTAAATTCAAAGATAAAGCACGAAGTATCGTTATAATCTTTCAGTCTAAGAATAAGTAATTCTCAATTATTTTACTCTAATTAAATATTAAAAAAAAAAAAATTGTATTAGGATTTTGGAATATGGAATGTTAACTTAATATATTGCGTATTTCGTGTGTGTAAGATAATAATATTATGGCCCGGATTTATATGCATTTGCATGTCATTTCTAAATAGTCCAAAAATAGCTAGGTAAGCTACTAGTTTAATTTGTTGTCAATTGATCCTAAATATAAAGTTTTATTTTATATATTTTGTCATTTTTTGAAATGTACTGCATATTTCTGCATTTTGCGACTTATATTGCATAATGCATATATTCGGTTATTAAATGCATAATATGTAATATTTTGCTTATTTTAATTAAAATAATGTATTTATAATTATATGTATTTATAGCCCATGTAATTTGACAAAGTCGTTTTCTTATCTTATCTGAGACCTATCGGGACAAATAGTAATTGGTTATTGAGTAGATTTTAATGAATCATACATTCGTCGTGTTTGTCGTGATCCGTGTATGCATAACTTTCATTCAATTTTATTTATTTATACTTAATAAAAATAAAGAGTACATATTTGAATTTTTAGTGCATATAATTCCGAGCCCTAATTATAACTTATTTTTTATATCGCGATTATATTTTTTTTTTTACTTACAATCAATATATTTTTTGATTTTTTACTAATTGTTTATTTTTATTATATTTTTAGTGTGATAGCGAAGACGAAGGTGATAAGGTAAGATTTCTTTGAATATTATTATTAATGAATAATTAATTATGCTATAATTTATTAAATTACTAATGTTTTTTTTTAAATTTAATTATTAAAATGATAGCTTATAATTTGAAATTCGTTTGTTAAGATGATTTCTTTTATGGTTATTCAAATTGAGATTTTGAATTAATTCTATGTTAATTATATTGAGAATATTTTAAATGTATTTGAACTGTGGTGATTTTTAATGTTTTTTTTTAAATTTTTGAGTAAATCATTAAAAAAACTTCGTTAATTTTGTTAAAACTACAAATTAGTATTTATTTAGTGAAAATTATGACGAGTAAATAGTAGACTTTTTTTTTTTAATTGAATATCATTAACGTTAATATTTTTTATAGTCTTATAGATCATAACATATTTTTATACAATATTTGGCTACGTATTATTAATATGGAGTGCGTATTTTGATAACTTTTAAGTATGCTTATCATATATCATAAGATTTGGTTTTAATATAAAGAAGTTTTTATGTATATTTGATACGTCATTACTTTCATATGACGCTAAAGTGGTTTTAAATAATATGAAAAACGTTGGTGATAGTATTGTGTCAAAATCTTAACCTAACCTTTATTTACATTTCTTGAGTTCATTTTATTTCGTGTAATCTTGATTATTTTGGTAATAAAAACTGTAAAATATTGTATTATTTTCTCTCTGTCGTCATTTAGAAAAGAAAAAGAAACGACTGTAAAATCTTGTCGGCCCGGGGCCTTTTTGCCCTGTCTACCCATTTCTCTTCTGTATCCGTTTAGTTTTTATTTTCGTCGATTTGTTCCTGAGTAGAAAACCTCTCTTTCCCCCTGGGCGAACACACAAAAGTCTGAAAGTTATCTTTAATAGAGGGGGATGAGGTAAAATCTTCGTTGATGTTTTTCCTTCTACAAATAATAATAATGGGCTTTTCAACGTCGCTTTACAGTGGTAGCGACATGAATATTTATTAAAAGTTTTAACACTTGCGAGCGCGGGGGCAAAGAAAAATCGTCCCATACATCCACAGCACCTCTTTACTCCTCCTCTTATTTATATATGTATAAATATTATATATACTTTGCTGCCTTTGAATGTATTGAATTTTTTATTGCTCATCTCCGTCGCCCGGGCTTTTCCAACCCTCGCGGTGACGGCCACAGTTTAACGACGATTCTCGTGTCTCGGTATATAGACATCGCGAAAATTAATACAGCAGTAGACGCGCAATCGATGTCGCACATTTATCGATGATAATCGCGAGGAGCTATACAATTATTATTATCGAACGTAGAAATGAAATGCATAATGTCCTGTAATATTATCGTACTTTTCTTAGCATATTCGATGACACAAAAAACACAGGTCGATATTTTTTAAATAAAAAAGAAAAAAAAATGGACGAGGAAGTATGTGCAGTTTCTATGTACACGCGTGTGTGTGTGTGTGTATATATATATAATGCGATTGCTGGTTACTATACTTTTTCTCTCGCGGCAGACGTGCAGGAATTTTCTCCCGTGTTTTTCCGCTTTCTCAGCGCGTGCTTATGCGCAAGTCCGCCAAAGTTTTTACGACCCTTGGGGGAAATTCGAACGATGGCGAACGGCGGCGTAACCAGACGGTGGTGACGGCGGCTGTGTGTGCGCTCGAGGAGTGACGCGTGCGCGCCGTAGTGTATCGCGTTTTCCCTTCCCGGCCACCGCCGTCTCGTCGCCTCCTCGACGACAATACGGCGGGTGGCGTGTTCGGCCGCGCTACCGTAGCACCAAGCCACGAGTCACATCAGTAGTCGCTTGGTGAGCTTGGCGCGCGCGCGCGCCGTTGTGTTCGTTACGGTGTTTACGGTCTGCCAAGTCCGCCGCGGTCGTCGCACCGAATTCCGATTCACGCGCGCACGTGTTCGCAGTTCGTCATTTCCCGCCTATTTGTGAGACAATAAAATTGTCGGCCGACTGTCGTTGCGACCGATCGCCCGCGGACACGCGGTTGTTTACGTCCCGACGATCGACACGGAAACGCCCGACGTCGTCGTCGTCGTCGTCCGACATAATATTATACGCGCCGCATAGTATACACCCACACCCGTCCGCGACCATGCTCTTCTCGAAAGATGCCGCCTTTTGAACGCAATAACATCTCCGCTACCACTATGACCGTAGACAGACCTTGTTGCAACGACCGGACGGTAAACATCCAAACTTCGTGTTTTTCTATTTATTACCTATATCAAATATTCGCGAGTCGGTCGTGATGATCGATCTCGTGGCGCGACAATGTGCTGCTCTGTATATGAACATCGTCGAAGAAACAGTAGTCGCGAAAATGTCTTTACTTGAATCAGATCCGTTATCGGGATCACATTTTCACGTCGTGATTACGGCTGAACTTAACCCGAAACTAGCTATAGCTAATAGTAGTATATACGCGTGCGAAACAAAACTCCGTTTTCGAAGTTAATGCTTTCCAGTCTCTGTTATATAGTTTTTTTTTCCGTTTCACTATATTAACTTTATATATTTTTATAGACGTTTCAAAGCCCACGCGGCTTTATGTATCTGCCTTCTCTCTCTATCTATGTGTGTGTGTGTGTCTCGTGTTTTCGTAATACTACGTGCACACAGTGTGAACGGCATACCCCTGGCGGTAGTTTTATTTATGCTACGCCGTGGTACGCGAGGTGTTTGTCGACAACGGTAGCTGCAGTGATCCACGTAATGCGCTCTTGAAGTTCTATTATGAATCAAATTCTCCAATATTGGAAACGACGATATTATCTATAGTTACTAATTAGTATAGATGACAGTACAACGACTACTTGGTTCAGCGTTTGTATCGAGACATCTTTTGTTCAATTTTTTTTTCCATCTATCCCATTTGTGTTATCGAGAAGAGAAAAATGTTTTGAAAATAAAATAAATAGTTTTCATTTAATCGTATTAAATTATCGAAGTGGGCCATGTACATTTTATCAATTAATGATATTGGGTAATCAGATCATAATACATATAACAAAATCTAAAACGAACAAACTTCGAAATAGTAGCTTTAATATAATAATTAATCGCACATAAATATTAGATATCTATTTCACCACGAATAATAAGCATTTATTCTTTGTCTAGGAAAATAATCTTAAGTTTTAATCTATGTAATAAATAATATAATATTTGTACGCGTTTACAAGTTATTGTAACTAATTTTTCATTATCTATATTACCTATGACCTTGTTTAACGCGTATTCACAAGATATTATCTATGAATTAAAAAAAAAAGTGGGAAATATTAAAATATACTTTATACGTTAAATAAACTGTTACTTTGGATGTTAGTTAATAAAATATGCTCGATCATTACAGCATGTCGATATTTGTGTTGAGTGTAGCACTTGACGTTTTTACTTTATCCCGTGCACAATTTTAAAATATAAATATGTGAATAGTTCGTCAGTGACGGACCTTGAATAAAATTTTTAAAATATTTTTATTATTATTTTTTTACTCGTGTAAGAATCCTATTTTTGTTTTTATTTTTTATCGCTTTTCAAGTATAATAATTATGTGTGTACGGTAAAGTACAAAATGATTTTAAAAACATAAATATATTTTATTTTACTTTGCAATTAAATATTACTCTTATTGTACGTCGTTATAGTAGACGGAATTTGTTATACGTATCGGAGGAGAAACATTAATTTGATAAAAACTATTGCAGAAATAATTATTTATAGCTTAATCACTTCAAGGGTCAAGTTTTATTTTTATGTATTTTGATAAAATTCAAATTTATTAAATGATCTGCTGTGAAATAGGTTTGAATGTATTTGTGCCCAAATTGAAGTAGTTTAATAATAATTTAAATTAGTTGTCGTGAAATGTTAACTATCTCATATATTAAATTAAATTGTATTATATAGTCCAACAAATACTAATCTCTAAAATTTACATCGTTCTAATGTCATTGAATTTGAATAGCTCGTCTACTTTTCAATACAATATGGTTTACGATCATTGCAGTGAATCGTTAACTCGACTACCACACAAAGCTTATATGTTTTTTTTTAAGACCTGTGGTCGTAAAACTCGGGGGTTATTAAAATTATAGTAGCTCAAATTATGGCTTTTTAAAAATATAATAATAATAATGATAATAACATTTTATTGAGTACTGAAAACAAACTAGAAAAAATTATATAATTTTTATTTTATTATTATTGTTTCAGGGTTCAGATAATTCTGATCTTTTCAGAACAAGTCTAGTTTCCAGGAAAGGTAAGCAGTCTTTAAAATTTTTTAATAATGTTTATTTTATTGAGCTTTCTGTTATAAAAACTTTTAAGTTGTATGCTACTATATTTTCTTCTTAGTGTCATGTAATTATTAATCTAGTCTATTGTGTTGAACAAAAGTTTAAATTATAATGCCATTTAATGTTTATACGTAAATAAACTTATAAAATTGAAAATATTTCTTTTGAATATTAATAGTGGTTATAATATACATTTATTTATTTTAATATTAAGTTAATATTTAATTTTTAAATATCTAAAACCTTTCTAGATGAATTACCTGGAAGAATTTCTTCTGAACCTACCCAGAATGTATCTGCTACGGTCTCAAAAGAACCTATATCAATAACACCACCAAGTCGACAGCCTACTCCCCCATTAGTTAATGGCATAGAATTTGATAACCATTCTATGCCTGAAACAACCACAGCATCTACTACTCATATTAGGCTCTCACAAAATCCTATGTTACCACCTCCTTCAACAACTCCTCGGGCTCTACAGGTGTCTCAACCAAAATGTCCATCTCCCACGATACCTCCAGTATCCACGCCCCCTACAACACCTAAACCTCAAAATACACATGTGAATGGACATGAAACTTCAACGACTCCTGCTACAGTTACGTCGAGATATTCCCCAGTAAGTAAAATTACCATACATTTTAATATACAATATTTTAAAATTTATTTATAAAGATATATTGTTATTGATTATAATTGCACTGATATTTTTTAGCATAGCTCTTTCCAAATTATATAATTTATATTTTAAAATGTTTATTAGTTATTAAGTTCAATAAATAAATAAAATGGTTAAAACCTATATTATATTACTATTTGGTATACTTTTTGATTTATTTTCTTAATACAATATTCAATTGTTGATGTTCATTATTGTGATCAATAATTAATGAAATGTATGAAATTTGGAATACTCTGTTCTCTTATATTTAATGTAACAATCACCCTACAATTTGGATATTAATTGAAAAATGCGTAAAATCGAATAATGTTAAAGTTCAAAACTAACATAACTTAAAAAAAAATTTTGAACTAAATAATATTTAATAAATTTAATAAAATAGTAGATTCAAGGTATTGAATTAAAGATTTGTTGTTAATCAATAAATACCTTTCTAATTACTATTGAAATATTTAACATTGCAGTATATAAAGAAAACAAATTAGAAGTGATGAACAATAGTAATACAATATAATTTAAATATATTTTATTTTGTTTCTTTAAATTTATTGTCTTTTTGTCCGGACTTTTAATCCTAAGGTTATCGTAGTATATTTCAGTAAACCGTGAATTTTAATGTCAAAATCTAATTTTAAAATGATATGAATTACCATTAACTTACTACTTACTACTTTATTGTTATACTTGCTTTTAAAAGGTAATCAATAAATACTATTCACTTCCAACGTGTAGTTTTGCTTTTTAAAAGTTTTCTCTAAGATTATTTATTTGGGAATACATCTCTTAGTACTATTATACCGTCAATCCTTATTTTAACAAATACATCATTATTGAATAAATTTTACACTAAATATATTTTCACCTATAATGACAATTATTTAATTCATCATCAAATTTATAAAATAATCATTATCATGTTAAGATTAGCAGCGGTATTTCATAAAATATTATTAATTTATTATGTTTATATGTCTACTTCAATGAATTTTATATATAAATAAAATTATTTTGCACTGTATTTTATTTCATCAACTATATAAACAAATAGTTATAGACTATAGTTATATAGTATTTAAACTCTGAAGACCATTATGTATTCCATACACTCGTTTCAAGTTTCTCTTTATAGTTTATACCATTATTGGCAAAGGTTTTTTTTTTTTATTATTATTATATTATCGCGGGGCATTTATACTGTACTCTCCCCGGTATACTACCCGGATTGCCATGGAAACGAGTTCATCTTAAAACTATCGTATTTATCGTCACATCAGTATTCTCTATAAGAAATAAACCAGCTTTAAGCTGCCTAATATCGCACTTGTTTGGATAAAAAAAAAACATATGTGGGTATACACTATACACTCTAGAATCATTTTCATGTTTCGCACGTGCATCATAATTATCATTACAGTGACTTATAAATAAATAAAATAAGTATGATCGCCTTATAAGGGATGTTATCGAACAGCAGCTAATAATATGTTTTTGTTAATTACTACTAGTTATTAATTATAAAAATATAGGTAAATTTATAGAATTTGTTATTTTTGTATTAATATCCGCGTACATTATATTATTGATTTAGATGAATACATAAATATCTTGGTATATGGGCTTTATTTCTTATTTAAATATAATATTTCATTCATTGTCTTCTGTTGAGTATGATTCATATTAGTGTGTGCTATTTTATGCATCTAATACTAATGTTCTTTACATAGCGTAAAATTGAAAAATAGCCACTCACTTAAAATTAAAATTTTTATTTTTATATTCTAAAATAGTGGTTTTATTATTATTTAGGTACCATCTTCAGGACTCAATAGTCCTCGGAATTTTTCAACGAATCCGGTACCACCTACGAGTGCACCGCCATACCAAACACCACCTCAAGCGTGTCCATTGTCTTTGAGCATAACAAATTCTTACATTACTCCTTCGACATCTCAACATCCAGTTTTATCCCACGCTGCATCGAATTACATCCCAAAATCCCAAAATCAAACACCTTCTCCTCACCAACTTAGTTCTCCTTATATGCAAAAACCAAATATGATATATCATCCACCTCACGGTGCCCCTTATCCCTCACCTAATTATCTTCCTAGTCCATATAAATCTGCCCCATCGTTATTGGCTACAGTGTCTAGTGCATATATCCCATATTCTACTCAGTCATCCACAGTGACTGTATCTGCTTCTTCTACGATTCCTAGCACGTCCAGCAGTCCAATAACAACAGCAACGCCGGTAAACAATTTTGGCGCTCCATACCAACCTCCTGTTCATCAACAACATTATCCACCGTTGTATGCTCCATACAGAAATACACCATATATGCCATCTGCGCTATCAAATGCAGCCGTAAGTACTGTTTTAGTTCACAAGTATAACAATTTCATATTCTGAGCAGAGTGATGAATATGTTGATTTTAAAATAATGTGTGTTAAGTTTTTGTGTACACATTCACGTTAAATAGAAGAAATGCTTTGATTTTTAATTTTGAGGGTAGTTAGGAATAATAAACTAGATCTAGTTTGTACCTAAGCGAAATTAAAATTAAAATTATCCACCATTTTTGAAAAAAAAATTCAGCAAAACTAATTTTTTTACATAAACCTAGTTGTTTACAAACTCAATCTTTTGTGTGTGTAACTTGAGAACGAATAACCGTAGATACTAGAAATTTTCACTTAATGTCATCAAATTGTTATATTTATACACATTTTCAAATCTAATATTTTTCAAAAAGTTAATTACTTTTTTCTTAATAACAAAATCAGAAAACATAACATAAAATATACTTAGAATATAGAACGACAAACCGTCTTCGCACAAAATCGTTTTTCGTATACAATTATATATTATTGAATTAAAATTTAACATTTTATGTATTACAGTAACTTAATTGATACTCACCGCACAGAAAAGTAGTACCCACTTATATTTTTTATATAAGGGGTTAAATTAATTAATATTTATAATAATTGTTTTACTACATACTCATTAATTTTAAAAATTAACATAATATATACTTAAAAAGCTAAAGAAACTTGTTGATCCTTGGTTTTATGGAAAAAAATCTTAGTTTTTCTTAGTAGGTATAATACTTATTTATATCACTAAATACAAAATCATAATAATAGACAATGATTATCACCCGATTTTATTTCTATAACAATTTATTCCGAAAATTAAAATTATTTGAACTTATAATCCTTATTTAATTAAGCTTAAAGTATCGAAAAAAATTGGTGTAACCAAATTACGTTATTTCCTTTTAAATTGATGATAAATTTATAATTTTATTTACAAAGAAATACAGAACAAGAGTATTATTGAATTTATTATTCATTAATCAATCTTCAACTATAAGGCTCATTAAAGGAACGGGAGAAAGTCAACTAACTTTTAACTTAAATCTTAAATAAGTTTGTAATTATTTTATTTTATTTGTAATCAATGCCATGTAGTTACTATTTAATATAATATTATAATAGTATTGGCCTCTGAACTTAATCCAACCATTTATACAGTACCATCGATATACTGTATTATTTCATATGTAATTATTTAAAATAATTATAAACTTATACGAAAAATTTCTAATATATTGGTACATTATCTTAAAAAACTTTCAAGTTATTCATTTTACAGTACACTAGTAATTTCCTATTAAAATCACTTAGAAATTGTCAACAAAGTCATTTATTCCAAATACGCTTATTATGTTATTGGTTAAAAAAAATAGTAATATTTTTTACTATTTAAATTTTTATGCATATTTATGTTGTTTTTTTTTTTAACAACTTAAATAATTTTAAATTTATATTTTAACTAAATACCTTAATTTTTTTTTTAATATTACTCATTAATAACGTTTGTTTACCATACATTTAACTGTTATTTGAAAATGCATTGACCATAGTTTTGATTATGATGGTTAGATAGACCATCGTTTTGCTGTTAAGTTTAACAGCATCATTAATATTAATAGAGTTTCAACGGAGCAGAAAACGGGCTTGTAATTAGGAAGCCGAGGGAAACGTTGCACGGAATTTGTTCGCTTCACTCTTTTCTCTCCCACTTTATATCTTTCCCTCCTCTCTTTACCTTGGTACGGATGTTAATTTTTCCATTCGGCTGCTCCGACGAGAAGTCTAGAGAAGGTTAATGATAAAACTACATGATGGCGGCGGTACTGGTACCTCCTTAATTACTACAACAGAGTCCTCCCCTACCTTGTACATAAAGCTCACCGCTTATCGACTTTTGCTCAGCCCAATATAAACTTTTGGGTTTCCACGAACTTACAGTTTTAATTTCCCCTCGTTAAACACTTAAAAACTCCTTCATGTAATCGTGTATGTACAAACAAACCTTTTAACTTAATATCTAATTATTTATTATATTCATTTTAAATTTTCCGTCTTTTTAAAAAATTCCAAATACCTTGTATTTATTTTACGTTACTTTAAAACATAGTATCATTAATATTATTATTATTCTCTATTAATCAGTTTCCAATTTAAGTCATAATAATTTATAAACGTTTTTATTAAAATATTTAAAACAAAATCAAATTTGATAATAAATTACACTTTTAACATTATAATGTAGTATATTATAGTTTCGAAATTTTAATTATTTTCCATTGTTCATTTGTTTAATGTTTAATAGATTTAGTAGTATATAAATGTATCTATGAAAATTTTAACCGTTTTTTGACAAAACCTTGCGTGTTATATGAAATTATTAGTTATTAATTATTGTAATAAATAAATGATTAACTAAGCTATTGAAAAAAAGGTATTTTTCGTTTATACGTATAATTTTGTCAAAATTAGAACTTTAAATTTCAATAAATAAATTAATTCTGTTTTTACTAGTTGAGTTATGCAAAATAAACTTATAATTAACTTTGTATTAGATGTTTAAATTTAAACTGTTAAAATGAAAAATATCATGAATATTTGACGATTTTTGTAAAAATTTAAACACTTGATTTATTTTAATTCTATTTTAAACAGCCAAACCTCGAAGTAAAAACAAATTGATAATAATAAAGTACAAACAGTAATAATATTAATAATTTGAATAAAAAAGTTAAATATTAAAAAATGTAGTACTTTAAACGCTTATAAAAAAATTCGAACTATGAAAACACATTTTCGATATTTTATATAAGGAAGAACAACTTGATAAAAACTATCATTTATTTAATTTTTAAGCATTTTTTTATTTACAAACATAATTGTATATTGTATAAATAAAAAAAAAAAAATAGAAAATTTTAGTTGTCTATAAATAGCACAAAAAAAAACCAAAATTGATTTCAAGAAAACGACATATTAAATATTTTATAAAAGTATTAAATTTTTAATTTATTAGATTTTAAAATGTAATAAAATTGTACATTTATCTGCCCAAAGTAACCAACTAGGTGTAATTTTCTACAAAAAATAGTTTTGCAATAAAGTTAAACTTTGTGTTTATCTGACATGACATAATTGTATATTCAGTGTAGAGTTAAAATTTAAAACAGTAGTTTTATTAATTTAACTTTTTTTTATATTATTTACTAATTTAGTCGTCCCATACATAGTGTTACAATTGTGATGAAAGTATTAGTGGTGTTGTTTAGTATTTTAGTTTTGATTTATGAGACTAAAGTATTTAAATCAAAAGAAAAAAATAAAGAAAATAAAATATTTTATATTTTGCTTCCAATGCATTTATATTAATAATTATTTATAAAATTTGTTCAATTTATATAGAGATTAAGTCGAACTTCTCCCATGTCTGTGATATCAACAAAATCAAGTGTTGTGTCAGCACCTCCTCTTGTTGCACCAACAATTGTTGCTTCTTCTACTTCTACTACTACTACTACATCAATTTTGAGTGGACACCCAGTGCTTGGTAGAGGGCAGTCGCCACGAGGACCAAGTCCAAACAGAGATCGTGATAGTTATATGTAAATTTAAAATATTGAAAAATCTATTTTATTCAAATAATATGTATTAATTCTGTATTGTTAATAGTTTAAATCGAAGTAATGGTCCTCAATTAAATTCTCCTTCATCATTCAATGCTTCATCGTTAGTATTACCTCCTGCTGCTACTCCAACATTAACGCCTACTGTTTCTTCAGCACCTTCTAGTCTTGTGTATAATAAACCACCATTATGGGGTCCAATGGGGTAAGTACACTAGCTTATTACTAAGGAGTATATTATTTTCTATAAAATGATTAAAACAACATTTTTCAGGAACAACAGTATTGCAACATCTACAATGGCAAATATTACTCGACAACATCCATCATCATACCCTCCTCCATTATTTTCTTCTCCAGTAGCTACTGCTACATCGCAGTCTTCTTCGTTGCCATCAGCACCACCTGCTCATAATCCCTTTTCTGCTGAATCTTTATTTCAATCAAGTAAGTTAAAGTTGAAAATATTTGTTATATTTAGCATTCTAAAATGATTTTAATTTAGATCAAGCTGACATGTTAAGGAGAGAACTAGACTCAAGGTTTTTAGCATCATCGCAAGAAAGAACTTTAGCTGTTGGTGCACCGTACTTACGAACAGAAATGCACCATCATCAACATCAACATACTCATGTTCACCAACACACGGCAACACCACTAATCCCTGCTGTAGCTGCAACTGCTACAACTATACCAAATGCTCCAACAATACCACCAGCTCCAACTTCAGCATTATATCCTCCTCCACTGGTTAGCATTAAAAAATTGATATAAAATATTGTATAATATAGTTATAATTAATATATATGTATATGCATTTTGTAGTTTAAAGATATACCTAAATTGGGAGGAGTTGATTCGCCATTTTATAGGCAGAATCTATTATCTGGTAGCTATCCAGGATTTACTCCAAGCTTGCTACATTCTTCAATGGGTCATACACCATTTACACCACCAAATCATATGCCAACATTTACACCAAAAGTAATTTTACATTGTAATCTAATTTCATATAATGTATATAATATTTATTTAGAATTGGTAATTTGCCAGATTCTAATACTGTACATAATATATATTGGTTATTGATAACATTGTAAATCTATAATCATGTAAAAATAAACACGAGTAAGAAACTTGGGGCATGTATTAAACTCAATCTAATGAGCTAATTTTACCATTGCTAAAATTGTATTATAATCATGTTATATGATATAATTGCATTCTAAAACAATTTTAGAGGGTGCAAACCATGAAAAAAAAAATATTGATAATTAAGAACCACCCTATAGACAATATTCATATATTCTAGACAAAGCAGTATTGTCATTTATTTTTAATTTATTGCTATTTTTTTTATTATCATTTTTTTTATACCAGTATAATTTAACATAATGGTTTCATTTTAACATTATTATTTTTCATGTATTTTATACTCCTAAAAATATATTCTATTTAGCTAATTGTAAATTACCTAACTATTGAGTGTATCAGAGTTTGGGGGTTAAAATATTTACTTTTTTTGGTTTTACTTGAAATTTCATGCTTCAACCTTGGTGTTAGGGCAATACAACAAAAATATTTCAAATTACTTGATTACCTACGATTTTGAGCAATTTCCTTGATATATGATCAACACAATAATTTATGATAACTTTATTTTCTGTCTTGCTGTTTGTTATGTTAAAAGTTTTTAAGTAAAAGAGGGGCATTAGCTAAGAGTTTTGAGATTGTTTTTAATAAAAAAATTAAGTGTTTATTTTGATGATTTTAGGTTCTGAACCCTGTAGTTAGAGTTGGTCTTAAACAAAGATTAGCAGGACTCCTATCCCAAGTCTCGCGCTTTTATTTGACATTTTGGACCTCGCGTTAGTGAAATTAAATTAAATTGTGAGACCTCATCTAAAAAAAATTATCTCAGACCTTGCTCCATCCTCCACCTTAAAGATTCAGCTCTGCTTATACTAATTACTAAATATATTATAATTTTATAATCTATATTTATTTATTTTACAGCAGTTGACCGATACATCTAAACCAACAAAGTCAAGTGTAAGTATATTATATATACTACTTCTTGAATCTGACTTTAATTAATTTTTATGATAAAATTTATATAGAAACCTGGAAAATGGAATGCAATGCATGTGCGATTGGCCTGGGAAATTTATCATTATCAACAGAAACAACAAGTTGCAGAAACCAAAAATGTTGCAAACAATCCGTTGCCAAAGACTGAATTATTAAGGCCACCCACACATTTATTTCCACCTAGCCGACCACCACACGATCTCTCTCCGTTTACATCACCTCATCATCATCATCCAGGATTGCCTCCTGGCTATCCACCTATGGGTAATTATTACTTAATGATTGTTTTGTCTATAAATATATTTTTGTATTATTATAATTTATAAATTTATCTATTAGGTCCTGCAGCAATGTTTACGAGGTACCCGGCTGGATTTCCACCAATATCCTCATTTCCACCCAATCCCATGAATGATCCATGGGCTAGGTTACAGCCTTCTCGTGGACTACCCTCACAAAATCCAGCATATGGCCCTTCTGGAGGTTGGCCAATAAAACCAGATCCTGTAGAAACAGAACGTGTAGAACAACAACAACGAGAACGTGAAAGAGAGCGAGAGCGAGAGCGTGAACGTGAAAGAGAACGCGAGAAAGAGAGAGAAAGAGGTCGAGAGCGAGAAAGAGTGAAACGCGAAGAAAAGAGAAGACATATGATTCAGCAGCAGCAGTTGCAGCATCAACAGCAACAGCAGCAGCATCAACAACAGCAACACCAACACCAACAACAACTTCAACATCAACAGCAACAGCAACATTTACAACATCAGCATCAGCAACAGCAGCAACAAGTAGCTAAAATGAGAGAACGATCGCCTTTAAAAGATCCTAATTTAATGTCCAAAGAAGAAGATTTAAATAATATGATGTTGGGTCGTATTCCACCGCCATCTCATTATCTACCTCCGCCACCGAGACATCCTCAAAGAGCTGCACATCTACCAACACATTTTTCACCATGGGATCAGTATAGGTACACACAATTGTATTTTAATCAGTTAAATATTTAAATTAATAAACAATGATAATTAGAGATTTAATCATTTAGGTTCTACGTATTTTCATTATTTTTTTTAACTTTAAATTGTAATCCTATATTTATTTTAGATATGATTCTTTAAGGTTCAGTCCATTAATTGCTGCTGCTGCTTATAGAGCTGAGGAAGAAGAACATAGGGCCAAATTATTTGGATATCATCCTCAAGCCCATTTAAGACCAAAAGACCCATCTCCTAATACTCATCGAACAATGCCTCCAGATATGCAACTACCTAAAAAAGAAGAATCTTCTCAATCTAGGTAGTCCAAAGCTTAAAAAGTTTTTGAATTTGAATATATTTTATTTTTATAGTCAAAATATTGGCATAATAAATTTAATGTTAATTTATTCTTTTAATTTTTCACCACTACCCTTATTAGTGTCCTCTAAGCATAACTACATTATTCTTCTATGTATACATTTTTATTTTACATATAAAATGTAATGAACAATTTTTACTTATTATAATTATTATTTTATGTAATTTCTAAAATTTAAATATGTGCAATCAATTTTATTTCAATGATTTCAATTGAATTAAAATATAAGTAATACCATTTTAATAAATGTATTCTTTGGTTAATGAAATATTATGAATTTTTTTTTAAAATCATATTGTATTCGTGCAATCAAGTTCTTATTTAAAAAAAAAAAAAACAACAAAACAAAAAAATATATATATACATATTAAATTATATGTAACACCTGCAACATTCTTTGTAATAACTATATAGGACACACAGGGTTAATTTTTATTTCTGAACTGATTTTTTGACCCTTGATATATATATTTATATCACGTCAGAGTTGTATACTACCAAATTAAATTTAAAAATAGTTAAGAAACCCAACATTTTTAATAAATATTTAATATTATTTGTAAAAAGTGTTTTAATGAATTTTCATTGCTTTTGTTCCTATTATTGTTTAATATAATGTATCTGTGAATATATAATTTTTACATGGAAATAATTTTAATTATAATAAATTTGAATAAAGAAATAAACCCCATTATTTAAGTTACCAATTAAAATTAATGATGATAATTTTATTATTATTAAGTTAATAAAGTAAATGTTTTGTAAAGTATAGACACTGATTAGTAATTTTGCTGCATTAACTTAAAACTTATTGTATATACTAATAATACTGATAAATGGAAAAAAAAAACCTGCGTCTTTCTATCTACAATAATACAATTAAGTATTCTATTTAGTATATTATTTTATAAAGCAGATTTACATATTAATTTGGCTATATTGGTGAATCGTTTTGCACAATAATCAATATTCTATTTTAATCTCATTCTAGTAATAGTTGCAAATATATGTATATATTATATATTTTTATGTTTTATTGTCAAACTTAGGAAGCATTATGTTGTAATATAACTGAGTAAAAAACTTATTTCTATTATGTGATTTATCAATTACATATTATGTTATGATGATATTATCATTATGTTATTTATAGTACTTAATCATTTTTTTTTGAGAATTTGTAAAAGAAAACTTTTTATCAGTTATCTTTGTATTTCATAAAAAAAAAAAAATTATAAAATAATTATATTTCATCCAGCTACATGAATTTATAAATGGGTTATTTTTATAATCATTATTGATTATTTGCTTTTCAATTAATTTCTACATTTTAGAATGCAATTGGTGTTTCATAGTTTTAATTTGTTATTTTATTTTACGTGCCAGTGATAAAATTTTCAACCAAAAACGCTGTTAGAACATTATATATGATTATAATACACATAAAACAAAAACTTTGTAATTATGTATAGATTTTAAATATTTTATTGTGATTCTAATGTTAATGTAAGTGTATATATACTTGTAAAGTGATGATACAATAATACAATTTTATGTACCACATAACTGTTTTTATTTACCAATAAGACATTAGACAATAATGCTATAATAGTTATACTATTATTCATTTTTCCTTTCTTTCTCTCCAATAATAAACGTCCTTAAATACTGTGCATAGAACTACAGGTGCAAATAATCAAATTTAACAAAAAAAGAAAGTGCTTTTTTCATTTTTATTTATTTTTAACTATTAAAAGTGACACAGGGGCTTCAATTTTTCTGGCTATGAGTTACATATAACTCGTTTATAACTTATTTTTAATAAACCATTGTTTAATTAAGCAATAATATGATCACAGCAAAAACATTTCGTTGAACTCCGTGTAAAAAATGACTGAGTAAAAAAAAAACAAATCTTTAAGCGTTATAAAGATGTGATATCATAAATAAATGTTAAATAAATTTAATTAAAGTTCACTTATTTTGTTTCAATAATTTATTTACTTAGCGAGAAATTATTTTTAGTGGAAATCCATTATAATATTTTAAATTATAATGAACTTCTAATGCATTTAGTTTATTTTTTTCACGCATTTCGTGTGCGGTGTCATATAAAGTAGATACATTATTTCTCGCCAAGTAAATAAATTATTGAAACAAAATAAGTGTATTATAATTAAATTTGCTTAACGTTATTTTATTTTTCATATCACATATTTATAAGTACTTAAAGATTTCTTTCTTTTTTTTACTTAACCACGGCGTTCTACGAAATGTTTTTGTTGTGATATTACCAATTTTTTTCTGGCCATCATAATAGATCTAATAATATCGTCAGATTGCATTCTAGTAATACTTAATGGCATTTTGAGAGTACTCATAAGCCGATTTGTCTGTTTTTCAATATATCCATAAAATCGAAACACTATCTTTGTCTTAATTTTTTTTTCAAAAATTTTTTGTTTGGACAACAGTTTTTTTGGGGAATTTATTTCATCATTAATTTTCTTTTTTTATTAAATTAGTACTTTTCTCTGTTTTTTATTCTTTATTTGGTACACTTTAGTTGGCATGTTTATATTATATATATTAAATATTTACCAATAAATTATAGTAATAAATAACAGTTAAATGACAATTCAATCAAATAAAATTTAATAAATATAATATATGGTTCAGTATGAAATATAAACAGAGAGCACGATGGACACATGACTACAAGAGACTGAAACAAATTTACAAACTAACGACCCAAGACTCAACGAAGCGATACTGTATTACTGTGCGATAGTCGATAACAAAATTACAAATTGAAACAAGTCGTGGAATAAAATAATAAATATTATGTAATATATGAAGTCGTAGTATAGCAATAACGAAAGGCTTCGTAATTTTCTCCCACCTAAGCTACCTGGATCTTTTACTGCGTACAAGAAATGGAGTGGGAGAACCGGTAACCGGTCTGCACGACAACTCGAGGTACGGCCGCCGTGATTACTGATTACAGATTTTATTATAATTTCTCGTTCAAAAGTTCACACGTTTCCTTTAATAGCTTGATTTCTAACCGTACGATTTCGACGATTTTTGCAAAGGATAATCTGCACAAAATTTTGAAATTTTTCCAATTTATTGGATATTAATTGATTCAGTAGATAATTAGTTAGGTCTGTTTAAAAAAAACACCAACATTTACGCTATTTAAACGAGCAACTCCCACTTCGAAATAATAATATACACTGTCGTTTGGCCGGTATATTTTTATTTACTTGGCTCGCGCCATGACCGTGGCGCTGGACATAATATTATTTAGTCTGTACTCTGTATTGGAAAAATAGAGGTCAAAGGCCATATTTGTGATTATCTCTCTTAATTCCTGGATTTATCAATTAAATAGACCGTTTTTCATTTATAGCTTGAACTCTGAACTTTAATTTTTTTAAATCACTAATTTTATGTTGTGTAATTTATAACTGATGTTCGTCTACACAGCTATTGTATTTCAACGTGGTCAGTACTGAACGATTGCGTGTCGTCTCCGTTTTTTCTTATTCCTATGTAATGCGTTGATGCGCATAAACTGCAATAATAGTGTAGTTATTGCCTCTTTGATTTTTTAGTGCTTAGGTATACAATATATTTATACACACACATATTATTGTACTCAGTCTATCGTTTAGAAATTAAAAATGTCCATCAGCACGTTTTTCAACAAGTTATTCAGCAAGTTCGTGATGCACTTGTTCAATCTATTTTGTTTCGTAAGTACTTATTTCATACCTATTTGCTATAATATTAGGTATATTATATCGTGTTAACTTTGAACATTTCATCAGTGATTTTATATTCTATTTGGTACGTTGATATGTATTTCAGTATTGGTGAAGTAATATGTTTAATCCATACTCTGTATAATAATTATATAATAATATCATATTATCATTATTAATTGTTTCACGTGTTTTCGGTTCGCAGATATCAGGTATCGGTATTTTATGGATTGCGTACTTCATGGACAAAAATTTATACAAATGGTCCGAATTCGTTAACTCGAAGCTGACATCAATGCCTGAAATACTGGCGGCCGTTGGTATCCTACTACTAGTCATTGCTATCGTCTATACGTTCGCTGCACCCAAGAACACCAAATATCAATTAACTATGGTATTTACCTGCGCTATTAATTGTTACCTACACTTAATCGTTGAAAACTAAATTAAATCATTTTAAAACATCGAAATTATAAATCGTAACAAACAGGCTGTCCTTAGGCGATGCATTAAAAATGAATAAATAAATGTTCACTTAAATATAACTGCACTGATGATTTGCAGCAATACAAATAGAGTATGAGACTATTGGCATGATGTTTCGTTTAGGAGTGAAGATGTGAATTGTGAATAATATGTAACAGCTGTTTGTTACATGGCAAGGTAGGAACTTTTAAATCATTGTATACAGTGTAGTATATAATATATTGGTAACGTACCGAAGGGCATTGCAGACAATCATTCGTAAGCAGATAACTTGGAATGCTTGAATTGTTCTGGTGTTTACTGATTTGGCTGAGTCTCAAAGTGCAACAACATAGTATCAGACAGATTGCAGTAGACTTTTGTACAAAAGTAGGCGATTGGAAATGTTCATTTGTAATTTAAAGAGAGGTCTTAGAATGTGAAGGCAGATTTTATTGAACAATTTTTTTCTATACACTATGATAATTTTAAATTATGTAAATTATGACACTGTAATTTTTCCATTTTTTTTTTTTTTTTTTTTTTGTTGTAAAAATTCATTATGCAATTTTTATTATTTTTATAAAAATGCTATGTATACCTAAATAATTCGATGTATAATTTGGCGAACTATGATCGAACAGTGTTTATTTCTGTATTAGTGTGTCCTATACGAGTGGACGTTAGACTCACTGGCTATATTTTCTTACTTTTCAGTCCAAATTGTAGTTTTTTTTACTAAGGTTTTATATATGAGGAGAAAAAGATGTGAAAGCAAACATTTTCATCATACTATAGATATTTCTTATAATTTATTAATATTCAATATGAAAACATCATTTTTTTTTTTTTTTTAAGGAGAAATTTGATACAAACAAAACTGGTATTTTACATAAGATAAGATGAAATAGAAAAATATAAATTCACCAGCATCTTATTTATAAACTTTTTGATTGAAGTATATTAATTGTCAAAAACAACTAAGTAAAAAAATGTATAATCAATGATATTGTCTATATTTAGTAAATACCTACCAAAGTACTAATGGTGGATTACATTAATAGAAGATAATATAGCTAGAGTCTAAAGATTAATAATTTTATAAACATTTCATAGATATACATTGATGTGAAAACACATCATTAAATATTCTGTTAAAATGCTTAGGTACAAAATATAAAATGTTATAATTATTATTATATAATGTCTATTACAATTTAAATCTCATTATATATAATGCAAACAAAATAATTAGATAACATTAATACTATATTAATAGTTTAGACGACTCCTTAGGAGTTTTTCGAAGCATCAAAGTAAAATTAAAATAGTGTACACAATTTTTATAAAACTTAATATTTAAATACATTTCAAATGAGAATTAATATTGTCGCTTACGATGTGAAGAACATTAACAAATCAAAGTATAACTATTTTATATTTAAATAAAAGATTTATTACAAATTTTTGCGATTTCAAATTGATATTTACGATGAAATAACTAAAATATTCAATAAATTATCAGGTCTTTGTTTACCGTTTACCTATGATCTGAAGTCTTAAACAAGTCAAACGTCTGAAATATATGAGCTCACGTCGTACCACCAACTCGAGGAGATTATGTGTTTTGTTTAATCGAGTTATGGAAATTATATTATTTATTACTGCCTGTTCAGAGCCACAATCTACCAATTCAGCCAAATCACACTATGTCAAAAACTCTAAAACTCATAAGTCTAGTACAGGTATACCTACTTAACATAGAGTTGTAAAAAAACTATTAAATTTTAAAATGATAAATAATATTTTCAAGAGATAAGATATATTGCTGTATAATAGACCTTTACACTTTACATTTTTTTTTATAGGTCATGATTTATGTTTTCAGATTTTAATTTAAGTTGTAGTAAGACACTAATTATTTGCAATAGAAAATATTAAATGTCAGTGCATCTTCCAGTGGTGTCGTACCTTTATATGAATTGAAACAATCGCTTCATTTAAAAAAGAGGGTGGGTGGTTTTATTTGTATGTGTTTTTGTTTTTACATTACATAATACTTATACTAAATAATTAAATAAATAACTAAAGTTATTAGTTATTAGAGGTAGACAACGAATTATTTCCTAATCTGTTTACCAAAATATTTTGATTTTGCTTCGCTTAAATTTATATTACTCGGCACTACTGGCACCTGCCGATATAGTCATACCAAAATATTCTAGATCGATTCATAATGCTGTATTTTAATTCAATACTCATGTTTTTTGTTAAAATTCAATCAGAAAAGTAATACTACTGTCTACTGTATAAAAAACAAAACATTAATTTTCGAATTGATATACATGTACTGACAGAATTTATGCTTTATTGGTAGAATGGTTGCAATACACACATTTTATCTCAAAACGCTGCACGTTTCAACAGTGGTAGACACTATAGTCTATAATTTTATTGATGTATTTACATTAGTTTATAAGTTAGAAATCATATACTATGAACCTTGGCGACAGTGAAGTAGGTAGTTATCGCATTACTTTGTAAAACCTACCGTAATTATAGTAATTAGTAAGCCGTCACTGAACATACAATACCACCTACAACTGTTTATCTGAGGGGATCAAAAGAAAAAACCGACAATTGGCAAAATCGATTTTGTTTTAAAGTGTAAAAAAAAATAAACAACCGTAGATATATTATATTCTATTACTACCCAAAATTTGGTACTCGTGGAGGAATAGAATTCCGCCAAATTATTTCGTTTCTATTCATTAATTGATAAACGCGACTTTAGTGGTCGTCAAATGACATTAACAGTTTTAATTTATTCATTTTGTTATTTTCAAATTTACGTGCTTTGTAATAAATAATAATTAAATTATTATTTTAATCACTGTTGATATTTCCTTCACAGGTTCACAGACTACATTCAGTAAGACGACGATTTTTGAAATAGTATTACGTTTCGATAAGGAATAATTTTTGTAACGTAATAACTTATACCTAACTAATAAGTATGGAACTACGCGCGATAATAAAACAGTTCATCGGCGAATATCTATCAATATAAAATGATGCGCCACGCAACAATAGGAGTAACACAAAATGTAAATGTTAAACATTTAAATTTATTATTATTTAACCATACCGTCATGCCGGACCATGCCACATAGCCGTCATTAAGTATTGTTCTTTAATTCGTGACTATTTCGTGTGGTGCACACCCTCGTGATAGCACGTCGGCAAGATTCTCATTTGATTTCACACGCCCACATTCCGAACAATTCGTCAATGTATTTACCCGCGAGATTTGCAACAAATATTTTCCATTTTCTTCAGTTTACGCTCTACGGACAGCCAAGCCAAGCCGACAGTTGAATCTGTTCAAAATTGACTTTATGATAATATATTCATTCTAAGTGCCGGTTTAATTGCGTGCATTAGTCGTGATAAAAGTACCGTCGCGCACAATTCTAATCTAGGAATTTATATTACTTAACCGGCGCGATACGCGATTTTAGTATTTTACACGCAGTAATTGAGATTTAATGACACCGTTGCCGTATCTTTTGCGTAGATATAGATACACGCACCGTATGTCTTCATTAATACATCTGCGAACCCGCGTATTTCAATGCGTTTTCCATTATTAGATCTCAACCAACGGAGTATATTAAATTAATTAAGGCAATTGAACTCATTTAAACAGCTATTGTAGTTTTCCAACTTCAATTGTACGCGCGTTGAGGAACTGGACTGTCTCAACAAATAAATTATGCATTAATATTTTTCCAACTAGCAGGTATATTACCTAATTTAATGGATCAAATAATGTCGCTTGACCGGAAATAATACGTCTTTTCGTTATATATTTGTGTATTTATTTTTGGTATTTGTACGATGTAGCCGATGTAGGTTTAGTAATAAATTTTCGGATCCCGATATAAACCTTAAGTGTTTTCACTCTTTCTCTATCCGGTCGTTACATCACATTTATTAGGATTAGAAAATAAATATGTGTGATTTGCGATTTATTTTAATAATTCAAATTCTGAAGCTTTAATAGAAGTCTGATAGATAAGTTTAAACCAAAATTCAATAACCGATTGTTTTACATAGTATTTTATTAAAATTTAAAGTGATTGAATAGTAAACGAATGGATATAAAATATGAAAGAAAAAACAACGAAATACCCTATGGCCTTTATCTTTAAAGTGTAAATACCGTCTATACCTATGTCTATATAAATTTAGTAATTACACAATATGTATTAACTTTTATATTGACTTTTATGTATGTATTTAAATTTAAGCATGTGTTACATTTTAACATTAGAATATTTTATAATTTATAGTTATCTTTTCTGCTCATAATCGTCTTGATTGGTGAATTCGTGTTGGGTGTTGTTGTGTATAACATACGCAGTGACATGGAACAATACGCATTGAGTCAAATGGAATATACAATCAGCACTTACAATAAAACCGGAAGCGAAGCTTCTAGACAGTCCTGGAATTTATTACAATCTGACGTAAGCTTAATGATATAAAATGATAATAATTTTTACAAGTTAACTAATTTTTATGCACTTTAAATAATAAGAATGAAATGTTTTTATGCTTTAAAGATTTATAAGACATACTATTATATTCTTGTATATGCATGTATTACAGGGCCGGATTAAGATTTTCGCCGCCCATAGGCTGAAATAAATTTACCACCTAATTTACATAGGTATTGATATTTTACTTCTATAAGTAATGTGTAAAAAACCCTCCACACCTCATATTAAAAAAATGATCATCAATAAAATAAAAAAATAAAATAAATACTTTATGTATATTATTATTGATGAATGAAAACTCCTTAAGCATGTTAAAAGAAAATACAAAAAAATAAATATTTTTCATATTCTTTATTCTTTAGACTATAGTCTTACGTCTTTATTTTTTTTTTTTGCAAAGTCTTCAATGATGTCGTCATAGGATAACTGATTAATTAATTCATATTCAATACTTAGTATAGCAAGTGCATTTCATCAATCCAGTGACATTGTAGATTGGAGATAATTAAATTATTTTTTATTTTTTTCAAGCAAGAAAATGAACGTTCAGCTGAACAGTCATTGCAGTAGATGTAAATATTTCGAGTGCTATTTCGATGTTGGGATAAATTTAAATTCCGTTTTTTTCATGTAAAATTTGAAAAAGTTTGGGAAAATTTTTTTGCTTATCGACAGCCAGTTGTATTATGTGTGCTTTTAAGTGTAGACATTCATTAATTATTAATTAATTAATTTAAATCTATATCATCATAGTATATTTCATTAAGTTGTGTAGCTCTTTTAACAATATCATTATGTGATAAACTTTCAAGGTTGACAATAAAAGCAAATGGAAATCACTGCTTTAAAACGAATACAAATAAACGACCAGTCGATTTTGTTACAGCGTGGTGTATAGCAAAATAATAAACTTAGTACGAGTATCTTATAATATAGGTACCTACAATATTTGAGGCGTCATCGCTTATCGCGGAAATTTCTCCACATTGTACATTATCTACTATAATAATTATTATGAGATTTACGACGATAATATTTTGACACTTGTTTTATTATCTAAAAAAATTAACTAAGTTAAAATTAGATTCAGCTGATACGGGTTTAATGCTTCTTTCTTTCGCGATTTACTATTAATATGATAAAATAATACGAATAATCTAATAAATAATAATAAATATTATATACTTAATTTCGATTACGGTTTATTTAGAAATACTTTGTTTCACAATCACATCGAACTGTATTCTAATTGCATGTTTTTATATTTTATATTTAAAAATAATATCTCAACGTAGTTATTGAGTCACACCATAAAAAATTTGCTGTTTCATTTCAATCATTAAAATTTGCCGCCTTTTAATATTTGCCGCCCTAGGCTTTAGCCTAAACAGCCTAAGCGGCAATACGGCCCTGATTATGTATATAAATATTAAATAGTAATAAGGGTACATACTAGTATGTCTTATTCTATTTCATTCCAAACATTGTATTCCAATGTAAAGATATAGGTATCAATAATATAATATAATGAATATTTATATTTTACAAAATTACTATGGTTTACATTAGTGTTGATAATTTATTTGAATTTTATTTTATTATAATGATTTTTTAATAATAAAAATTATAAATTCGTATGAAAAAAAATTAACGAATTTACTCCTAAAGCATTCAGGAATATATATGATAAATTGTACAACAAACCCTGCATTTGAATGTTTTGAAAAAACTTAAAAAATGTAAAAGTACTTAAATACTTATGAATTGGCAAATAACACCGTTGTATAGTTGAAGGACTTGAAACTGCGCATAAATTCGCTAAAATCGTGTAATTACACGATAAGGTGGTTTGCTGGTTTCTAGTGTTTCTACATAGTATTTTTGTCTGTTTAATTTAGATTATAGTCTGTATTATAAGTCTTTAACTATAGAGTACAATAATTCCTGTTTACAGGTCGAATGTTGCGGAATTAGCGGACCAAAAGATTGGGAGTTGGTTACGCGCAGCGGTAAACTGCCTACGTCCTGTTGTTACGCCATCCAAATCGATGAATCTTGCACAGAAAGCAATTCGTACACAACCGGCTGCTTTGAAAAGTTCAAGGACAATCTCCAGCATAATAACCGAATAATATTATGGTCTGCTATAGGATTTGCTCTAATTCAGGTATGTTTAAAAACAATAGAATATTAAAACTGTCCACTATCGCAATGTCGTTGGGTCAGTGCGGTCACGTTTTACTCGAGTGTGTTTCTACATTTGTTTGAGTTATATATCATAATATTAGGCCCTAGATTTTTATGGATTTTCGTCATAACTTGCGAAAACAGATCAATCTAAATAACATAATAATTGTGTACACGTTTTTGATTTCAGATATTTGCTGCGTTTTTAGCATTTTATCACAAATGTTCCGTTACTCGCGAAGAATATGAGAAAATATAATAATCATTCATTATTATTGGTACCATTAAATATTTAACTTAAGTTCGTATAATATTCATAAAGTGTATCAATACCTACCTAATATTTTATTTCGTGCATTATTCTTAATACCATCTGATTTGGCAATTTTATACATTTATATTGATTATTGAATAAGGTATTTTAGACATTAAAGATATTATATTTTATAGTTGTATACTTAATTATTAAATTTATTTATTTTTAATTAATTACCTACTATATAGCTATAATTTTTCTATTCAAAAAATTATAACATGATCTGTGTAGATATATTTAGTATTTACCTACTGATATTTTACTCGATTTTTTTTCCTTGTAAAATTATAAGACATATATACATTTAATATTTTTTGGAGCATTAATTGAAGTATGAATAAACAATTTCGTCAAATTTTAAACTTAAAGTTTAAAAAAAAAAATTATGTGTAGCTCAATGAATGATAATCGCATGTCTTAATACCAAATCGATTCAATTTTTTTTTTTTAATGTGTCAATATTTTGTAAATTGATTTTTAAAATGTTAAAATAAGTCATTAAAATTCACTAAGTTATGATTAAATTAAAAATAGTATCTGCCAAAATAAAATTTAATGATTTGCATATTCTAAAAACTTATTTGCAATTAATTGCAGCTTATTCGATTGGACAAGTCGGAGAGGCCAACTTCACAGACATGAATTATTATCCGTATTGTGAAATGGAATCGCGACTTTTCAACTTTGCGATATGGATAATAATTAATAACCCATCATGTCTGAGCTGGCAAGGTTAGTTTAATACTTAGTACCAGCACTGCACACCACTATTTGATAGCTATATGTCACTACACAATATATTATGATGGGTTGATGGGCATATGTTTATTGGATATCTAAATTATACGTAACGATATTTGTTCTGTGATTTAAATATAAATATAAATACAGTGAAACAATAAACTTTTTTTTATTTAATTAATAATCGAGCAATTTATTTTACAAAAGCGATATAATTTGTTACATACCCATATTGGCTTATTTCTTTGAAATAACCCTTTAAAATAACTAAATAAAATAACCTTCAAAGGGTTATTTTCTTTATTATTTTTACAGAGGTTATTTGATGTATACATATTATATATTGGAAGGCTTGTAAAGTTTTTTTTATTAAACTGTTTGGAATAGCCTCAAAAATAGATTAAACTTAATTAGGTTGAACGAATTAATGAATTATATATAATGTTAGAGACAGTCTGGATCTTAAAAAGGATTTAGGAGTTTTGAATTGACTGATTTAGATTCTGTTTTATTCGTATATTTAATATAAGTTCTCGTTTGAAAAAAGTTTAAGGGCCGTAACAAGGATAAGTCGATAAGGCGATTCAAAAATTTACCTCAGGCGCCAATGCAATGGAAGCGCTAATTCCTGACAATTTTTTTTAAATTAAAATATTGGTCTACCATATTCTCAGGTAGAATTTAAAAATATCTTAAAACAAATTATTTAACTATTCAATTGCCTAAATTATAAGTAAAATGCATGTTTGATATCGTGTGTGTTTCATTATTATTATTCTTCTACTGTTATTGTTGTATAATTTTTACGTAACATACATTTTGTAAATTTAATATTGTTTTAATTATCGTTATGCAATCAGTGGTGTTTATTAATAGTTAATATTTACTCGATAAACATTTATTTTGGTAAACCCAGCCAAAGCCGACTGTTGTCAATCTTTATCTTCCGATTGTTCAGTGTTCGGTGCTCACCACTGACACCCGTGACAACTGAAAACACTACTATTAGTACTATTGTCTTATTGTCTATTCGTCAATACTCAATAGTCAGCCAACCATGCTACATACAAAAAAACTTGCACACTGAACAAATTTATAATATTTTTACCGGCTAATGGCCATCACCCATTGAAATATCGTTGTCTGCGTCTCTTGGTTATTTAACTATAACATTATGATTTACGACAAATGAAAATATTGACAATTATTGCGGACAACGGATAAAAAATAGTCACAATCACATATCCATTTGCCATTTGGTAACTATTTGCGTAGTTGATTAATTTAGGCATTTAGTAACTGGTTGATAAAATTGTACTTACTTAAATAATAATAATTATTATCTATGAGAATACGAAAACATATAGAACGTTGACAAGACTGTTGATGTCTCCTAAATTATATGCAAAATAGATAGTCACCGCTCGCACTTTGTAGGTAACAATACATTTTTTTTTAATCTATTACAATTTTTAAGTTTTAATTAATAATATTCTACTGCATATTTTAACGATTCTTACGTCATATTGCATGACATAGTGACACGTGTTTTGATCCTTTTGTTTTGTTCATAAAAATCCGTGCTTTGTAAATTACACCAAACACAGTGACAAAGCGTTAATGAATAAACATGAAGTATTGCAACATTTGTAACTATTATTTTTTTTCTTTTTTTAACTTAACAATGACCAGCCAGTGTCATCTGTTTTTTTTTTTTAAATTGATTTTAAATTGATTTTGCTTTCGAATACAGTACTTAAATTTCGTGTAACTTGTGGTTTAAAAATCAAGTAGTCGTGTCCGAAACATTAAAAAAAAAAGAATAGTGGAGCTACTGGAGCTCCAAATCGTAAGAAAAAAATATGAAAAGTTGAAAACGAGAAATCGGTAAACACTTTTGAAAAGTGATTTTAAACATTTACAACAGTCCCTCCTTGTTCATCATTAAAAACTGATTATTCTGCGTAAATCCTTAACGATCTGCACCATAACAATTGACAAGTCTTCGGACGATTCTCTTAAAAAAAATAACAAGTAAACTTGAACTTTTAAATGATACAGTCATAAAAAATAACACTAAACCAGGTGATTAAAAAATAAAAACTATCGTAATTAACAGTGACACCTGATAAAGATAAATCAAATATCACAGAACCATCAAACAAATTATTTGAGATCAACTATGGGCCAGGAGAGACTTTAAAATTTGGCTCTTTTACCTATATAGAGAATTAAGTTGCTGGAGAAATTTATTTTGAAGATTTCATCAATAAATTTGCGACAATCAAATCGAGAAAAAGTTCAATTATGAAACTAAAAAACTGGTTGCTGTTTTCACAATGCTCTTTCATTTAATACTATCTTGTTTTTATTTTTTTAAGTTTTAAAAATTAGTTTAAAAATAAATACTTGTAAAGTTGTAAATACATGCTTCTATGATAAACAAGTAAATAATAGCTTGACATTTTTAAATGATGATTTTTTTTTTGACCGAAGGTTAGGTTATTAATAATATACTCAAACTTAACTCAGGCCCCTGAAGAGCTTCTAAGCTCCTAAGCTTTTTACGACTCTTCTATGATATTTGATTTCATTAGCTTATAGAAGGATTTGGTTTTGAATGAGATTGGTGAATGGTGGGAATTTATGACTTCGTAACGACAATAGGTATAACTTTGAATGAACTTCGATTAACAATAAAGTATACCGTGTGTCCACGGAAACGGGGTACACTTTATTACCCAATACTCAGTAAAATATTTTTTTTATTTCTATTTACGGGACGTTAAATTAGATTAATGGACCATAAATTTTATATGACTTACAATTTTTTTTAACTCATGTATTTTTTTCATGTGCAACCCAACTTAATTTTTTTTTTTATGGCAACTCATATTTTGAACATCATTTTTAAATTAACCATTTGTTTTTCAAATAACTTTAATCTATAAACTTCTATTCTAAACCCAAAATTGGTGAAATAAAAGGTAGGTATAGTTTTAACAAATATGTATTGAATTAATTTTTTTATTTTTTATTGTGCGTATTTTTTATTTTTTTTTTTTTGTTCAAAACATCATATGATATATAAATATATTATGGTGTATTTATTACTAAAGTGATAAACTATTAACTGTTTATTAATTATTATTTTATTTTATTATTACACACAATGAAAATAAATTACATAATTTTTTATAAAAACATGCGTTTTTAGAAAATAAAATTCTAAATTTCTGTTTTTTTTTTGACAATACTGTATATAGTTATTTACAATTTAATTAATATAAATTACAAACACAAATTGTTCGATAATTCCTCCGTTGTGTACAGTGCATGTTTCAAATCGATGTAAACATATACACGAGTAGTTGTTGCCAGTACCTATTTGATTTTCATTTATAAGAGATTACAACCGTGTTGATTTTATTATTTAAATCTTAAATGTTGATTGGAAGTTCAGCGTACACAACATTTTTCAAGTGGCCCCACAAAAAAATTTAACGATGTAAGATCAGGTGACCTTGTGGTCACTCTACCGGTCTGTGTGTCACGATAAACGTTTTACTTTGTTAAGATGCATTTGTTTTTTTTTTAATTGTACGAACCAAAGTTTTAGACACGCCAAATTCATGTCCAATGTTTCTAACAGATGAACATGCATTAAGATTGTACGTATGCTAAGACTTGGTTTTCAATAACCTCATTAAAATTTGGATTTGGGCTCGAAGTTGTTGTTGAACAGTATTTGTTTTATAGAATAAACCCAGTGATGTATTGCTAAAATAAACCGTGGTTATACGCCTTATTCGCGTAGATATATACAGTAGACGCCGCTTATAAGACTCACTTTGGGACCAGCACAAAGTGAGTCTTATAACCGAATGAATCTTATAGACGAAGTGGAAAAAAAAATTAATTACGTATTTATAAATTTTATTTTACTACATATTTTGCTTTGATTTTAATACATCAACACATATTACATATTACATACTTTATTATTGAATAAATTTAATAATCCCGATAAAAATCTAAAATTATAATCGTTATAATTATCGTTGCGATAAATGTGAACTTTTATCTGCGATAAAAATTATTATACTTTATAAGGTACCAACAGAAACTAGAAATAATCAACACGAATATTATTTCATTTTTCAAAACCAATTTATTTCTAAATTATAACCAAAAAAATTTATTTTCTACTATTTATTTTACGAAATTTGAGTCTTATAACCGAAGTGTTGAGTCTTAAAACCGATTTTTTTTTAATGTATTTGGATACGTCTGGACCGTTCCAGATGATTTTGAGTCTAATAAGCGACTGAACCTTATATCCGTGAGTCTTATAAGCGGCGTCTACTGTATAATGGAGAGATCCAGTATAGTAGGGTCCAAAAAGATTTTTCTCGCTCCACTCGGGCTATATAAAAATTATTTATCTTAACAATATACTACATAAAAAACAATAAATTATTTTATCAATTAATATTTTAATACTACAAATATTTTACATTTTAAACAAAAACATTAAAGTGTAATCTTTTTATACGCATTGGAATCATATCGTGATACCACAAAAAAAGTATTATACAATCGACTATCGCGATGTCGTTGTTGCAAGGTTACTGATGTATTATATTTACCTACAAACCGTGATATGATACTTGATATATTATTTAAAATTGTTAGGTATATAATAGATACGGCCGTTTACCCACGTATCATTAATTTGTCATAAGCTATACGCCACTATACGTCATTTTCCATCAATGACATTTCAAGTTTTTAAACATAGGTAAAATGAGGATGGTAGGTATAGGTACTATTGCAGGTAGTTGCCAGTTGGTACCGATCAGAATATTGCCGAGCATACATTTTTATTGCTTCTCATGTATTTTTGTTACATTTTCCATAGACAGTGAGACTAACAATAACTGAACTTTTTAATAATTATTCGTGTTAAATTTTTATTTTAACTATTTTAATTTATTTTTTTATACATTTTTACTATTGTCACTTAATAAAGAAATATATAGTATTATATTACTTATTTAAATTTTATAACTTGGATAATATTTAGAAAGATTGAATAGGCTGAAAAGTATATACTATGTACAATGTACAAAACATGGTGTTTGCTATATACATGATAATATATCATAAATTAGTAAAGCTACTAATTAATCCCACATTCCCACTTGGTCTTTGTAAATATATATTATGTTCCTACCTACGCAGTAACTCTTATAACCAATGAGTAATACTATAATAGTCATCTTAGTCATCATAACATAAAACATTTTTTACTAGTGAAAATTATTTCATATTCAGTAAGTTCTTGATTTCAGGTAACACTCAATATTTCGTTTGAATAACTATTGCTTGCATTGAAATTAATTTTCAAGAGCACCTAAATGGTACCTACTGAAATATATATTTTGTGAAATTTTCAAATCTTTAACTCTAACATTTTTGACAAGCATATGCTTAATATCACATGTATTTTTTTGTATGATGATCGAATTTTTGAAGTCAATTTGATATTTGGACCTAAATTCAAAATTGACGGTCAGAAAATTTAAAAAAAAAAACATTCTCTGTGAAAAGTTTGCATCTTTTTTTAACAACAATAATCATTACATGATTATTATTTATTTTTTTTCATAGAATCTATCATTTTCTAAGCGTATAATAACTAATAACACTGATAAGTGATAACTTATTGAGTTATACGGCACCATTATATAATTTAAAAGTGCACTAGTAAATACACATGTTATACATAATGTTATAACTTATAATCAATAATTATATTATACCTATTATTATTGTATACTATAATTTAATAAATATATAAATATTACATTAAATTTAATTATATTCATATTATATAATCAAATTTTTTAAAAATAGATACATCTTGAAAAATATTTTAATTTTTATTTAAAATGGTTTTTTTTTTTTTAATTTTCAGTCCTTCTTTTGTGAGAATACATAAAAAATAAGTTCAAATTTTTACGAACCATTCTCCTGAAACAACGGTTTACGTTTCGATATTAGGCAAAAAAATTTACCAGGAAAAAATTATAGTATAAATAAAACAATTTTTTTCTGCTGTACTTATTATTATTACATTTATATTAATATGTAATGCCAAAATCTCATTCTATAATGTTCAAAAAAGTTATCGATGAAATTCAGTGCAATTGTATTCAAGCAGGTAAGTCAAAGAATAAAAAAAAAAGATTTTCCTATACTTGAGTAAATTAATTTTTCTATTTAAATAAATAAATAACTTTTTTTTTAAATAATTATTCGATAATTCAAAATATTTTTAGTTATTATTTTATATAAGTACCTAACTTATAGTAATGTTTTCAGTAACATATAAATATGTTTGTTTTTTTTTTTAACTATTATATAATTGGTTATAAACTTATAATTTATAATCGATACGTTTTATATTATGTTTATTTGGTAATTTTTTGTAATGACTTTTGGTTTTTTCCTTTTAAACTGTGGTCCGAGGTTTGAGGCTGATAATAACTGATAACATGAATCATCAGCTGTGATGGTGCGGAGCAATGGTACATGGCGGACATTTTTTCCTTATATCGGATGAGTAATTGGACTATCGATTACTTCGCAATCCGCTTCGTTTTGTTGTTTTTCAAGACTAGTGCGCACTCTCTTGTCTATTACTTGTTTATTGTTCCTACTCTTCGGTGAAAAGTACACTGAATAGTGACCAGTCATCGCCTGTCGTTCTGTCGCGCTTACCGTTCGCGATTTACATAGCTGAGTTGATATTATTATTGTGGTGTGCTCGTTAACGTCTGTTGCTAGTCCGTGTTTGTTCATTGTAATCTTTGTATATTGACGTTACCGCCAAAATTATGTCCATCTGCACGTTTTTAGGCAAGTACATTTTGTACTTGTTCAATCTATTGTGTCTCGTAAGTATATATTGATATAAATAATAACGTATTACTGCTACACGATTTGATAATTGCATTCAGTATAAAATTTAAATAATTATTAATAAATAAAACGACGTAGATTCAATATGCCACATTAAATGAAATTGGTATATAATAAACAACAGATAGGAATGCGAGTTGTGATGCTACATATTATTATTTAAGGCGTTTAGGTGTGCAACAATTGAGAGAAATATTCTACACATGTAACTAAGGTTAATTCAACTACTTAATCCCCATCAAAATCATCACTCTAATATTAACTAGATAACGCAATTGCACACAATTGTTGTTTAGAATATTTAGGTGTAGGAACTATATAATGTCATAAAGTTTTCTAAGAAATAGAAAAATTATATTTTATAGGCTTAAAAGATAATGAGTTATATTGTATTTTTTTTTTTTTTGGATTTGAAGAATATTGAGTTATATTTCTTTGGACACCAAATATTATATTTGATGATTATTCAATAAACATTTAGAAATATTTTAGGACTTGAAGTTTTTTCAGGGTAGGTACTTCCTTTTTCTTTCAACTGATATTAGTTCATGAGGTTGTTACAATATATTATGATGATAGTGGGATTAATGTTTGGAAAAATAATAAGATATCTAATTTTTTTCCCAGATAACTTTTATTATAAAATGTATTTTGTAAATATTTCAGATTTCCAGTGTTGGAATTTTGTCAATTGCATTCATTATCAATCAAAAACTGTACAAATGGTCAAATTTCATAAGCACTGATCTCATCACCGCTCCTCAAATATTGTTGGCCATTGGTATTGGATTGTTAGTTATTTCCATCATAGGTCTGTGTGGTGTGTTGAGAGATATTGGATGGCTTTTGACACTGGTATGTATACTATGTTAAGTAACATGTATGTTTGCACTGTTGTATAATTTACTTTTTTTTACTCTTAAATAACATGTGTTTCAATTTTTTTAGTTTTCTGTTCTGCTTACAATTGTTTTGATTGGAGAACTCATTTTGTCCGGTTTTTTGTACCAAATGCGCAATGAAATTAAAGACTATGCATTGAATCAGATGAATCATACTATTTCTGAATACAATAAAACTGGCTATGAAACTTCCACAAAAACTTGGAATTTGATACAGTCTGACGTAAATAATGTTTATTTCTTGTTAAATCTTACGTAATCTTATCCAGCTTAACTAATATTTGATTATTTAATTTTAATTTTTAGATTGAATGCTGTGGAATTTATGGACCAGAAGATTGGAAACTAGTTACACCTAATAAACTGCCTACATCTTGTTGTTATGCCATACCAGTAGATGGATTTTGCACAGAAACTGAATCATATAAAGATGGATGCTTTAAAAAGTTTGAAAGTATTCTACAAGAAAATAGTGAAATAATAATATGGACAGCAATTGGTTTTGCTTTAGTACAGGTTTGTTAAAATAGAATAATAAGACAAATCATAATTTAATATACTAGAATAAACTTGTGTGCAATTAAAAATGTTTGAGTTATATTATAAACTAATTTTGTTACAAAACATATCAATAATATGTAATATATTTTTGTTTTAGCTTTTTGCTGTGTTTTTAGCGTGTTGTCGCAAGTGTTCTTTACACAAAGAATATGAAACAGTGTAAACATAATTATCATTGAAGTATGTAGTTATTAATAGAGCTATATAAAGAATATGCACTATTAATCCCAATATATCATTACTTCCAATATTTCTATTTCTTTTGTTTATAAATTATCATGTGTTAAGATTTTAACTGATATGACACTATGATATATTAAATTATTATTTATATTTTATTGTATTCAAAATAATCTATAATAATTTTCTGTTGTCTTTTGTATTAATTAATGGTTTAATTTGATTACAATTTGTTTATCTAAAACTTTAATCCATCTTATATATTAATTGCTATTGTTCTGTACACATTAAGCAAACACTTGATATTATCAGATAATAATAAAAAATATATGATGTATTCTTTTTTAATTTGTTTTGAATTTAATAATAATAAATTAAATTATAACATTCTATACAAATATACAGTGTTCAGTAATCAAAGAATGATACATTATTTTATATATTTGGTATAATTTTTACACTTTTGTTATGATTTTGTAAAATTATTAGAACAAATAATTCTATTTAGCTTTACTACTTTTACTTTTTTTATCATATTATATTAAGTTACTATGTAGTCATTTATTTGTCTTAAAGGATTTTGATATAGATAGTTTTATTTGTATTATTTTAAAGATATTAAATATATCGATGAAAGATATTTGTTTGTTTTATTATTTTTACTTTTTACCTTTAAATATTTTTTTAACTTGTTATTAGTGTAACAAATTAATTTAAAAAAAAATTATTTAACTAATGTAATAGATAATTCGTCTATTAAATAAGTTTAATCTCCAAATATTAATGATTCGTTTAAGAGTGAGAGGTAAGATATAATTATTATGAAGAAAATGTAATATATTTATTGATTTACATTTTCACTTTCAATTCATTTATGTTTTTAAAAATGCTGGGTGTAGATTAAAGATGGCAATTATGATTCATTTAAGTTAAATGATTTATTCAGATCAGCTCAAAAAGAAGATATAGTTCAAATACCAATACCTGATCATTTTGTGAGCCAATTAAATTAGAATTTTTAAATGGAATATTTCTTTTAGTAATAGTGGTACTCGTATAATTCACGAATTGATCCATGTATGATTCTATAACAGATGGGTCACTTCAAAATTATAAGTTGTGATGAGAATAGTAAACTATAAAGGTAATGGATAAGTTATTTTATTTTTCTATTTGGCTGAATCATTAACATTAAACATAGTTAAAATAAGTTTAATACCAATGGGCAAAATAGAATATTATCCATCTATTTTGTAATATAAATGTTCAATATAAACCATTTTTATTATCTTTACTCAAATCACTAATCGTCTTACTATTTAGTTAAGTATAATAATTTATTTGAAGAATATATTTACAGTATACTTGTATAATAGTATATATTATAGTACACAGTGATTACCAAGCATGCTCACTCCTTTTTTCTTCTTTAATAATGTAGTTATTCTAAATTTAATTTTTGAAATTTTAAAATATGCTTTAAGACTATTGTTTCAAATTTTTGAGATTTTTTGTGGAACTTAAGTAGTGTGATATCGACTTCTCTTTTAACTGTAAATTATTTAGTAGATATTTTTATACTCTCGTAAAAAATCTCCAGATTTCGATTTGATAACAGCTGAAATCGCTAGACGGTTGCTAAAAAAGGCCAAAGTTCTCCTAACCTACATATATAACGCAATTATAAGACTTTCATATTTTCCACTAACCTGGAAATTTTCACGAATAATTATGTTTGCTAAGCCAGAAAAACCACCTGATATCCTTACCTCGTACAGACCAATTAGTCTTTTACCATACCTTTCGAAAATCTGTGAAAGACTTATTCTTAAACGTTTAACTCCATATATATTTGCAACCAATATACTCCCGTCTTCACAATTTGGTTTCAGAGCTAAACACAGTACAATACATCAAGCTCATAGAGTAGTTGATGCTATTAGCACATCTCTCGAAAAAAAATGTTACTGCACAGCCGTTTTCTTGGACATATCTCAGGCCTTTGATCGAGTATGGCACGAGGGCCTACTCTATAAACTTCGACAATTTTTACCCTCACCGCTCTTTCTTTTAATTGAGTCCTACATTACAGATCGACACTTTCAAATACGTTGCGGATCATCTAGGTACGTCAGATATAGCTCCAATTACCGACGGCGTTCCGCGAGAAGCTATCCTCTCACCATTACTATTTAACATATATGCTTATGATCAGCCCACAACTTCGAACACCACAATTGCCGACTATGCAGATGATAAAGTAATCTTTTCAGTTCATAACGATCCAATTATAACTTCTGCTAACTTACAGTCTCATTTAAATTTACAATCTGAATGGTATGAAAAATGGCGCGTAAAAGTAAATCACGGCAAATCAGTCTATACAACTTTTACCCTTAGACACGGTCATTGTCCAAATGTTTCAATCAATAACATACATATCCCACCACTCAATGCTGTAAAATATTTAGCCATTTAGGTTTAATTCTTGACCAACGATTAATCTGGAACAAACATATAAAAGCCAAAAGATTGACCCTCGATCTAGATCACTAAAAACATTGTTATCAAAAAATAAATTCACTAACTTAAAAACTAAACTACTAATGTATAAAACCCTCCTAAAGCCTATATGGACATATGGATTACAACTCTGGGGATCGGTAAAAAAATCTCGTAGTCGATATAAATATATTTTATATTTTTGTAAAGTATTTTGTAAGAAATATTTTAATAATTGAAAAAACTCTACTCGAATTTTCAAGTATATTAAAACTTTCAATAAAATGTATCAACTATCTAAATAATTTATAGAAAAAAGTTTGTATTACCACTATTTAAAGTGTATTTAGTTTTTAAAAAAATCAGAATTTGTAAAAATTCATTATGAAATTTATATACGGGGATGAGGAATAATGCTTGGTGAACCACTCTGTATAGTATAAAATTATACTCGATAAACCCACACGTCTATGTTGTCAAGACAATTAAACACGATTACGAAACAATTTAATACCACAATTAATAATAAATATTTAAATTTAATTAAACAATATAATTTATCGTGGTTTATGATATTGCCACTGTGTCACTGGGCGCTGAACGCTGATGCGAGGTAGTAAAGTTGTTATTATTTTGCGTGTGGCACGGCGACGGCGCGCGCATGCTCGATCCAGTGATAACGACGACTTATTATGAAAAAAATATGCACGCACGCACGCACACGTACCGGCATTAGAGACTGACAACCGTAGTATTCGCCGGTACGCAGACACCATTTTTGGAACCACTATCGTTTTCGAAAACTCGACGCATGATTGTTATTTCGGTGTTTTCCTTTGTTCGCCCGTCGTGCCGCCACCGTCGTCGTGCATTTTTATCGCCGTGCGCTCACGTCTCACGGCCTTTTTGAGCGTTTAACGCGCCGCACCCGGGGCAGAAAACCGCATTTCGCGCAATAGGCCAAGCCCGGTACGTTTCGCCAGAGTTTGTCCGAGCGCTGTTGTTCCACAGCGTGCAATTTCCGTTTGCAAAAACGCCGCCACCGCATGCAAAGGCTCTTCTCCATCCGTCACTCACGTCCGTCCATAGTCGATCGTCATCTCCTAGCCGCCGACGCTGACGCCACTCGCTGGCTGCTCCGACAGACCGCCGCCACTGTTAGTTGTTCTCAATGTCTTAAGACTGAATAAATTCACATCATTCCCTCCCCGAGTTGTAGAGGTTGGCCGCCGCCGCAAGTGTTCGAGGTATGCGACCGCTACAACTGTTGTTGACCGTTGAAATAACCGATTTCACGTGCAATATTATCTTGTGTCCGCAGGTCGCCAGTCGCCACTAACCCTCAGTTAATAATGTCTACTACCCCTACCCCCCGTAGTCCTAACAATTCTGGTCGCAGAGGTGTGACTGCGACATTGCCTGCAGTCGCAGCCGTACAAGCGACTCCGCCGTCATCACCGTCCATAGGCGGGGAAACTACCAAGGAAGTGAAACCAAATCCAAAGATGTCTAAATCTCTTAGCACTTCGACTAAGAGGTGAGTGTTATTTCTCTTAAAATTTTCACACATCATTATCTATCTTGATGGCACAACTAGTGCCCTATCTGATTCATTTTAACTATTTGAGTATTCACATAAAGTCTTCAATGTTATCGTTATTATTTTAAATTATAATAACAATAGTATTTATCCAAAATATATTATGTGGATAAAAAACAAAATAATATTTAGGTATATTATATACTTACCCTTAAGAAATATAGTTAGTTATACTATTATTATGTCTTATTATAAAATCTTGCTTATACTTTGTATTAGCCTACTTAACTGTTACATAATTATTTTCTATTATGAGCAAAAAAAAAAAAATTATAATTCGTAATAATTTATAGACATGTATTAAAAAGTTTTAAATGAGTAAAACAGTTTGATGATATTATTCTTGAATAATCTATATAAATAAAATAAATGGATAATATGTAAATGACAAATGTGAAATTTTAAAAACAAAATATTAGAACTGGACATAATATAGGTTAAGTACCTGCTTTAGTAAATTTTTAAATTGATAAATATTGTTATTACTTTTGATAATAAATTAACTACAATAAATGCTGTTTGGTCTAAAATAACTAAATAAAAAATTGTTTACTATCTCTATGAAAAAATTCATAAATATAAATTTATGCAGTCAAATTATGTACATATTTGTCAATTATATTTAAAAAAAGTTTTTTAGATTATTTTAGTTATATATTATAACTATAAATTAAAAATTTATTTTTAATTAGTTAATGTTAACAATTGGACATCATATTATACAAAATCTTAACATAATGTTGATAATATTTTATTTTTATTTATTTATTTGATTAATACTGAGGTATAATTATGTAACTTTTTGGTTTTAATATTTATCTAATATTAGTGATTGTATACTAATATTAATAGTTTATAAACATGTAATAAAATAATTATATTATATTATACATTGTACCTATTAATATTTTCTAGGATTCAAAAAGAATTAGCTGAAATTACATTGGATCCTCCACCCAACTGCAGGTAAAGTTAATTTATGATTAAAAAATAATGTAATAAAAATAAAACTGCTTTTGATTAATATCATAAGGGGTTCTCTATATATTTTCACTCATATTTAATTCATGTTAGGGATAACTAACTCAAAGTAATGAAAAAACTTATCTTGTAATAGGTTTGGGGAAAAAAAAATTATTCTACTTTTTAATGTTATGATTTTTCTTTTTTTGTGCCTCATCATCTTTTTGACCTATAAAAATGCTTTAATTTTTAATCTTAAGTGTGGTCTCTAGTATTAAACAGATATTGTTGGTACTTTAATGGGTCAAATGTAAAATAAATCAGAAAGAAGTATGACAAAGTAGGAATACTTATGCTAAATTAATTTTATTAGTTAATTGCAATTTAAAAATTAATTATTAAAAAAATAAATTTTTACCAAATATTACATAATTTTTTTAGACATATTTATGATCCTATTGAGTTACTTAAGAACTTTTTTTTAAAATGATGGTTATAAATTTTTAAACTGAGTCAAAAAGCTTGAGAATTTAATAAAACTATACAAAATGAGAGATTCTTGATAAATTATACTGATAGCAATTATTAGATGTTGAAATATATTTACATAATTTGTCAAACTAACAAAAATTTTAAAATGATCTAATTAAAAATCGAGGTCAACATTTATTCAATTTCAACTTGAATAGCTAAAGTTTGAACATTTAATAGGAACAAGGTTCTTCAAAAGTCTTACAACATTTTAAAAATATAGATACATTTACAAATTTTTTTTTATTGATAATTGAAGTTTTTATCTTTAACGTCATTTTACATAATGTTTAAACATATACAGTAGTCACTCGACAATTTGAAATTCAGGGGACCAAGTTAAAAATTCGATTTACCGAGTGTTTGAATAATTGAGGGAAAATAATTAATTTGAATTAAAGAGAGGTGAAAAATTATTGTATGTATGTACATATTACATTTATTTTGACATCTATTTATTATACAAAATATACATACATACATATTATTATATTTTATAATTATTAATTGATATTTATTTATTATATTATTATATTTTACATATTAAAGAAATCTGTTATTTTATTTGTGATAAATCGCTGGCCATAATTTGGTTCATAGCGTTGTCTAACTTATTGATAGCATTGAAAATTGTATCGCATCTTTTTTTGTTCATTTCAGATTACTCAAAAAATTGACGTAATTCTGACAAAAGTTTAGATTAGGTAGATAAGGTACGATAATGTTTAATTAAGATTATGTCAAATAGATTGTATGTTATCTTCATATGTATGTACATTGTACATGCATATTATGAACTTACATATAATCGCATTTAAGGAAATTCGAATTATAGAGGTTTATGGAATAAAAATTCAAATTGTAGAGTGTGTCCCACCATCAGACATTTCGAATTATTGAGGGGACCGGAATACATGCATTTTCTTCTAATTATAGAGGTTTTCTCAGGGGACTTAGTGTTTAGTTTGATTTATGGAGTTTTTCGAATTATCGAGGTTCAAATTAACGAGTGACGACTGTAATAATAATTTAGTTATTATATTGTGATACAAAACAATAAAATATTAATTTTAGGAACTTGAAATTTTTTGTTATTAATCATTTTGTTGATAATTATTTTCTATAACTACAAAATTAAATTTTTTAAACATTTCAACCATTTTGCATCTGTTTCATAACAAATTTATTAAAAACTTTTTTACTGTACTTCACGATTATTTTATTCATATTAACCAACAGGGATAAGTCCTTTATCAAAATATTACATACTTATTGACACAATGAAACTAATAAACATAGTGATAATAATGTAAATAAAACTAACAGAAAGATAAAAAAAAAAATTTAATATAGTATATGAACAAAATATAAAATAAATATGTTCTATGTTTTAAAAGTAGCAATATTTTAACTTTAAAAACTTAATGAGTTAAAACAAAAAATCTAAAATTATGGAGATTTTATATACTAACTTATAAAATGTAAGTTCATACCATTGTTATGTGATAAGACAATAATAATATGAGAATTATTGTAAAATATACGTGATGTTTTTGGAAAAAAATTTGACAGTTTTTAGATTAGCTATCTCTGATCTATACTAATAATTTACTTTTGTTAGCTTTGTTAAAATAAAATATATTTTTTATATTAAATTGTATTTATTTGTTCCTTTATAAGATCTATTGTAGAATATAGTATTTCATTAATTTTTTCAGTGCTGGACCAAAAGGAGATAACGTATTTGAATGGGTTAGCACAATTTTGGGCCCTCCAGGTTCTGTTTATGAAGGAGGAGTTTTCTTTTTAGACATTCATTTCACACCAGAGTATCCATTTAAGCCTCCTAAAGTATGTAACAAACAATTTTTATTTTTTATTTTTGCTAATGATAATAGTCGATGAAAAATTAATTTTAACGATTATTATTTTTTAGGTTACATTTAGGACTCGCATATATCATTGCAATATTAACTCTCAAGGTGTAATTTGCTTGGATATACTTAAAGACAATTGGTCTCCTGCATTAACTATCTCTAAGGTGCTGTTATCAATTTGTTCCCTATTGACTGATTGTAATCCAGGTAAAATTTTTAAAGTATTTATAAATTATCAATTATCTTATTTTAAAATTAACTTAGATAACTTAACAAAGAATCTAGAATAAATAATCTAAAAGATAAATATTAATACTTATGGTATTTTAAAAATAAGTTTATTTGAAAACAATTAAATTTACTAAAATATTTTGATAATATTTTTAGAAATCTTATTTATGATTAATATTGAATGTCTACTATTTTAATCAAATATTTAAAGAATAATTTAAGGCTAAAAAAATAAAAATATATTCATACATTAATTTAATTACTGTGTAATATTTCATTTGTAATAATTGAAATAATTTTTTGTTTATTAATATTATTTATAGCGGACCCCCTAGTCGGTAGTATTGCTACACAGTATCTACAAAACCGCGAAGAACATGACAGAATTGCTAGGCTGTGGACAAAACGGTATGCTACATGATTGATCCTCGAAGAAACTTAAAAATATAAATATTTAAATATACATGCAAAAAATCCTAATTCCGTACATAATTAATGGGTGTTAGCATGATAAAATTTTAATCATTATTATTTTATAGTTGGCATATTTAAGACCTGAATATGAGTCAGTTCCTACATTTTTCTTTATTTCTTTTTTTTTTCTTAAAACAGTAATATTTTAATGATTGACATGATTAAAAATGTTAAATTGATTTTATATATATATATATGACTTAACTGCGCAACATGTAAGGCCACAATCCAAAACAAAATCTCAAGTTAATATTTTTTTTTTATTTAAGTTTAATAATAGAAAATGTGTGCTTTTTTTCATAATTTATTATGTAAATAATGAATTTATTTTAATATTATATAAGTTTTATTATTTACCAACAAGTTTAAGTTATATTTTTAAATTGTAATTTTTACTTTATTTTATGAAAAACAATAATACTACAAGTTGTGTAGTATCCATACACAACTAAGTGTTGAAGCCTAGACTGCTAATTATAATTGAATAACAAAATATAATCATTTTGTAAACGAATTTCATCTTAATGTAAATGTATATTGACATAGTATACATATTTTTGTATGTAAAATATTTAACTAAAATATTGATCAATTTGTTTTATAAAACTTAATGTGTATCTCAAGTCTGTTTAATGACATTGAATGAAATTTGTGGGTATTATAGTGAAAACAGCTATTTAAATTAATGATGTATAATATATTGATTATTGAACATTAGGCGGTATAAAACTTATTATGATTTATGTTTTCCATATTGAATTACCTGTTACATTGTAAGGTTTTCATTGATTACTCTATAGCGCCTTACATTTAAATGTTGATATAAAAAATATAGAATTATAGCTTTGCTCTTGTCTGTCATGCGTATTACCAATGTATAATTTTTTTTTAAATTTATATTCATTTTTGTGAATGGTTTAGTGAGAGTACAAACAAACTACTATCTATTTATACATTTTATTTTTGTTCTCAATGCATAATAATTATAGTTCTGGTTTATAATGGTGTTGCGCAGTAATGTTTTGCATTAACATTGAAATTTAATTTTACACTACTTTAAACTGTTTTAGATAAAAAAAAAAATAAAAAATGGGTGAGAATTTTTATCTTTTTTTTTTTTTTTTTTAAACGCTTTGAATACAAATTGAATGTATATTTTTTTAGCCAATTATTGGAATTATAAGTCATCTTATTTAAGTTGATGTATAATTTATCTCATTCTTGTTGGTCTGAATATGAGGTTATTTTGAATTTACTATTTACTGTGTAATGTATTACACAAAATTACAAAAATTTTAGCATATCTATATATTTATAAGTTATATATATTATATATTAATAATTAAATTAATATTAATATTGTAATATTTAGAGTAAATAATGAATAAAAAAATATTGTTGTGAAATATTAAATGGAGTATATTTTGTGTTTGTACATACTTGTCATTGAGATTGTGGATAACCTCGAGTTGGGTCCCAAATTTGAAAGATTGTACAAATTGGATCTCGACATATTTTATCCAGTACATGAGTTGAGTCCAGGGATATTGATTTTAAGCAAACTCAAATTGAGTTACTGTAGCTTATTAGTGTTGTCCAAGAGACTCACGTAGTGGTTGGTAAGAAAGTTTCCCAAAAATTCTGCTTTTTTGTTACTTTACTCTAATGTATAAAATTATTTTTTTTGTCCATAGTTAATTTATTTTTAACTTAAGAAGAAATTTAAGACACATCTTTCACAAAACTTAACCAGGTAAACTCTCCATTTCTATGACAATTCATGCGGTCTACACCAACGTCGACATTTATAACAGTAAGCTACATTATGATGGCAGACAGTTATATTGTTTTGTTATTTTTGCCGTGGACTTAACTCGAGTATTACCGTCGTTATCAACAAAATTAAGATAAAATATTACCGCTGACCCAATTTGAGAAGTACCTTATAACACCGCGGACTCAGCTATAGTGTTAAATTGAAGCGATTAAATATCCAGGGACACAACTCATGTTTTCCTGAGATTGTGTATCAAAAAAAAAAATTAGTAAAGGATGTAATTGAAATATCGCTTTTTCCCAAGTTATTTAAGGTGATATAATATTAAAGTATACTTGTACATGGAATTTGAACATTAGCAAAATTTGCATAGTTTTATTGTAGCTTGTTAACTATGTCACTACTAATACATATTGGTATAAATTAATTGTTTGAACTAATCAATTCGTAAATTTGTTTTACAATATAGGTGTTAACTAGTTGTCTTGAGATTAATTTGGTCTTAGAAACAGTGTCACTCCGGCTAAAATCCACTTTTTTTGTTCATTTAATGGTATTGCCATTGGTAGTAACGATATCAAATTATCTCGAAACTGTGTCTCATACAACGCTATTTGTAAATCAGAATTTTTCATATAGTTTGTATGTTCCTAAAAGACGATAAAAAAATTTTAATTCTACCGATCAGACAACAGCTAAAGTATGTTAAATTTTGTATGATATGTATTTAATCGTAAACCTGTGGAATCCATGCAAGTTTAACGTCGTCAATGACTGCTACTGATGGCGAATCTGCTGTGTTTTCTACAAGTGTGTTGTGATTGAGCCTAGCGCCTTCTATGATTAAATTAGATATGGTAATTTTGATTTTGGAACCTTTCAATCCGTTGGACGACAGTGAACAGTCGAGTATGAGACTATTCATTGGTATTTCATATTGTCTATATTAAAAATTAAAGATTATTATCAAAGTCTTGTTACTGACGGCTAAGTTCCTTCAAAACATATTATTAGAGCGATGTACCATGTTATGCATTTAATAAATGTCTCTCGAATCTATTTTATTACAATTTTCTACAAAACTTATTAAAAATATCAGGTAGGTACCTAATTGAACTTTCCACCTTCGAACAAAAAAAAAAAAAAAAACCCACAGAATTGTGTCTATTTGTGTCACTACTCCAGTACTCGCTGATGAAAACTGACTAGTTTCTGACTATAAATGTTAAAAAATAAGAAGATTCAAGATTAATGATAGAGGACGTTGCTTTAACATGTGTAGTCACCGTCTTACACACAACAACAAATTTATGTTTGATAAAACGAATTATTGTATGTTATTAGTTTTAATATAATAGAGTTAATTGACCTATGACTTGTTAAGAACATTATTTGTGCTTAAGTGTTGGATTTTTTTATATTTTAATTGTCGAATAAGACAGGCCCTATTATTTGTAAAATTTCAGACTGTACGCTTAATTTTACTAGGTACTTTAACAAAAATTTGACTCTCGCTACTGTCTTAGAAAAAGACAGTAATATTATTGATATATTTTTTTTATTTTAATATTTTTTTTTTTTTTAATATTTTTGACTGATAACAATGTTTGAAAATTATAATTCAGTATAATTTAAATTTAAAAAATTCAGGAAATACTCATATTTTCTAGTAGCTGGCATATTATTTAATTTTTGTTTTACAGACCGTAGTGCACACTTGTACATTCGTGGTGCACATAGTGTGTCATAGTGCACATACAAATAGGGCCTGGAATAAGATATGAGTATTTATAAATATTACAAGTTAAAAATACTCATTTTTAGTTTAAAAATTAAAATATCAAAAAAAGGTTAACGCTTAAGAACAGATAATATTCTTACCTTAAACTTTTACGATAGACCAATTTATTCTAATATTAAAATAAACACAAATTTATTATGTTTATGTGTAAGATGGGTAGCGTTCTCTTAAGTTTTTTATTACACTTAAACCAGTTTTTGAGTTATTTATAGACAATTCTGGTGTTTAAAAAAAAAAAATGTTTAAACAAATGTTATTAAAATTTAAATTATTACTGTAAATATTTATTTAGATAAAAGCATTCTTATGTAGGTACTTATTTGTGTCAGAAAAGAGCTCACATTAAATTAAGAGAAAAATGTGGATCACCTGATAAAATAAACTTTGTATTATCCTATAGAGTCGTGCATTGTACACAAATGACATGTGATAAATTTTTTATAAACTTACATACTTTATAATATTTTTATCGAGTATTTTTTTTTTTCATAGGTAATGATTTATTAATAATTATTCGTTGATGATTAACATTTAAAATTTTTAAATTTCTTTGCATTGGAATATAGGATATGCTTAAAAGATATTTTTCAGAAAGTATTAAAGTATTCACATAATAGTTAAAATATCTTTAAATTTAGGTATTTACCATTTACAGTTTTACCTATAACAAATCGCCTAAATAATGATGCGGACATGCAGCGTATTAAGTTATTTAGTTTCTAGTAAAATCGAAACCGAGAGTATTTCGATAAATCTGTAGAGTAGGTACCTAACTTTAATCATATATTTACGATTCCTTGCATTTCATAATATACGTAACTCTGTATTTAGTAGTGTTAGTACCATACATACTTGGCTGTTTGTTGTTTTAGCGCGATCAGGAGCGTTCTGGGGTGGAATAGCTCGTCAAGGTCAATTTTTTGCGATAATTTGTCAGTTGAAGAGTTAATTTTTTTCACCGACATCGTTCTAGCCACGATGGTTCTAACATACGCCACTGGATCGTTTGGACCATTCCATTGGTCCATCCACGATTTAGGCGTCTAAAAAAAAATTAATGAACAGTTAACGTATAATATTGCGTAAGTTGTAAATGAAAGTATAATACATTGGCACAATCAGGAGGGGTGAAGGGGTTGTAACCCCCCGAAATTTCTCCGAGGCCTAGTGTAATAACTAATAACCTATATAATACAGCAAAAAAAAAATGTTTTCTTAGGTATAAATCATCAAAATTATATTTTAAGTTATTACTGTTGTGAACCACAGTACTCCCTCTCAACGGTATGCCTGATACGGTTGGTACCACCAACTTTTTCCTATGATCTCAAAGTCATTGCAAATATTAATTACACAGCCAGTCACAACTCACAACAGCTACTGGAGAAAGGTATTTTTCATCCTTGCGTCGACTTAAAAATTATCTCAGAAATACTACTGGTCAAACGAAATTAAATGGATTGGCAGTCTTCAATATACACCAGGTTATTAATATTGATCCATTGATGATAATTGATGAAATGGCTATAATTTCAAATCGAAGACTCGTATTAGTCTATAAATGTGTTTTATTTGTTTTTTTTTATTCATAATATTATGACGTTTATTATTTTATTTCTTATGATTTATAATAATTAAGAAATTTATACAGTGTATTATATATTAACAATATTTATATAATATTATATTAACCATGTAGGATATTATCTTATGTATAAATTATGTTGTAATAATGTTACCTCCCTCCCCCGAATTGTTTTCTAGTTGTGCCACTGGTATAATATAAAGTATTACTTTTATCACGGAACTATAAAGTTATGTAGTAGATGAGTTTGACAAGGCACGGATCCAGTGTAAAGGTAATCTATTTTATTTATTTGTTTGTAACCAGTTTTTTTAAATAACAAAACCTTGCTCCGAGAGTTTCAATTATTCGCAAAGCGCGTGATTAATTATAATTGCAGTAATCATTAGATGAATTATTTTTCAATGATAAATGTCTGTAAATTTGCTCGTTCATCTATCAAAACAAAACCGAGTTTTTGCCGTCCGAGAGCATAAAAATTATCTAACGGATAACTGGATTGGTTCCGACTGAGGGTCATAGGATCTATCCGACTTTTTGTTCATTTTTTGAATAAGACGATGTCATATCATACCTGGAGTCTAATTAGATGCAACACTGTGTCCGACACAGTAGTAGAGGGCCTCGTGTTGCTGCGAATCGTCTGGTTAACAGCGGCCAAGGTCTTGTGCACGTTTCTGACCAGTCGGACCGCGAAGTTAAGTTCTTGGCTGAAAAACGCGTCCACTGGCAGTGGATTACTGTCGCCGCCACTTTTGCTCGTCGGTAACTCAGTTAGGTTGATGCCCCTGTTCAAGGCCTTCCACAGGTCCAAAACGGGCTGAACTTCCAAGTGCCAGTCGCCCCTTATGTGCAGTTTCGTTCCGATGCGACCAATGCTAACGCCTATACATTATACATTGTATTCGTATGTTAATCGAGTAGGTGTTATAAAGACTAAGTATTTTTTATGCACTTTATCACCACCCTGTTGTAATGCTTAAACTAATATCGTACACATCGTTTCATGAATACTCGTTTATTTGAATTTGAATTTGTGTAAATATAATTATTATTATTTTTTTTAACGTCGATGTCTAACGGAATTTCAAATGATAAGTTTTTTAGTTATCTTATTTAAATATGTATATAGTTTTTTTTGTAGGTGTCAAACACACATTTAAATGCATCGGAGTTCTATAATCAATTTAAAAATAATAATAATAATTTTAAAAGTCGAACAAAAATTAATTTCCACTATTACATAGTTTATGTTGCTTAAGTTTTTAAACTTTTTACTCACGTCGCAACTGTGATATTGTCTCGGTGCTTTGTTTCATCTGCCATGACCTGTCTACGTTCTCCGGCAAATTCAACAGTTTCGGAGTGTCTTGTTCCGGGACGCTTCTTAGAGCACTCTCGACATCCTATTTTTGCAAACAAATTATAGTGATTTACATAAATCCGATTAAACAGACTTACACACTTATTGATATTTTAATCAGTAATCGTAAGAATATTAGATAGGTATTAAAATTATTTCATATTAGATATCGTATTAAAATTTCTTAGCTATTAGTGTTTGTGTAGCAATCAGTTTTAAATTTTTTTATTTTAAACACAATTATTAAAAAAAAAAATCATTTTAGAGAAAAATTATTATTGAAGCACATATGAATATTGTAAATAACTTACAATTTAAAGAGGTGTAATGATCATGGAAAAATAAATTAGTTAATTAGATTTAAATTACTGAGTATTTATTGTAATTAAAGATACAATGATTATACATTCGACGTCTTGAGATATTGGTTCTTTAAAGGTTATATTTAAAGTTAAAGAAAAATCTATTATTTTGTACTCAAAGTAGCTGGTTACATTTTGATTTTGTGGGCTATTTTTTATAAATATTATAATTTCTAAATTTTATTCAACTCCGTAGACCGACAAAAAATGTGTAAAATATCACACAAAATATAACGAACAAAATTAACTATCCACTTTGAATTATAATTATTGTCGTGTGTTCATCGTTATCGTAATACGTACCATTGATCGAAACACAAATATACTGTACTACTGTGTATTGTTAACTAACACAAAAATATTTTTCTTGTGTACAATTTCGATTTTTTTAACTTTTTCATAAAAACTAAAATAATTTTTTCCACTAATAATTTGTCACTAACTATTCAAGTACAATGTTTTATTGATATTTATAATATTTAATATATTAATAGCAAGTATGCATGTTTCAAGTTTTAAATTGTAAATAAATTCTAAAATAGTATTAAGTATTTACACAATCGTGTTATTTTATTACTTAAAAAAAATATTCTAGTTTTTGAGAAAAGGTTTGAAAATATTAAAAATGTGTAATAATATGTATACAATAATTTGTTTTGCGTTGGCAACTTATTTTATGTCAAAAACTTTGTAATCTCCCTGCAGTAATGTGAATACAGTAAAAATAAATGGTAAAACTAAAACTGTTGAACCGGTCACTGACCCTTAAAAATGGCGTGATTATCGTGGTGAAAAAATAAAAATTGGTCGTGAATAAATAAGTAAATACTACTCAGAATGGTTCTAATTTTATATAAATATCATTACATGCTGTTGATAAACTGATTAAATTTTTGTTTTAAATGTATTTTAGGTACCTACTAATCATCACTTTATATACACAATACACTGATATAAATACCTTTACGTCACCAGAATTTAAATCCGTTATTCCAGGTATACCATCCTTCCAATTGACATTGTCTGATGTGAACACACATCGCAAATATGTCGTCAGGATAGCAATGTCTTGTACATTCGTGATCCGGCCGCCGTAGATAGCCTTTTCACAAAGTCCGTGAATGTACGCCCATCTTGTCGAATTGTGTTCTATTGATTCAAAACAAAAGTTATGCGTGTACAAAAATAATTAATTCTATTCTTTACGTTACTTTTATTTATAATTTTGCAGTAGCTATAGTGACAAACGTTTCTGGGTTGTAAAAAGGATGATATAGAATAGAGGAGTGAAGTTTATTGTTGGATTTCCTTTTATTGCTGACAGTTTTACTATACTTACCCCGATGTATTGATTTCTGTAAGACTTTCAGGGTAGCCGTTAAATCCGAATCGTTGAACTCGTAATATTGCGACCACCCCTGTGGTATGTACGTTCTGCGTTCTAAGACTATGGAATGGAACCAGGCCAAAGCGTATGCAGATCGCATTTCGTCCGAAGATTTCCACTCCACGTGTTCGTTCTTCCAGATATCGTAGGCCCGTCTCATGTTTTTCTTGACGCCATGTGGTGCTTCATATGCGACTTTAACGCACGACATAACTAATGAATGTTGGATTTTTTCGTTGGGCTCTGCGGTCATCCACACCGCGAACTTTTCGTGCACGTTCTCTAACGACTCGAGGCGTTTTTCCAGTTCCATTAGGAGGGACTCTGAGCTCAGGTGAATGTTTTTCAAGATTACCCATTTCGACTGTTTACATAGTTCCTGCAGTGAATCGATTTCTCTCCGGTCTTCGCCTACAGCTATTTCTATACAATTTTCGTGAGTCACCTGTTTGGCCAACATTCTAAGCTCGTCGGACGGGTCAGATCCGATGGACGTTATTATCATGACCGGTTCAGTGTTTTCTGTGACCAATTTGGATAGGCTTAACGTCGACGGTGATAAGTCGGTCAGTTCTAAAATGACAAAAACATTTATGTACTATAAGAAATTCCTGTTGTAAAATAAAAGCGATCTGTTGTAATGTACTTAGTTGATTGAGAGAGAATTCTGTCAAGACTTTATGTAATTTATCGGGTTTCAATGCTTGTGTTATTAATACTTGTTGAAAACTTGACACATTTACTATACTTGGAATACTCGAATTGGTTGTTTCGATAAAGTCCTTCCAAATGTTTTGATTATCGAGTTGAAGCTTTTCGTAGAGTTCTGGTACGGATTCCTGATGTCATAATATCGTATATTTTAGTTTAAATTTAAAATTAAACTAAAAGTATTTTAATCTGATAAAATATATGTAATTATGTAAAATTAAAACGCGTTCGTAAGCGTCAAGCTACTGGTCATTAATAGTAGCTTTGTGAGGACAGGTTTAAAAATGCTTGAAATAATTACGGCGTTTGATAATTATAAAAAGTTATTTGTTTATGTAAATCATGATTACAATTATTAAAACTTAAAAACAATAATGAATGGGTATAAATACAATTGTATAGTAATTTTTTTTTTTTTTTGAGTTATTTAAATTTTTAACACCCCGTTGCTAATAAAAGTTTTAAATTTAAATAATATTTACTTTTAACATGTACACATCAAAAGCTCTATTGTCGTTAATCCATTTTGGAATATTGTCTTTATAATTCAATTTTTCATCAATATTTGTAGTTTTTTTTCCGATGAATAATTCCCATTCCTGTTTACACAAACGAATCGATTCGTGTTAGTGTTAAATTACCCAATTCATCATATTGTATAAATAATTTTAAGATTTACTAACGTTAGAGCCGAAATTGTTAGGATTCAATTTGTATGACAAGTATGTAGCGAATGTCAATCGTTGATCTTTAAAAAGCGATCTCGAAACATAATAATAAACTGTGTGCAATAGTCGTTTTTCTTGATTCGTACTCCCTATAGATTCCTGAAAAGTATAAATAGTAAAAGTAATTTTTAATGTAAAAATTAAATTGTTTCACTGTTAATTATTATTATACTTTTAAAGTAGACTGAAACAATTTGACAAATGTCGCCATCGAAATTTGACAAAAACGGTTAAAGGTGAAGAAATCTTTCAACGCGAAATATATTTTTGAAGCGTAACTAGAAAATGGCTTATACACTTGACATTCAAACTCTAATTTGCTTTGAACTTTTAAAGACTCATCGAGTGATTTTGATATCTCAGTGCTGTTGGTTTTTATACTGTCTAGCGAATTAAGAAGTTCCTAAATAATATACCGTTCACAAATATTATAACGTCAAGTTCACGGTTTTTAAATTAAAAAAATTAATATTTTACTTGATTTTCAAGTATATTCCCTTGTGCTCCAGCCAAGTCCTTCAGCACGTTCTCTTGAAGTACATGCAACTTAGATTTTAATTCTTCTTCTGTGTGTAACAGTTCCAAATGCATAGAATCTAACTTAGGATTTTGCACTTTCAGTGCGTGTCGTAAAAGCTATAGAAATTGAATCAGGTTTCGAAATTAATAATTATTCGTTTAATTTAAAAATATGTATATTTAGGTACCTGTTCAGTGAGTCCAATGTGATTAAGAGTAAAGTTAACGATAGTTAAAAGAACAGATTGGTCTGAGGACAAGGTCAAGTCAGTGGTATTGCTGAATAAGTATAATTGGAAATTCTCGTTGTAATCTACCAATCTGTCTGCAATTTGGACCATCTTTCTGCTCCCTAATTAAACGAGTACAATATATTAGTTTATTTATACAATTACGTTATTGCAATCGTCAAGTATTGTATAAAATTACCTTCAATTATAAAATCACTTCTCAATACAGGTACGAGTATAGGGTCAATTTTGCTTACATTATATATTACTATCGTTTTACCAAAGCTAAAAAATAAAAGAATGTTTTATTATTATTATTATTAAGTTATTAAGTTATATTATATGATTAACGTATGTGTTGAACATGATTTATGACGCTTACCGAACAGCTAATTCTAAAATTGAGTATAATTTTGGATTTTCAAACGGTGTAAAGTCTGTTGAGTTAACAGGTAATTTTAATTTTAACCACTCCATTATGTTGTTATTAGGGTCAATGATCAACGGGTAAAATTTAGCCTATACGAAACAATCATTACATCATAAAAAATATTACATATTATTATTATGATAGTCGATTGTTTGTATACGGAATATTAATCAACTTACCGAAATCTGAAGAGTCTTTATCTATTAAAAACAATGTATTTTAAATAAATACTATAAACAACAAAATATAGGTTAATTATTAAAGTAATAGGTAAGTACAATGTTCACCTGTTTGAGTATTATGGCATTTTGATGCGATGTTTCGTCAGATGGCAAGCCTTCAGTAATCCACTGCAATATCTGACGCTCAGATTCCATGAATTTAGAAAACGAAAATTCGTTTGATTTTAGTTCGTATTTCCATTTTTCAATTTTTTCATTGCGAATACTATCTGAACATTCAGATAAATATGTCATAAATGCTGACGCTAGCAGTGTACTCGGTAACAGGTTTTCTAAACTTAATGACAATTCGTTTACCTACGAGAAAACCACTTTTAATTTTGATTTAATGTATTTTAATATTTTCTATAATTATAAATATATAAATATATTATAGCGTGTGAAGTATATTATTCATATTTTCATCATATTACATCATAAAGTCATAGCACTGAGTTATTTTTTATTTGTAGACATCCATAATAAAGTATGCAACAAAACAATATGTTTTTATTATTCAATAATATTATCAGTGTACAATAATTATCAAAGGTCAAATGTTTAATTATAATATTCTTAAAGCTCATAAGAGAAAAAATTTCAAGAATTTGATAAAGGTTTATACAGAAAATTAAAAATTATTTTATATCTGTTTATGTATGATGAGACTAAAAACTTAAAAACCTAATATCAGGTAGTTATATCATTAATAATTTTTTTTAGGTACAATAATTAAAACAGTTATTTCCTTATTATATTGAAAATATTTGCGATTCTTAACTATTCAATGGTTAAACAAATACAATAAATATTATGATTTATTTGATAAATCATAATGCATTTAATACTTTTAACTTAATAACTCAAAACACATTTTCTTTTGTATATTATTTATGCATGAATAATGAATTTTGATTTTATGTGTTTAGTGTGTGATAAAAATTAAATAAAATTATATTAATTTAATTTATGTGTTGTATACAATATCGTACTATAAAAAAAAAATGAGAATATTGCTGTCTAGTGTAAGTACTTATACATAATTTAATTTAATTGAAATATATAAACGAGTTCTAGTTGTGAAACGAGCATAGACGATTAAATATTTGAATTTATTAAATTATTTATATTTTTTATTTCAGGCTTTATTTATTTAATAAACTCAATTTGACAATATAATTGAAAAAAAAATTGTACACAAATACCTGTAAACCCCATCTCGAAAATTCATCGTCCAATTTTTCGACAAGTTTTTGGGCTGCTTCTATTGTCTTTTTCTCTTTGTTGATGTTCAATTCGATTTCCGCTGCTTCCTTAGTATTTACAGTTAACTGCTCTCTTAATTCTGAAACGTTCTTCTCAACGCTGTCCAACCCATCACTTAAAATTTCTATTTGTTCTTCGGCTTTTTGCAATTTTCTATATCAAACAAACGCGTTTTTTATGACTGTACGTAAAAATTTTAAACTTCGCTCCAACTGCGAAGTGTAATTCAGTAAACCATATTATTATATAAATTAAATAATTACGATTTCAACAAAGCATGTTCAGTTTCCAATGGTTTTATCTTGTGAAGTATGTGAGAATACTCAACATTAGCTACGACCCATGAAGCCAGCGGAGCCGCCGCCGCTGACGCTCTCTTCGCGTTTTTTGAATCGAACGAATCGCGTTTGGACTTTAAAAGTTTTTCCACCGAGTCCCTGTTGACCTCTGAAATCCTGCGCGCGTCGAAAAACCTTATGTCTTCCTTGACACCCCTCTTTGCCAAGAATGTTTTCATGCTGTTCCATGACGTGTCCTGTATTCCCATAAGTCGAAGCACGCCCTCTAATATATCCCTGATTACTTCCGGTGGGGCACGAAGTGATCGGATCTCTGTTAGTGCTTCCGATTTTATGTTGCTTACGGCTGCCTGAGACTCTTCAATCAATGGTTCTATTTGCGCTAGTTCTTGGTCGATTTCTTTTTTCCTAGAATTTATATTTGATCAAATTTCATGACATCATTCGCGTAATATATAGGTATGTTATAAAAAATATTTAAAGCAATTTAAATTATGATTAAAACTTAAAGCGTTATATTTTTCGTATACTTATCTATTTATTGTATCGCTGTAAAATTAATTTTTTTAGTAAATTTGTTTCATATAGTAGTTCATTTCTATAACTTACATTTTTATACTTTCAAACGCGTATTGTCTTGGTTCGTTATTTATTTATATTACCTACTAAGTAGATCATACTTGGTGTTACCTACCTCTGGTTTAAAATATCATTTTTTGTTTGAAATTCTTTTCTAAGATTTTCCATTTGCTCTTTTTTCGTATTAGCTCCTTGCATAGTTCTAGATATCATATTCAGGGCTTGATTGGCCTTTTCTTGCTTTTCCGCTAGTTTTGTTTCTTGAATTCCAGCGTCAGATTTCAAATTTGCTACAATATTTCTTGCATCGATTAACTTAGACAATCCAGCCTTTGAAATATTTAATTATTATAAAAATGATATTAAAATTCACAATTTAATTTATATTACTTGTAGATGTGCCATTCTTTTATTAATTGATTCTTGTTTGTTTGTCAGTAAAATACTAAAGGTTTGTATAAATGATAAATAACGTCTTGGACAAGTATTCATCCAGGCTGCAGCTTCTTGGTGGATACTGGCAAAGTACGACATATGTTCATTAATACTTGGAAATTTGTCTATTATCTTATTTCTGAAATTTATATTTGAATAATAAATAATGAAATTTATTATACAGTTTGAGTAATAACTTTTTGAAAATCAGTTCCGGTATTATTTCCATAGTTTTGTCATCCCATCTATCAAGCCATATGATGTGACTGTGATCTAGCACTGCTGGGCTGTTTTCTATACAGTTGTTGAAAAATTCACTTTCTGAATCCAAAATCACCACTATGTGTAAATTATTTTTTATTCCTGAAAAAGAGCAAATATATTTCAGCTGGCATTTGATAATGGTTGCGTCTTATAGTTGATAAATTATTAAATTATTGGTATTATTAATATTGACATGCTTTGAGTAAAAAAATTAGTCGATGTTCCGTCGAAATTCTGTTGAGACATTTCATCTTTGAGAGGTGCACACAGCGATTCTAATTCTTCATTTTGATAGAGCCCCATCACTTCACCAGACACTATTAAACAACTTACGATATCCAGTACTTCATTGTTTACAATGTGATATTCTTCGACAACATAATAAACCTCTTCGTTGTCTATCCCACACGTCTGCATTATCTAACAAAAAAAAAATTCATATTTTTATTTTTTATGTAAGCAATATTTATACTATAAAACTTTTATGTAAATATGTAATACCGTTTTGAGGTCATTTTTAAATGCATTTAAATTAAAAATTGGTCGTATTTTAGGAGATACAACTGTTGCATTATGTCTGGACGCTACGATTTTTACGGCCAAGTTTCGTCCTATTCCTGAGCGTCCTACCAATAACATACAACCACTAGGGTTTGTCAAAACCCGTTCACAATATGCTGTAATAAGGTATAGTAATTCTGTGTTCAACTCGACTTCCTGATTCATGGTTTCTGAATTAAATTCAAAAATATAAACAATATTTAATAAAAACTACACGGTAAGCAAACATTTAAGATTTAAAATACCATTTGTGACAATGCATTTTTCAATTATTTTTTTCCATTCTTCTGTGTAAACTTTTGAAAGTAAACCAATATGTTTCGGATCAATTTTTCTCTCGCATATATAAACAACATCTAAAATAATATATTCATTTATTATTTTTGTAAGGTGATGGAATAGTATTTCATAACCATCTACCTCGATACATAATGATAAACTATTCACTAAATATTCATAATTATATTAAACTATATGCTATTCTTTACTTTGTTTCAAAGTTACATACCAAAGTATATATACAAAGTTATAAAATTATATATTACCTAACCCACTTTGTATTACTAATTATTTTTTTAAATATTAAAATTAATTGGTTTATATAAATGGTACATGAATACTCCACAAAATGTTGTCCACTACTTCGCTCATCAAAACTTTAAACATCGCTAGCTCAAAAAATAGTAACGATTAACGGCTCATCTGAAATTTGATTTTTTTTTTTATATATCGAAATATTTCAAAAGATATTCTGCTTTAGAATATGAAAGTATATGTTATCATGCTATTGTAAGAAATTAAAAAAAACTTAAAAAATCATAACGATAAAAAATAGTAAAAAATAATTGTATTTTAAGTTCTTGGTAAGCAATGCATGTAGTGTTTTTATACTAAAAACGTTAATAGTTTTTATAATTTTATAATTATACTATTTGTAATAAATTTTAATAGGTATTATACGGTTATGTAATACTATAAAATTACCTTCATATTTGAAATTTAAACGAAGATCTGCATAAACTTTTTGAATTATTCCTTCGAATTTTGATTTATCTTCATACGTCACTAGTCGATCATTAAAAATGCGGTTTGCTTCGAAAAACAAAACCTGAAATACATAGTTTTTATTGAGATTGAAGGGATAAATAATGTTTTTTCTTTTACTTGAGCTGCATTGTTTTCGTTATTAAATTTGTATCGGCTTAGATTTTTACATAATTCAACTAAAATATGATTTGTAAATGTATAATGAGGTGTCTGTACTGATGTAAGTGTTTCTCTAGTCTAGAAAGACGATAAGATTATTAACGTACAATTTTAATATTTTAAAAATTAAATTAACTTTATTGATAGTTATCGATTATCCGATAACTGACATAATTAATACCTTTACTAATAAATCTACTATTGCATTTGTAATTATTTCTGATTTGTCGTCTATCACAGTGCTTAAGTATTCTGAGCAAATTTTTTGAAGTTCATGTTTTTGCGGTGTTCTATAAATTGTGTCAACATTTGAAAATATATTAATTTTTTTTTAATAAAAAATGATTTTGATATTTTTTTATTTACTCGATGTGTAAAATGTTACTAGCCGATACAAGTCTTGGATTAATTCCGTCTATTGAAGTTAAACTATTAATTATTACGATGTTAGAGTCAATTCCCATCCACTCCAAAGTAGCAGGCTCATAAAATCCTCTAAAAAAAATTAACTAAAACATATTTAATATTTATACATAAATAGATTGTCGAAACAGTATTAATAATAATCTTGTCTTTTTAAAACAATACTATTTATAAAAATCATTATTGTAATAAATTGCACTCACTTGTTGTATAAATGCAGCTAGATGAATAGAACCCCATTTATCTGGTTTGACATGATTTAAATTTTTGAGATGCAATATTAATCGTTCCGAATTTTTCGGGCGATAAACTCTACCTTTGTTGTTAGAAACTACCACACATACCTTAAAAGCAATAAAGTATACGAACATTAAATAAGTATTAACTTTCATAGTTGAACTTAGACTGCTAAAATCAACTAAAAAAAATGAAGATAGACGAACTTTCTTTTTAAATATTTTATATAATATTTTAAAATTATAACTTTTTTACGGCAGTATAAATAATATATTTAATAATATAAAATACTATCTATAAATCTGTTATATATTTTAATAATAGAGGGTAAAGATCACAATTACACACTCTTGTAAATTTATTGACATATGTCTAATTTATTAACATAATATGTAATTTTATTTTAAAGTTATTTAGTACCTGTGACATTTTTAATAAAATTTGTTCAGGTGATGTTTGAGCACTACAATGAATCGTGACGCATTCAATTCCTCTTAAAAGATTGGTGCATTTAAAAATAATTTTGCTGTAAAAATAAAATGTTTATATCGTATCTAGTGGTACAATTTTAACGAACCATTATTTACCTTTTACCCGATGCCGATGGTCCAACAACAAAAATTGATTTGCTGTGTTGTATCCATTTGATTAAAATATCAGAAGCGTTTGCTATTCTTGGTGTTTCAATTAAATCACCGATTTTGTTTCCAAATAGATTTGAGTTTTCCGTGTCTAATGAATTGTAAGCTTCTACATTATCTCTTATTTCGTTATAACAATAATATTTCACGTCATTTATTTCCGGCATATACTCTCCAAACATTTCAAAAACCTTTTTTATACATTAAACATATTGTTATATAGTGAATAGTATGACATTACGTTGTTTTTTTTGGTTATATAATTTTTACCATTGTGGTAAATTTGTCTCTATGTGATGTATTCAAATTTGCTCCTAATCCGTTAATTAGACAAATTATGAGGTGGGATTTTGATTTGACATCGATTAAAAGGTGTAAAACATTTTTTACTGTTGAAATCGTCGAACAAGGACAAACAAGTTGTCCGTTAATTTCCAGCCATTTCATAGCTTTAAAATATTTAATAAAATTTATAAGTCTATTACTCATCATAAAACTATTTTAAAGTTTATTTTACCTTTGTATAATTGAAGTTCGTAATCTTTTACAATACTATTGTTAGGAAATTTATTGATCCAAGAATCGATCACATTCTTTGTACTAGTATCTTCTTCACTGCAGTAAAAATAAAAATATATAATACCTCTATTTTCAAATTTATATGTCGACTATACTTTAATTTTATTACCTAAGAAGAATTATTCCCATTCTCGATATAGTCGCGGGAGATGCATGTTTAAGAGAATGAGTTTCAAAAATAAAATTTATATTGTTTCCAAATTGAATTCTCCAACCAGAAGGTAATGTCAATAATCTATTATCATCTAAGACTGAATTGAGCGATTCTATCCATTCAGGATCCACATCTCCATCAAATATTATCCAAGAAATAATATCTATAGATAATAACTTAAATTAAAACGTATAATAATCAAAATTAATAATTATAATTTATATGAAAAAATCGTTGAATAAATTGTAATAATTAATTTAGTACCTATTATAATTGAATGTGGTGGTTTTATTATTAAACCACCACCATCATTTAGTTATCGTGTGTGTATGTCTGATAAAAAAAACAAAAATTTGATTTTAGCCTAAATTACTATAGGTTAATATAATTTTAATATATAAATTGAGTATATTTTTGTTGACATTTTATATTTTAATTTTATGGAACTTATAATTTAGTATTAAAATATGTACACAAACGATATCAATTAAAAGTTCTTTTATAACATAAATGTTACAAAATACCAGTATTATATCATATATATATGTACTAATTAATTATTTTTAAGATCAATGACAGTAGTACACCTATGTTACAAACACATATGAAATAAATTCAAATAATTTGTTGAACTTTGTTTAAGTACTTTCTAATTTTATTGAATTTAAATTCCACCAAGAGATTTTTTAAGTTTACTTTACAAACTATTTCCAATAGCACAAATGTATTTAACATTTTTTTTTTTTTTTTTAATATAGAGCTCGTTCTTTAAGATATTTTTAGAACACTTCACAATTTTTTAGAATTATAGTTGGCAGCACAATTTAAAAAAAAAAAAGTTTATCAACTAGCTTAAGTTTAACAAAATTAATTGGAAAGAGCTCCAATAATGTATTAATGTCCAACATAATACTCGTATATTACCGTATGTTATATTTATGAATTTGTCACGTATTTGTATTTGGTTGTGCTGTCGAGTTTATGAGAATAGATTTATAAATTTTATTTAAATTTTATTATTTTTTTATCAGTTAATTTTAAAAATCTTTAATTATATTTTCAAATCGATTTAAAAATAAAAGAAACAAAATATTTAGACATATGTTTAAAAAAAGTAAAAACTGAGATTATTTTTAAGAAAATAATTTTCTAATTTTGATATTTTCTTTTATTTAAATTGTTTTGATCTAGACTGGTTAATTTAAAACTAAAGAACTATCAATAGTATTTAGTTATTAATAATATTATTATGAAACATAAATAAATCTTTATTTTACCAGGATTCTCTGAGTATGCTTGTTGAGCAGCTTTGCTGATTATACCATCAATCCATTGACGCGTATCCAAATCTACTTTTCCTAATAGTTGCGATCGTGATTGAGCTTTTGGGTTTATTTTATGTATTTTTATATTGTTGTTAGTGGTTAAAGCCTGAAAATTACGAAAATTTATTTAAGACTATTCAAAAATAAATAAAACTTTTTATGTCATTACGCGCGACAATAATTGAATTATTGTTGTTTTTCCGGTCGATGGTGGGCCCATCACCACTACTCCCATACGTTGTTGTAACTGTTCGTAAAGTTCAATACATTTTTGTTCCTTAATAAATTATAATGTACATTTAACAAACTTAGATCTCGTTAAATGGATTTAAATTAAATGATTTACTTGTCTTGGATTAATTTGTAGTTCCATATCCTCGGCTGCTTTTCGTATTTTCTGAGTCAATGTATCATATATTTGAGTGCTATTTGTAACTTTAACTTCCGGAAATATATTTGAAATAAGTGATTTAAATAATACACAATCGTCAAACGTTAGCTTTGAAATTGTATTCAATTCCAACGCCTGTACGGCCACTGAACATTCTTCTGAAAGTGATTTTAAAGCCACCGCCGAAGCTTTTAAAATTGTCCCGCAAAAACCAATTACCGTCTTCAAAGCACGAAGACCCCAATCATAATGTTGTTGACTACTCAACAATTGCCTAACGGAATTTATTTTATTATTAAATATATAAAAGCGTATAGTTAAGTTTAATAAACTATTGTATTATATTAAGTGAAAAAAATTTTACTTGGCAGAATCAAACGTTTCTACTAGTTTTCTAGCTATCGTTTGCGGGTGTTTAAATCCTTCAGCGTGGAGCGTTACGTTAGCTATTAGAGTTTGATCTGGTTTACTCATAATTACAGGTCTAAAAAGTTGCTTGAGATTGTCGGGTAATTTATTTCTACCACCATATCCTTGTCCAGCTGGATTTAATGTTACAAATATTCCCGCATTCAAATTCAAATCAATCTGAAATATATTATTAATAGAACAAGATTTATATGCATTTCATGTTCGTTTAGCCGTTTAGACGAGTTTTGTCATTAACACATACCTATGTATGTATATGCACTTATAAGCGATAAACTAATAATAATCATAATACTAATAATGATAATAAAAGATAGGTTTTTAAAAATTTTTAAACCTAAAATTGTACCTATAACTTATTATGTATTATATATCCTTATATTAGATACTTACGTATAGCACGTGCATATAGAATTTTTTTTAAATAAATTGTAATACTTTAAACAGGTATTTAAAAATAGTCATACATATATACTTCACCAATGTCAATCGTAATTTTAAAATTGAAGGAGCCATATTAAATAGTTTCTTTGATCGAGTTTACACAAGAAATTATGTTTCGTAAATTTAAATTTCGAACCTTTTGATTTTCTAATACGAAGCTAGTTTCTTTGTTTTTGATCGCTTCTTGTATTGGGTGTATTCTTGTTGAGATCATCGACAGCGTGGAATCTTCTAGACGGTTAAATTCGTCAAAGCAACCCCAAGCTCCACATCTCGCCAAACCGATCAATATTCGGGTTAAAGATTTAATATCTATACCTTCGTCACAGTTAAAAACCAACACTTGTCGGCCAAATAGATAACCGAGCGCTTTAATCGATTCTGTTTTTCCGGTACCAGCGGGCCCGTATGGATTTCCTCCAAATCCCATGCTCATTGCCTGATCATAACAAGAACATTAACATTCATAAAATCTATAACCAGTCATAATTTTACGAGCACATTTAAAGCTAAATATATAATATATACTTGAGTGAGTGTTAGATAACAGTTATCCGTAAGTGGCGTATGAACCAATTTAGGCGATATACCTTGGTATTCGTATGAATATGTAAATTCCGAATCAACCATTCTAATGCTTATTTCACCGTCAGAATGTGAGTAAAACCTTCAAGATAAATTTATTGATTGATTCGTTTTATTTCATAATTGTTTATAAAATATTGGAAAATACTTGTTAAATTCAAACCTTATTCTTTTTTGCCATTCCCAATCGTGGATAGACGACACTCTCGAGTTAATAAGTTCGTCTACTATACTAATATGATGTATTGTGTCTAAAATTAGACTTTTTATTTTTAAGTGCAGCACATTTTCTCCTCTTACAGAACTTTCGACATTTAATGCTGTATAAGTATCTAGTTGTTTCTGAAATTGTGAAAAAATAAATATTTTTTAGAAAATTTTAAAAATAATAAAAATGAATTAATGCAATTTATAAAAAGTTTTAATGATTATAGTTTGTATTAGTAACTACTATTGATTTTCCCTATGTTCAAATAAGAGTTTTAATAACTAATACTTATATTAGTTATTAATTTATAAATATAATTATGTTTAAAATATAATTTAGTATTTAGTTAGGTACTTGTAAAGACTTTTGTAATTGTTGTAATTGTTGTTTTTTTTATCGCGTCTTCACATCTTGTACTGAAAAGCACTTCATTTACCATACATAAAATCTGTGATGGATATTTCAAAGGATCTTGTTCTTTTAAACAGTTCACAAAACATATTTTCAATGTATTAGTTATTTCTTGAACAAGCAGTTTGAGCCATTCCTGCAAAAAATAATTATATTAGAACATTAAATAAATAAGTTAATTATGTACGCCAATTTATTAAGTTTTAAAAGTTGTTTTATACTGAATAAATTAATTTTAATATTTTTTTTCTCGTTTGATATAAATTAATGTGACAAATTGATTTAAAAGTTTTAAACTAAAATAATTACTTAAAGTTTTAAATAACAGTATTGTACTGTTTTAATTTTTATTAATTAGTTTAACCATTCAGACATTTACTTTTTTAAATATAGTAGTATTATGGTAATAAACGTTTAAATCGTTTAATACAGCGGTTCTCAAACTGTGGTACGCGGAAGGCCGCATGGTGGTAAATTAAAAACAATTATTAAATTCTTAGCGTAGCGATGATTTTACAATGTTGTGTGTTATTTAATTCATATCTTAATTTATCTTAAACACTAATAAATTTAACTATGTAAAGTTTGTATTGTTCTATTTTTAATCATCAGTGGTACGCGACTGATTGATAATATACTTAAGTGGTACGCGAAAAAAAAAAGTTTGAGAACCGCTGGTCTAATAGAAATAAAATAAAATATATTTCATAATACCTCGATTTGATTGGAAACTTGTACCGGCTTGTCAAGATTTACTATTTCATTTTGAGGAGATTCTATAGCTATTATATTTCCCGATGAATTGAACTGTACGTTTTGTACGCCACTAAATAATTTTTTAAGATGGGCTTGTACAACAGATACTTTTTTTGTTTGTCCAATCATTTCTAATAGATCTTCATCGCTGAGAAAGTAAAATCTTGGAAAACTCTTTCGTTTATCCTATATATTGTAAGAACAAATAACAATAATTTATAACCATTGAATAGAAACATTATATATAATTCAGAACATTAATAATTGTTACAGTAAATAAGTACACCATTTGTTCACCTCGAGAAAATCGTTTAAACTTTTTTTTCGTTGTTGCTAATAAATTGAGCATGGATTCTAATAAATGTTTTATGTTATTTATTTTTAAAAAACTGTAAGACTTTTGAGTCTAACGATTGTTGTAATATATATTTAAAATCTCTATCCACTCTATCAAATCTAAACTTTACTTCTTTGTCGATTTTCAATGCACCACTGCCAAATATTGGATCTAAGTATAGCCACCTATCAAAATCAATGACGCATATTATTATTTATTTAATATTAACAATATTTTAATCTAAACTTATCAAATAACTCACTTTCTTTGTATATGGGCAAATTGTCTTAGATATGCATCAAGCTCCATTAATCTACTTTCCCATACATTCGATTTGTCTATAAATTGTTCGTCTTTTGAAGTATTTTTAATTGACTGTAATAAACATAGTTTTTCTCCGATCTATCCAAACAAAACACAATATAATATTTTGGTATAGATAGTTAATTTTATAGAATTGTACTTTGTAGGTACATAGTACTCCTACATCTTGTGTATTAATACAAAAACGCGTATTAAGAGTTAAGACTACAAATCGTATTTGGTTTTTTTTTTATGTAAAAAAATTTTTCTTACCGAATTGAATATTGTTTTAAAATCGTTGATGATCCGAATAGTATGGCTTTTAGAGTCGACATAGTTTATTGTAGAAAAAATGTGTTTCGAATTCCCACATATCTAGTTCAGATAGTGCTTGTCTGATTGTAATTTCATTAGTTGCTTTAGTATTTAATTCCTTTAAACATATATACCTACATTTTTAGAAATCTTAATTATTTCACGTAGTTTTTTATTTTACCTGTAAACTAATAAGTTTTTCTTTGATTTTTTCTTTTACTAAAATAAAGTCTTCAAATTTCAGTTGTTCAATATGTTTATAGGGAATTCCAATTATTGAAAACATTTCCATCCAATGTTTTTCTGTAAAGGTTTCTCCCTGAACATATTTTATACAAAGGGAAAAGGCCTAAAATCGACATATTTTTACAATACATGCGACAATATTATCAATTTGTATGTTAAATTAATTATATATACTGATATATGATCAATGATCATTGATCATAATTACTTTTAAGGTTTCTAATTCATTGTGTATTTTAATTGTTAATGGAGACGTAGTCATTTCTTTAAGTTTCTCTTGCCATTTTAAAATAAAATCTATACATTTTTTGTAAGCTTTACCACGAAATTCAATCCATTTTTCTTGTCCAATGCTCTGCAAATCTAAAATTAATTTTTACCGATATTTTTTAGTATACTACACTTTGTTATAGAAATATGTTTAACCTAAATTAAATTCATCGTAAAGGCCCCATATGTTTTCTAATTTTTGCAATTCATTTTCGATTGAATCATAGGAACTAAAGTCCGGTATATCAATGTAAGCATCTTGACAGTCATTTCTATACACACAAAAAAAAAAAGTTATTTTAAAATTACTTAGAAGTTTTATAATTAATAATTATTTGATAATCATACATTATTTTTTCTTTCTTTTCTTTTAGCGTATTCCACTCTGCGCGACTATTTTTTAAAAATTCAACAATTTTTTTCAATTTTGAGTTATTTTCATCTTCAAAACCTTTTGGTTTATATTGTTGCCACTTTGAATGAAATGTATCGAACATATTTAAAACGCTTTGCATTTCCGCAGTTAAATTACTTTTCATTGTATCTATCTGCTGTTTCATAATCATTTGATGATTTTCCAGCATATTTTTAAAGTTTTCCCAGTTGGATAAGGCTTGGTTCATTTTATCTACTTTTTCATTAGTCCAATTCGATAAGACCTTTTGTTTTTTTACGATTTCCAAAACTACGAGATTCATCTAAAAAAGAAAAAATATTATCGGTTTCCATTTAATGATAAATATTTTTTTATAAATATTTTACTTCAAATGACGAATCAATTATTTTTTTATGGTTATTGTTCACTTGTTTTGCTGACGAAGCTTGTTGTTGAAGCATTTCGGTAGATTCTTCGATAAATTTGTTCAATCTAGCAATATCAAATAAAATCGATGAATGCAATAGAGTAGACATTGTATCCCAATAACGACGATTGTGTATTTCCAATTCTAATCGTACAGCTGCGGTACTAACAATAAAGCACTCGACATTTAACTCAGCGCTACAATGTTAAATAATTAAAGAAACGATTAATTATAAATTTATTGTGTTAGTCATTTTTTTATAATATATTTAATATAAAATTCACCAGTTAAATTTAGCTATCTGTTGACCCCACGATTTTGAGGATCTAAAATTATTTTCCCAGTCTTGTGCAGTCTTAATGTTTTCTTGAATCATTTTCTCCATGTCTATTGATCCCAGTGAAACTCTATTTTCCCATTCTTTTAAAATATTTTCTAATCTTTCAAATAAATCTTCAGCTCTTGAAAACAACTTAGTAAATTTGGAAGCATTACTTTTAAAAATAATAATCATATATTATTACAAAGATTAAGTATGAAAAAAAATTAGGTACACTATAGAAATATAATAATTATTTTGACATACCGGTCTACAATGGATGCAAATATTGAAACAGATGACGAATCCACTATACCACGAAAACCAATTGGTACTGATATAAATTTTTTTAGTTGAGAAAAATACTTCATTCTTATCTCTTCTATTGGAGGATTAAACTTCAACTGTCTTTGCCTAATAAATTTTAAAATTTATTGATTTTTTTGAATTAATATGTTTCATATTCATATTACCTGTATACAATTTCTATTCTAAAATCTGGCAAATGTTGGTTTAGAGCTTCTAGTCCTATTTGATATCTATGGTTTAAAGCTTTGTATATTTGAAAATCCAAATGCGTTTTCCACGCTTCGCAGTTGGAAAACTTTTAAAAAACGAGCAAATTACACAGATATACGCTTTTATGTAATAAAATATAAATGTATGCTATATATTACTTTTTCCTCGACTTGTCTTATAATATCTCTGATGCTTTTTAATTCAGCCTTCCATTGGTGTTGTTCTTGCAAAATATCTATGCTCATTAGATTTATGATCTAAAATATGTTATTAGTGATAAATAACATATTCATTTTTTTTATGATTATAATGAAAAAGAAAGTATTACTTTCATGAAATTTATTCAGCTTACCTTATTGGATATGGATTGGTGGTAGTTAGCTAACGTTTGATTTTCAAGTGATATTTTCTCCATTAGTTTTCGCATTTCGAGTATATAAATATCAACAGAGTGGATATCGGTCCATGTCACATTTTGTTGCTGTTTGACAAGATTTAACAATTCAATTGCTGATGACAACATCATAGGCCTTTGCGATGAAATCATTCGATCTCCAATTGTATTATGGAACGAAGCTATCTGAAACGCAGAACAGATTTTTCAATGGTTGTTTCGAAACAATCATATACCAAATAATTCTGAATAAATGTTTAAGCTTCATACTTGCTCGAGAGATTTTGCCTGCCGTATAAATTTGCTCCCCATATCAGAAACTTTTTCTATCTCTGATGGAATGACGTAGCCAAGAATTTTCAGTATTTTTACCTCTCTAATTAGTAATTCTATATCTGGATTAAAATTGACTTTCATAAGTTTATTTGATTGAAAGTAAATCACAGGATCGTCAGAATTCAACCTTTAAACAGAAGTTAATTGTAGAATTATATTTATATCTATTATTAATAACTATTGTTCGGTCTCAAATCGGTATATTATTGTCATTTACACCACCTAAATCTTAATATATGAAGTGAAAAGTATGAATAATTAAATGATTATTTAAATATAGCTATTAATGGCTAGTAAAATCGTTTAACTAAGCAATATTATCTAATTTAACATAGATTACTATAAACGCGATTAAAAGGAATATGCGCGGTGATGTTCAATACGTCAAATAACTTTAGTGTGCAAAACTTTCTAGATAAACGAGTAGTTTTACCACGCTTAACTGTAGTTTTTCTATTTTCTTCTTGTTTTTGTAGAAATTAACCAGAAATAATTATTAAACTTAATATTTATACAAGATTATAGAACTAATTTTTCCTTTAATCATATTATTTATTTTTTGATTTGAGATAATATTTAAGTATACTATCTTTATTTTTTATATTTATATATTATATCACACAATTAGTATTGTAAGTGAACAATACATATAACTATATTCAGTATTCATGACGGTTATTAAATAATATTGCTTTTCGTTTTTAAATAACGTAAATGTTTTATACACTTATACAGTTATACCTCTTATTCTTATAAATCATTATTATGCCTTAAAGTAATTAGAAAAAAATTGCCCATAAAATTTTTTTCTGCAATTAGAATTAACGGCAAAGGCTCACATAGTTGTTATTTAAAACTTTTTGTTTTTACTAAAATAAAATTGTTTTTTAATTTTCATCATTAAAATCTAGGCAATGTATATTTCAGTAATATGTCTATAATTATTGAATTATTTGCATTGATATAATAAATATTGTTTGTATCTTTAATTGTATCTTTAGCTATACCTAAAGCTTTTGTTAATGACTGCAGATCTTCTATCTTTTACCCAATTACCATAGGTATCTGTAACCATATTGTTAATCATTTTCTTTTGAATCGTTAATGTGTCTTTCAGTTGTTGATAACCATTTAAATTTATTAGTATACGATCGCTTACTTTTTCGATATCGTTTAACTGAAATAAATATATTAGCTTTAATAAACGAAATACAAAATATTTTTATCAAACAGTAACGAATTTTTGATCATGAGTTTCAAAGTTTGTGACTTATTAGAGTATTCTAACCTTAGCTTCCTGCTGTTTCAATGAGTATAAATTTCGTACAATCGGTTCTAAACCGGCTAATTCCAATACATTTATTTTTTGTTCTCCATCGACATTATCTCCCATGGTACTGATAATTTGTTTTAGACAATTCAGAAAATTTTCTAATTCTCCTTTGAGTTGAATATACATTTTTGGCCTTTCTATTATTTCTTGGTAGTGAATGAATTCATGAATCAGCTATTTTAAAATAAATAATAACGTTATAATTATTAAAACATACAATTAAAAATATAATTATTATTGATTTTTATTACTTCTACTGTGTTTGACTTTTTTATGATTAATCAAATTTCGTAGTTTCCCAGCAATTAAATCTTCGGCTGGTTGTAATTTTTGTTCAAATTTTTCCACAGCAGCTTCCCATTTCTTTCTTGTGTAAGTATTCAACTGACTTACATCATTGAATTCTAAATAAAAAAACAATATTACTTATTTTAAAGTGTACGTATCTAGTCAATAACGTTAACGTTAGAGTATAATTTTAATATTCACCAATAAATGATTTTAAATTTTCTGATGTTCTTAATTTTTCTTGTTCATAGGTTGTCAATAATTTTATCATTTGATTATTCACGCTTAATATTGATATTATCTAAAATAAATATTTAATTAAAACAAGATTACTCATATGTATGTTTATGAGTTTATGACTAACTTCTTTAATATGATTGGAAAATGTAATTAAATTTTCCGGCAAAAATTTTGGACCAATCCATTTATGATGAGTGTAATTAGGCCAATACAACATAGTCAATTGTTCACATGTCTTGATCCATTTATTACAGGTTTTCAAACACATTTTTAACACATCGATATTTTCATTATGATCTCCAGTCCATATGTTCATATCACTTGTGGTACGTTGAATTAGTTTTATCATACCATTTCCGATAACTTCAAGTATGTTTTCCATTCTGGCTTGAGGATATTTAATTTCTTCGATTTTCCATGTGTCATCTAGACAATTGTATATATTTTCTAAGCATTCCTCCAAGTCCTGAATTGACGATTCTCTAAAATAAAATGTTATAATTAGATTACGGATAATAATAATATTATATTTATAAAATATTATTTGATTAATACAAAAAATAATAAATACTTTAATTGTTTTGTTACGGGTAAAAATAAAGAACATATTTTTTCCGCTGCGATGGATTCTTCTTTATTATTTGTATGTTTTTTCACAACACACCAATAGTCAGCTTCGTCCTCGATGTCTAGAATAGCTTTGAAAAAGTTGAAAAAATATTCTTATACCTATTTCTCGTAGCAATTTATACAATTTAAGTATTTTGTTTAATAATTACCTCCTAAATGTGATTCTATTGAATTATTTGACTGATGAATTGACGATTTTAAAATAGTAGTCTTTAAACCCATTTCGAGGTCTGATATAAGACATTGTAATTTTGGATCGAGTTTTATTTCTGATTTGGTATCCTACAAATGATTATTAATAATAATAATAATTATTATTATTATTTGTATAATCATATTTATAAGAATTTTTAGTCAAATTCACGTTATAACGTTAAAACGTTTCTGTTTGTATCAGTGGTTCCCAATCGGGGGAGGGGGGAGTGAAAATAATAATACCATTTTTTATTTATAGTATAAGTAAAATTGAAAACAATAAATTAATTTTCAGACGATAGCTTATCGATAACAACTTTACGAGTATTTAATAATGAATAATGATTGACCCTTTTCGCAAGTAATCTAATATTGATAGGTAACACGTTAAAATTTTGTTCAAAAATTTAATTCGTTTGCCGTCAGTAAGCTATATGTCAGCCTCCGATAACAGATAATCAATGGTTTATATTTTGTTTTTAAAATTTTAGAAACATATGTCATTATGATTATTTGTATAAAATAAATTTATTTTGTATCACTAAAAAAAAAGTCTTTTTTAAGGAGAGTGCGAGATTTTTGAAAACTTACAAGAGGAGCATAGTATAAAAAAGGTTGGGAACTACTGGTCCATATTATCATACAACTATTATTATTATCATTTATTACTTTTAAAAGTGAAGGGGTGTATATGTAATGCAAACTATGATAGAGTGCTTCTGTTGGAGAATCTAACATTGAATACACACAAATAATAGAGTGTAAATTATTTTCTGTTATACTTTCAGGTCGTGTTTTATAAAATACTATTACTTTATTATCCTGATTTTTTTTGAAAAACCTAAAACCAACAAACAAAATTATGATTAATATTAAAGATAGGTACCTATAATAATATCACTGTTATTAAAATAAGAAAAAGTTAATGAATTTTAGGTTAATATGTACTGTTGTTATCTTTTATAATTAAAAGTTATTTTTTTTTACTCACGATTTTGTCATTTGCTTCAAGCGTTTCAGGGTCTATGTTTTTTTATGCATAATGTGCAACAATTGGAAGAGTTCAAAAAAGCATTTAAGTGTTCGGTACCTGATTTTAATATGGTATTTTTATCGAATGCATCAAACCCAAAATAATTTCCTGTAAATTAATAACTTTTAATTATATCTATTTAATTAAAATATACTAATATTAATATGAAAATATACCTGCTGTTTTTATAATAAAGTCTTGTCGAAAGTCTGACATGTTAAAAAAAATATTTTATTTAAATTTGATACTTGTTAATAATTTTTTAGACATTTTAAGTATATAATCTAAAACCATATGTTATCTAGTGACTACTTCCTACTACAGTAGCATGTATGAAGTTTGTTGTTGATATAATTACCATGGCAACAATATAACAACTCATAATGTCACTCGTGGAGTCGTGAAAAGTACATTAGGGTAAATAATGAAACGAATATTATATTATGATTATATAACTAATTATTTTAGATTCTGGCTAAGTGACGAATGTATCAGTTTAACAAAATTGTTATTTTTACTTAAATTCGTTTTTGATAAAAACACATTTTGTTTTTATGTTAGGAATAAAATTTAAAAAACGAATAACTGTAGAGATTTGAAACTCTAACCAAACATTCATATTATACGTATAACCTTTTTAACCAATATGATAAAATTTTAAAAATATTTTACTTCTTTTTGTGTCGTTTATTGATAATATTTTGAAAATTTAATCGATGTACTCATATATATGATAACCCACTTATTTTTGAGTTTTTTTTTTTAGTTATTATTATTATTATTATTATTAAAAAATATTAAAAACACATGGTCACATTTTTTTTATTTTATAGCAATAAAGAAGTTACAGTTCAAATTTTAACAAAACTCATTAAAATTACAAAAATTATTTTTTTAAGTAAAAAGTAATTTTATTTTAAAAGTTAGGGGTCTTGTAATAAATTTTCAAGTGTTTCTCTTTAACAATTATAACTAAAATTTTACAATGAATAAATCAAATAAGAAGTATAAAAATTTAAATCTATTATAAGAAATTACTTTCAATATTTAAAAATCTAAGCACTTTTACTGTTTCAAAAAAACGAAGATGGACAAAAATAATATATAGTATAATGAATATTAATAGGTAGTTAAAAGCTGTTTAATACATTTAATACATCCATTACTTGATTCTTAGCAGTTATTTATTTGATTATTGGAAAAATATTTTTATTGAAGTATAATAATATGAATTTGCAATTGAATAAATTTGACATGAAATCGCGTTGTATTGTGTGGGGGAAAATTTTCTCCATGGGTAATGCAATAATTGAAATTAGATAATTGTCTTGTTTCACTAGTAAAAATATTCTTGTTGTCCCTTCGTATGAACACTTTGTAAAATTATTATAATTAATACTTAATGTTAATAATCTGCAATAATATAAATCAACAATGCTTGTATGTTGTACATGTATATATATACTAAGTATGTAGTATATTGTATTATTTCTTATCTAATCAAGTAGGTATACATTATTAAATTTTTCCATCTTACAAACGGTTACGTGAATAAACCTATCCGTGTAATATGATGATTTTTGTTTTATGTAGGTATTTTATAATTTTATCAGTATAGTATTTGAATAAATACACTATTTTTAATATAGGTTATCATTTATGAGTTACCTATTACTTATTGCTATACAATCTTATCTCGTAAATATAAAATATTTATTTATCTCTCGATTTATGAGTTATTATATCAATTATTAAAATAAAATAATTGTATGTTTAATTTTAATAAGCAGTTGCTGTCTTTTTATGATAGTTTTATGACCACTGTTTATGTAAAATAAAAAGATATGTTCTTTGTATTCCAAAATAATGTCCTCATCAGTTATTGAATTAATACGTATTAAAACCTTTGACCCTCGTATAGGTCATACATCGATACTACTATAATACTATGCTTATTAATAAAAAACGCATTAGGCTTAAACATTAGCTAAACATTAAAACATTGAAACAATACAATGTACTAATAGCCTATTAGTACACATATTTCTATAAAAAGGTATCCTCATATCATTTAGATAAAATACAAAGGTGTACTATTTAAGTATGATGAAACACATTAGAAAATTATTTATTCCATATTCCTATTTCTCATATTAAAGTTAAGATATTTTGGTACTTTTAATATCATAAGCTTATACATATATAAGATTAAATTGAAAAGTTGGTAGTGTAATGATATATACATTCAGTACGAAGTACACCTGTCAAAAAATTAAAAACAGTAGGTACATTTCATATTTAATAGCTAATACTGTCATACTCAATTCTATCATGAATTATTTCACAACAATAAAACTTTTTATAGCACTAATATATAATGCTAATTTAAAATAAAAACACGTTTCCTCTAACATTTCAGTATATAGCAAAATTTGCATTAGAAATTATTGATAAACAGAGTTAAATCATGGCTTCACTTATACTATTAGATTCTATGAAACTGTTGTATTACTTGTATTCCAATTATTAATATTTCCAAAAAAATTAATTACTTACAATTACACGATCATTATCCTAATAAATTAAAACTGTAAAATTATGTGTTTTTGGTTTAAAAATAATTGGTTAATATATTTATCTTACTCGCTGTAATAATTAGGTATACTGTATGTTAATGTATGCCTCATTAAAACTTTTACGGTATTATAATAGTTTAAGCGTTTTAAAAGGAAGAATGCTAAATTAAGGGATTTAAACGATGTTGATGAGTGGCTACGAAAACACGAAACTTCATTATTTAAGTTTAAATCCGATTAAAGCTTTTAGAAACTAATATTTGATAAAAATAAGAATATAAATATTTTAAGCAACTTAATTAATTTGTGTATTTAATACTCTACTTAATATTATTATTAAATTTACACACTATAATACATTTTCAACGCAATATTATATTGACAATAAAGAAATAGGCAAATAGGTATCTAAAATTTTATATATTTTATATGACTTAATATTTTCGGTATCTACCAGATAACATAATATTACCACAAATTAACTTTTGTGAGTTACCTTTTGGTTATTGACGATATTGTAGAATTTAAATTATAAGATTTATATAATATATTACATAACACATTTTAATTTTAGCTTCATAAATAAATAAAAGCTACACAGAAAGCACTTTTTGACCTTTGATAATATTTAGAGCAACAATTAAGGTTCCACGTTTATTTGTCTACCATATTATTAAAATACATTTCACTTTTAATTATTCTAACTACATAATATTTATGAGAAACAATTTTACTATAAATCCTGTATGGCTATAATATATAATAATATAATAGTGTTATAAAATTATTAATAATAAATATGATTAAAGATAATATACACATAGTCTTTGTTTTAAATATTTTATGTCTATTGTATTTTCTTGAATTCATTTTTAATCGATTTGAGGAATGTACTTATTTTAACTGTGGTTTTTAATAGAATTAAAACCAATTTTTGTATAAAATAAACTAACTCAATTTTGTTTTGTTATTAAAAAATTGAATAAATTGATAAATATATTCTTAAAGAATAATACTTAATCTTACACGTTGTACATACTAACGCTGACACAAATTTATATACTTCTAGAATTTTTGAAATATTAAAATTTAGTTAATTTTTACAAATATATTACTTTAAAAAGTACTGAGTCATTCATTTGTCTTAAAATGTTATACATTACCATTTTTTGGACTTAAATCAAATCTTGAAATCACAAAATTTATAAATTTACATACAAATTAATTTATAACGGTTTAATTTAAATGATATTAAAAAGGTAAATATTTTACTTCTAGACCCTGCTATTATTGTTTATTGGAATATGGTTCCTTTTATATCTCAATAAATTATTTAGTTTTATGATGAACTAAAAAATATAGAATATTTAAATAAACTATAAATGATTACAAACTCAATACGTTTTGATTTTTTTTAGATGACACAATTAATTAAAATAAAATTGTTCATTTATTAATAAAATATTTTTTTATTTATTAACAATTAACAATTGTTTGGAATGTAGGGTTCTAATCCTATTACAAAAAGGGTAAAAAGTTTTTTCATTTCAAAAAACTGTTGATTATTTAAACAATAAACGCATTTATACTAATTATATATATATATATATATAATTCAATTACAATTTCTATAGTAAACAAATAAATATTCTAGTGCAGTTTTAATTTATTTCCCATACGCAAAACGTTAAATCTAAGATCAAGGCTGTTTATTTGTTAAGCGTTTGTTTATTTCATAAAAAGTTAGACACTTGTATGTATTGCATTTATGTTTTTCATAACGTTTTCATGAAATTTTTCATAATTCGATTTTATTTTAAATAAGAATTTATTAACAAAATTAGCTACCTAAACATCTCAATCTTATCTTTCTTATTAAACATTTTTTGTTTTGTATTTATCAGTACAGGGGTCATAGAGTCTATTATTCCAACAAAGCTATGATATAATTTATTAATCATTCAGTTGCGATACATGGAACATTACTGACGGAAATAGTAAACGATATACTTGTGCATTGTACCTTAAGCGCTTAGTTCATAAAAAGTAATTAAAAAATTAAAAATGAATGTCGCAACACCCGTGAATTCCGAAAAACTACGGTATAAAATAAAAGTTAGCGGTCTCCCAAGGTTTTATTCATTATTGGTAAGTAATTTATATTTTATTTTACTTACTATACAAAATAATGGATAAGTATTTTATATTTAATAAGTATTATTGCATTGGAATGATTATGATAAAGTGATTAAAAACGAGAAAACTTCCATGATTAATGATATCTTAATGAATTATTGTAAAATTAATTAAAAAATAATAATTTATTACTTTATAAATGGCCCATTTTGATAAACGTTTAGTAATTATTTTTACTAATGTTATAATTGTAAAATATTCATGTTTATATAATATATATATATATAGGTAATAGGTATGTATATAATATTATTAAAATGAAATTTCACTTTTTTATATTATATATTACACATCTTTTTACACGTATAATGTAAGTATTGACATGTACTTATATTTAATTCGTAATTAATATCAAGACTAAAAACAATAACATTTAATTTTATAATACTTATTGAATAGGATATAACTACTTTAATATTTAGGTGACAGGTATTTTAGTTTTAACATAAATTTACGCAGGTATATATGACTATTTAAAAAAATATATAAAATAAGTACCAACTATAATAATAATAATAAAAAAATTACTGTTTTTAATTAATTTTTTTTTAATATATACTATGAATTTAAGACTTTGATTTTAATAAATGCGCATATTATAAACCAATAGCCCAATGGTTCTTAAGATAGGGTCTGAAGTGAATATTGTGTAGATATTTAAACATTTTAGTTTTTTCATAAAAAAAGCACAGTAAGCAAAAATATTTACAACTATCAGAAGGTATCAAGATCATTTCGATCTTATCATACAATTTCGATTATTTATAAACATCAGGAACAATGTTGCAACTTCTAAACATATTTAAGTATCCAACTGTATTTTACTGTTCCACACAATAAACAAGTATAAGATCCATTTCTGTAGAATATTAACTATAAAAGATCTATCACTTATACTATATATTGATTTGTATGCACAAAGACAATTATTAACATTGAAACTATTACCAAAACGTTACTCTAAAATATGGCTTGATTTAAAGTCAAATTAAGTGAAACAAATATCATCACACTTAAAATTATATATACCTATCATTTTTAAATTAGATAGATAATCAATTGCTTTAATAAGTATAACAATATTAAGACTTTAGCAAAATAATATAAGCATTATAGTTATGGATTGTTAGTTTTAATAAAAAAGTGACAGGTAATTTTTGCCGTATTAAAAATGAGATATCGAGCTTGATTCACTAAAAAATATATTCTTATTATGATTATAGTAAACGATTTATTTTAAGTATAATCTACATTATTAAGTCGTAAATATTTATGCTGTAATGTAATTTCTTTAAAAAATAGATATACATTTTTCATTACTTTGAATATTTCACTTATAAAAAGTGTAATATTATGGAAAAATGTATTATTATTATAGGATCCATTGTTACAAGAATTTTTGAAAATGATCAATGAGGAGTTGAGATTAAATTGCATACACGCGAGATACAGTAAAAAAGGTAACGCATGGCTGTATCTCACGTTTCCAACCGAATCCGAACAAGCGGTTGCCTTAAAATTATTAAAAAAATATAACTGGAAAGGACGTTCTTTAATCAGTACGGTTAGTGTTCCATCAAAACTTTTGATTATAAATTTAGGAAATCGATACATATTTATTATTTTTTATATAGTTAGTTACAGCCGACACGCCTAAAAACAATTTGAATTCAACACACGTCGAAGGGAACCATGTAGCTAAAAAACCAAGACTCGATATTCCACTTGGTGAACAAGTATTGATGTCTACAATTCCTTATCATAGTATTGAATACGAAGAACAAGTGAGTACAAATTACAAATACGATTATTAATACAAGTTTATAACTATTTATATAACTACAGCTTATAATTATTTTAAAATATAACACAGTGATATAATAATGATATATTCATTATACAGAGTGATTCACCAAGTATGCATACTCCCGTTGGTTTTAGGAATTTTTGAATATACTTTGTAATATACTTGAAGATCATATTTAGAAATTTTTGAATTTTTTATATTACCTAGTTAACGAATGCTTTGTTTGCTGCGTGATGATACGAACTTCTATTTTTAAATGTGAATCATCTTTTCTATTGTAAATTATTTAGCAAATAATTATTAAAAAGTTTTTACTAAGGATAATAATCCTTAATAATAGTTTCACAAAAATATAAAGCATATTTAGTATTAGATTTACTGAATATATTTTATTGTAGTTGGATTAATGTTGATACATTATTTACTAAAATTTTCAAATTTTTAAATCATTTTTTCGTACATTCTCCATAACTACCTAATCTATTATAATGGACTTTTAATTATCCTTAATAATTTAAGTAGTAAAGGTGGGTTTAAAAACAGGAGTTTAAATCTTATCATTACACTCCTAAGTCCTAAGCAGTACAAAACGTCTTGAAAATTTAAAAATACAGTTTTTGAGTGTGATTAAAAATTTTGAAAATCAGATTTTGAGTACAACTATTGGATTTTAAAATAAATAGGGGATGAGCGTAATCGATGAATCACTCTGTATATTCAATATTTATATGTATTTAATCTCGTTCTTTAAAGTTAAAAATATTTTATTGTATAATCGCCATGTACTATTGCACTTATTACCTCGTGCATGACACTATTATCTAATAATCCACACCTAATGAACATTTAATTTAATTAATTTCGTGTATACGGTTACAACGGTTTTCGTGTTACTAATTGGCGATTGGGTTCGAAACAGTTGAGGAAAAAGAGTGAAGAAGCGAGAATATTGTTTCAACGGTTTGGGACGATAATTCAACGCAAGCAACCACCGCTCGCGGAATGGTGTGCGATGCGCAAACGGCAGCTGAAAAGCGATCTCGCGTTCGAACTGTCGCCGATAATACCGTCGAAAAAAATCGACCGATACCGGAACAAATGCGAGTGGAGCGTGGGTGAGTAAAAACTGTTTGATTAAACGCGCGCAAAGAGGTCTACAGACGCATAGTAAAATAATGGGGAGCGTCTGATAAATGTTATTATTATGAAGTCGGTCTTTGTATATAACAGACCGACAGGACACTGTAGCTGCAGCCCGCGATTTATAGCCCAAAGGAATGGGTTTGTATTATACAGTAATACCCACTGGACTGGGTTTAAAATGTATACAGGAATTAATCCCGACAGCGATTCAGTGGCCGTCGGGCTGAGAGTGAAAGATTCGATGGACGGAATCCACTATGTCGGTCCACCGGATTGTCTAAGAAATTTGCCGATGCCAATGATCACGTTAGCGAAGGTAGTGTAGCAATAATAATAATATTGACAAAATAAAATATTGTATTGAACATTTTTTCCTTAACATTATTATTTAATTTACGAACTGCGATTATGTACAATAATAATCGAACAGATATATATATATATATATTATATATATAATTATATCCGCTTTCGGTTACCTATTTTAAAGTTCAAATAATATGTTAAGATTCATTAGTACTGATAATTTATTAGTATATACATATAGTAATTTATCGAAAGATTTCTTTCAATTTTCTAAATCAATCACTTACTGTGTTTAACGGCGTAACATTTATTTTACTATATACAACCAACAATTATACAAGTACTTATCGTTTGTAGACGTGATAGTGTTCTCACATTAGATTGTAATTAATTTAGAAATTCGAGGATTTCGTAAAAAATAATTCTCAAGATTGGAGAATATGGCGCAATATGATAATTCGTATGAACGAAGACGGAGAAGTCATGGTGTCGATAGTTATCAACCACCATCTACTGGACAACGATCAATTATCTAATATTAAATGTTCAATATTAGAATGGTCTAAAAATAACATAACCGAAAACGTAGTATCATTATATTTTCAAGTCCACGGAGAAAAGTGAGTTTAGACTTATTTACTGTGTATTACTCATATACAAAATACAAATGTTCCTGTATTGTGCTTTATGACGCTTTTTAAGTATTGTAATTTAATGACATTTGAAAATTTGTTCTCAACGTTGATCGTTATAAAATATGTAATTTATATATAATATATATGTATAATTTTATGTATGTAGGGCCTTGGCTGATTGTATCAGTACCACAATTGAAGCTGAATTATTGTGGGGACAAAAGTACATTGTAGAAAAGCTATTAAACTTATCGTTAGAAATATCTCCAGCCACATATTTTCGTTTGAACAGTTTAGGTGCCGAAGAATTATGTAAAGTGGTTGCTGATCTTGCCGATGTGAACGAAAATACTACAGTTTTGGATTTGTTCTGTGGGTCTGGATGCTTAGCTCTTACATTAGCCAAGGTAAATTATGAATTTTTGATTAACTCATTTGTCTTACTTTAGATTATAGGTGAGTAATTTAAGCATATTATATTCAGTGTCAAGACTTTTAGGATTCATGTGATTCGTATTTAATTTCTTATTATTTTATAGTTATACGTATAGGTACTTAAGTACATTACCTATATAAAGATTAAAATATTTAAAAGTTGCATTATACTATTTATAAGTCCCAAATAAATGATAATTTCAAACATTTTCTTAATGAATATCAAATTAAAATTCCATGTGGGTTCTACTATATTTTCTTATAAATAATATAATTAAGTCAGTGTTTTTAACGTATTATCAAAAAAACAAACACATTTAGCTAATAACAGTAACACAGCAATAAATCAAAAACTATTAATCAATTTATTTATTATTTATCTATATTTTAGATTTTGAATGGAACAATGAATGTACCTATTGATTTTATAACAGTGTGTATTTTTTTTTATTTTTTTTTTTCTGTCATTACCTTTCGGAGCAGTAAAAATGCTTTTATCTTAAAGTGTAAATTAACGACTTTTCATCAAACGATTTTAGTTTTTTTGTTGTTACTTAAAAAAGTTTTAATCGTTGAAACTTGAAATATTTCAAACGAAATGTAACAAGTGTTGCACACAATAGAACAACAAAAAAAAAAATGAATAAATAAATAACAGTAGATACTATACTTATGAAATGGTACAGAAATTATTAACAAAATTAGATATTTAATCGAAGAATTACGGTTTAAGTTATTTTTACTTAATTAATTTAATAATATTATTTTTGGGGACTTAAGTATTTTACGTATATTATTTTATATTATAAACAATGACATTAATAAAGCATTTAGATTTATTTTAAGCTATTGCACCTGTTTATGCATCGAACCTGTTCATTGCACCGTTCTATTGTATTGACTTATAAGTTAATAACAATAACATCTATACGATATAAATATATTATACCTATATAATTAAAATAACCAATTATTAATAATACTATAAAAATAATGTTTTTGACAAAAATTAACTTCATTTACCGTATTATAAATAATAATTTAAATTATTTTAATAGCAATATAAATTCCCTAATCCATATTATAAAATATAGTAGGTAGTTGGAAAATAGTAGTATAGAGGCTGACAAATCATCTCTCCTTAGAATCGGTTTTTGTATGTATAATGAATAATAATTTATCATTGAATTCAAATTTAAGACACTTATATACAATCATGGGCGCCTAATAGGGTGGAAGGGGTGACAAGACGGGGCTCTTCCCCCCCCCCCCCCGAAAAATAATATGATCTTATAATAAGTATTACCATTATAGATAATTATTTAATTAGGTACTTATAGAGCATACAAATTATTTTTTTCGTTATCACTATAGGGATTTGAAATTAAAAAAAATACATAATATATAATATAGTCGTATTAACGAATAGGTATACGACTAGTAATCGTTTATTTAGTTGATATTTTGATACTTTTTTGACATATTTGCCTCCCCCCCTTAAATTGAATCAATGGACGCCCACGTAACAATTGAATATAGTAGAGTGGTTGCCTACTTTTTCCCTTTTTGATTTTCAACAAATAATTGTTTTTTTTTTCGGCCATATTAATAATTTATTTTTATCGTAAAATAATTCATAACAGTGTAAGATATGATACATAATCTATAAATTTACATGTATGTATCACATCATATTTTGATTTGTCTGTTAATGATGCATCAACTACAACATTTTGGGACACAAGTATTAACATTTATTTGTATAAAAAATTATTTACTATAACAAATTGTAGCATTAGTTAAATAAAATATTATCATTTATCACGTCGTATCTATGTAATTAGTGAAATGGACTTAGAACTATTATATTTTGTATTTTTAATTATATAGAAATGTAAACAAGTCGTGGGCATCGAGCTAATAAAGGCAAATATATTGGATGCAAAAAGAAATGCTGAAATAAATGGAATAGTCAACTGCGAATTCATAGCTGGTAGGACGGAAGATATTTTAGACTCCGTTCTTAACAAACTTAGAGGGTGTAACGTTACTGTGATAATGGATCCGCCTTTAACTGGAGTCAGTAAGTAAAATAAATATTTTAGACCATATTAATATTACTAAGAATATTAATAATTAAAAATTATAACGCTAAATGTACGTTGTTTTTTAAAAAGGTACCGGATTGGTCAGGACTCTTCGTAAATTTAAAGAAGCTATAAATTTAATTTACGTTTGTTCTAATCACAAATTGCCTTTGAAAAATTTGCTAGATTTTTCCTCGGTAGTCAGATATTGGCAAAAGCCAATAGATTCCGATCCATTTCTTCCACTTCGTATAGTTCCTATAGATATGTGTCCTCATACACTTAGGTCAGAATTGGTTTTGCACTTTAAGAGGTTTTGTGTTGATGACATTTTGTCAACTAAAAACGATAGACCGTCAAAAATCTATAACAATAGAAAATTTAAAACAAAATTTAATCCAAGGATATCGGAAACGATTACATCAAGCATTCAACCATCCGCATCCGGAGTGGGTGGATTGTTGAATTACCTCAAAAAAATCGAAGAAAGAGCGTATCAAGAAGGGTTAGCCAAAGGATTGGAGAGGAAAGCATTCCAAATGGGTTATTCGAGAGGACTTCAGTGTGCCACCGCTAATGATAATGAAGATAAATTTAAAAAAGACACTTCTACTAATTCTGATCAGTAATTACAAATTTACGAACACTATAATAGTATTTGCATTTTTATAGTTATAGGTATATTAATATTTGTATAATTTTTAAAGTTCCATACACATAATTCATAAACATAATAACCAGTTCTTTTAAATTGTATTTAAATGATTACCTATACGTTTTACATTTTTACTAGGTAAAATATAAATTAGGTTGTAAATCGAGGAAAAATTATTATGCTCAAGTGCACATTAAACAATTTACAGTTATTAATGTAAGTGCACTATAATAGATAGTTGAAAATAGTTATTTAAATTTAATAAATAATTTTAAGTTAACATTTTACGACAGCATTTTTGTTATACTACGAATTTGACGTGTATTATTATTTCTTTTTTACTACCTACCTAATCAATATTGTTCACTTTACAAACAATATTATATAAATACATTCACATAATATTTTGTAGATTTACTAATAATTATAAGTTATACATCTTAAAGAAGTACAAAATATTTTAATTTTCTGTTTACTTGTTATTAGTTATAGCTAAAGTACACATATTATAATTTATAGTATAAAAATAAACATAATATAAATAGATAGTATTAAAAAATGTGTCAATAATGCCTAATTTTAAGATATTTAATATGATTTCATTGAAATCAATATTCTTAGAAACTAACCCTTTATAGTTTTAATATATTTTGTTAGTATTGTAGGTATCTATATGGGCTATGTGTACTGTATATTATGAGATGTCATTAACGCCAATAATAATTATTAAACGTAAGATATACAATAGGTATCTATAATTTTTAAGATAGAAGCATTTTAAACATAAAGAAATATAATAATAATCATGCTTCTTATGCAGATTTCTATAAATAAAGAATCTGTACACACCTATTGTAAACTTATGATATGAATATTTTTTCAAAATTTGGAAATTATGACTATGCGAGTATCTTTGATTATTTACAGTGCCAGGACGTATGAGGTTAGTTGGGTTACACCTAAAATGTCAACAACGACAATGGAAATTCAATTGTGTACATGAGGTGCTCTTTTGGTTAGATTTTGTAAACTTGTACTTGATTGCGTGTACATTTTTTCTTATACCTAACTATAATGCCATTAGTTTTCAGATTTTTATCAATGTGTACGAATAGAGTAGTAATGTTTTTTTAAATTTTTTTTGTGATATTTATTTTAGGATAATCCTGTTGAAATGAGGTTTTAACATGCTATTGAAGAATTGACAGGGGCGTATGCGTTATTTGTCGTTCTGCAGGCATGGACTTATAGCAGAACGATAATATTTTGTGGTAGAAAATTGTGGCCTGATAATTCATTTAGATATCAAAGCATCGTTTCTTTTTTTTGTATATGGTTATATTCAGCAAAACCCCGTTATTTAAAACAGGATGAATAATATATGATTTGACTTTTTGACTATCCATTCTTAGTAAAATTAAATAAAACTATTGTATTGAACTTTTTGTCCACCATTTTTTATGCCAGAATAAACAAACGCGTCACTTTGTTGTCGTTGTAAATTGTTTTAATTAATTATACCTACTAGAGCACTGCAGTTATAATTACAACTAGGGTTAGGATATTTATGACCTTAAAAACACTAAAAAAAATGCATGCAAATATGCTCAATAAATATCAAAATATGCCCTTCAAAAATTAATAAACTTAAATACAAATATACAAAAATATGAGATTTTAAAATTTTAGTGAATCATTAAAACAAATTTTTTTAGTTGAGCAGTACTGAACATTCAACTTTTGGCATTTTTAGTGATTATGATTTATGTCCTATTGCCTATCGACATCGTCACTCTATTGGGATTGTGGGCCGTAATCATGATTAAAAAACGTTGAGTTATAGTAAAGATAAGTAAGTAATAACGATACCTACTTTAATTTTTCGTATATAATTAAATAACATAAAAACATCAAAAGTATATTGTAAATATTGCAAGTACAATGAACTTATAGGTACTAAAAAAACGTCCAAGATAAGATAGGTACTGATAATTATTTACAATGGATTGATATTGGTTTACGGATATATTGAGGTTTAAATTATATTTAAATTATTTTTTGGCAAAATACTCGTATGCATTTATTCATAAAAGTTGGTTCCTAAATATGCAAAATTATGCAGTATTAAATTGAATGTACCTATCTGATTCTATGTCACACAAAATTAATTTATTATCGGGTCTGCAATGTGCACGACTAAAAGAAAAAAATAGATATGCAAAACTCATTAACATCACAAACTTTAATTTTAATAATATAAAGTACCTTAATTATTATACCATACGTCCATACACGATGGTATGAGTGAGTACTGACTACTGAGTAAAACATTATTACATTATGCCTAAGACTTGCATCAGTTGCAACACGACATGATTATGAAATTATGAAATATGAATAATTATTATACAATATTGACGTGATAGTAATATCATAGAACAAATAATGATAAGAAAAAAATTAAATATTGATTTTAAATTAATTGTTTTATTAAGTATGGTTTATTAGTGAAAAAAATAAATCGCATAGTTAGTCGTAGTGCAGTATCTTCATGTCATAAATATATGTTCCATAAATTAGATTTATAATCACTTCAAATTGTAAATAATTGTCATTTTCCGAACCCCTGGTTTTAAACAAGTTTTTGTTATCAGTTTATCACTGCAATCGCTTATCAGGTATGATAACGTGAACTTCGAACTCGGTACTGCGTGTAACCGTGTACTCATGTCTTACTGGCCAAAATTTAGTGCGTGAAAGGTGAAAATCTTTTTATACAAAAAAATTCTATCAATATTTTTGAATTACTAAGTTACGTTAAAACATTTACTTTTGTAATATTTTTTATTGTTTCAAATAATTGTTTTTGAAAGATTCATGATTGTTTGCTATAGCAGGTATGTATGTCAAATTATGAAACCTTTTGTAAAGTATATTTATCCATAAGGCATTAACCGTAATACAATATGTAGCTATGATAATTCTATAAACAGTGGTACTAGTGGTAGGTAAACACAAAAATCAATTAACATGTTTTTTGAATATTTGTGATTTTTGTTATCTAAACCAATAGCAATTTAGTTTGTTTTTTTTTACTCTATTAGCTAAGGTAATTAAACTTCAGTGTAATTAGTTCTAACTTCTAAATAAGTTAAATACAATTATGAAATATTTTTACTCTGTTGTCCTTATATTTTACACTATGACGAATAGTTAATTCAATTATTGTAGATAGGCTTAAAATTTACAAATTATAAATACATTTATTATTCTAAATATGAAAACTCAATACAAAATAATATATATTAAAAACTGTTGTGTAAATAATTGATATGTTTCTCTTAAGATTGATAGTTAGGTTTCTCTAATTATAAATATAAATTATATAAATATTATGATATGTTATATTGAGTATTAATCTATCTGTTTAGTATAGAATTTAGATAGTAAATACTAAACGGTTAACGGTTTGATGTATGAAGGCGATCATATGAGAATTGAAGTATTATGAAAAAAAATAGAAATTAGCAAAACACTTATGATCATTAATAGTCTTTAGGCTATATATGAATTATATCTTCTTCGCAATGCTAAGTTAATATGTTACTTTGAACAATAAATTTCTACCAAGAAAAAAGTGTTTAAATCATAAATATTTTATGTATGAAGATCTTTTCTCCAAGAGTTGGTCTAAAATAATAATAAATAATAAATTAAAAACAAATATAATTTTTCCAAGTTAATTTTTATTTTGTCATGTAACATTAAAAATAGTATTCCATAATTTAATATTTTTTTTTTGGGGGGGGGGGGGGGGGTTCTAAATAATTGCAAATACAATTTTTATTTTTTTACATGATTGATGTACAAAACCTATTATTTTTAATAATTATAATACAATTTAATCTATTTATTTTCAATTAATGTGTATTGTTTCCCACACTATTAGTTATATAATGCAACATTTTAACTTAGTATAACACTATAATATTAATTTTCCATTTTTTTTTTTTAATTGTCTCCAATATTTCTTCTATAAGAATAGACATTTTCCAATGTATTGATAGTAAAGCAAATTCCGTAAAACGTTTATTTTCAGTTTAATTACAAAGTACAGTAAAACCTCATTAATCCAAACTAATAGGGGTTCTAGATTGTCTGAATTAATGAAAGTCCAGATTAAACAAAATAACCAAAAAATGTAAATTATAAATCTAAGAAAACTTTATTGGATATTTTAATCTAATACATATATTTCATAATATTAAACCTAAAAAATAATACATAATTATCGTAATTGTATTCTAATCATTACATATACATACATATAGTATTAAAGCACGCCTTCATTATTCACACTCGACACACTTATTGGTTTGAAAAAACTGCTCATCTTTGGTTATCTTCCTTTCACAGTGATTTCTTTAATGATTAACTCGCGAAGATGCCTCAGATGCTCATAATACGCAAATATGTTTTCATCGTTGTTATCTTCAACGTATTTAATAACAATGTTTAGATGATCTTTAATTTCACCAAGTTTTGGCGGTTTAGGATTGACATTATCGTCTGCTTCATTGTGATCATATTCATCCGTTTCAGAGCTCTCTGTAGCAGTCAAACTTTCAACAATCTCCTTTGTTAAAATATTATAACCTAAATCATATTCATCTGCTTCTAGCCACAATTCAATGTCTTCTAATGTAACTGAATTTTCACCTCCTTGGTGAAAAATGTTTTGAAAATCCTCTGTTTCCAATTCAGCTGTGTCTAATTCAACCTCTTCATTTATTAAAAGTTTTTTCCATGAGTTAATCAAAATTGAAGGTTTTATATCTTTGACAGCAGATGCGAAATTGTAAATCATGGATCTGATATTGTAATTTTTGAGATTCTGTAACGTTTTATAATTTCTTTTATCTTCTCCCGCAGCTGGTTCCTTGACTTCCAAAATTTCATTTAAAAGCTTCTTTTTGTATAGACGCTTAGCTGTGTAGATGACGCCTTGATTCATAGGCTGAATCAGAGAGGTAGTGTTTGCTGGCAAAAACATGCACTTGATCTTTTTATCATCACTAGTAAGATATTCAACTTGTGGATGTACTGGACAATTGTCCAGTAGAACTAAGGCCTTCACTTTATCGTTAGGAATTTTCAAAATTTCTGTTTGATATCTTCTAATTTCTGGCACTGCTTTTTTGTGAAACCAATCTATTGTAATGTCTGAAGTGAACCATGCACTTTTCGAGCTGTAGTAGTGAACTGGTAACGTGTCATTAATATTTTTTGTTGTACGTGGTTTTTTATTTTTTCCTACAATCACAGACTTTAACATATGACTTCCATCAGCATTAGCGCACAGTAATGCAGAAACTCGATCTTTACTGATCTTCCTACCATTTGTATTGTTATTAGCTTTGGACGCTCGACTACTGTTTGGTAATGCTCTCCAATATAACCCTGTTTCGTTACAATTGTACAGTTGCGAAGGCAGTATATTTTCAGCTTTTAAAATGTCATTCAATTTTTTCCTGAATGACTCAACAACTTTATTGTTGCCACTGAGACTTTCACTACATATTTTTTTATTTGTTATGTTGTGACGTCTTCTAAACCTAAACAGCCATCCCGAACTGGCTTTGAAGTTATTTATGTTCAACTGTTTAGCTAATCTATACGCTTCAGCTTGAATTTCAACTCCACGAACTGTCAACCCAGAAGAAAGAAGTTTACAAAACCATTTGTAAACTGCGTCATCAAGGGATTGATCTAGTGGCAATCGCATTCTTTTTACAACACTAGTTTCTTTTTCTACGTTAAATTTTAGAACAAATTTTCTTATATCATCTTTTTTCTTTCTTATGTCCGAGACGGTTTGTTTGGCAATCCCATATTGCGCACAAATGCTTAACACAGGCGTTCCTTTTTCGAGTTTTTCTATTACACAGAGTTTATCGTTAAGAGAAAGAGACATATACTTACGCTTTTTACCTTGATTAGGTTTACTTGACGACATCACGGTGATATGTATAAAAACTGCCGAAGTATAAATTATGAAACGATAAACGAAACAAAAACACACACGAAACACTCCGAAGCGTATCAGGCAACCGACTGACGCTAAATACAGTAAAGCCTTGATAGTCCGAACGAATTCAAACTGAGCATCGTCCGGATTACTGATTCGCCCGGATTACCGGAGGGTGTTCAAAATTACCCGCTCAAATGACTAAGATTTATATTTTTAATTCCACCACCTTTATATTTATTGCACTTTAAATTACAAAAATAATAAATAACTTTAACGTTATGAATTACAAAAAATAAAGAAAATATATATAATAATAAAACTTAAGTATATTAGTCAGTAATATTTTTCTGAATAATACTTTTAATTCCGAATAAACTACAAATGTATTTACGAACAAATTTAATGGACTTAAGCCATCCGGATTACCATGTTCACCGGATTATCGAGGGGTCCGGACTATCGAGGCTTTACTATGGTATATATGTATGTATGTATATATTGTATTGTTTATATTAATATGTAATATTGCTAGTTGAATCAAATACATATGAATAACGTTAATGACAATTGGTATTGATAAATATCGCAATAACCCGCATTTATGGGACATTTATAGAACTCGTTTTTATGTTTATTTTAATCTACGACATTAATTAGTGTAATTTATGTATTATAAACGGCTGCCCAGATTAAGTGAAATCCGGACTAATGAGGTTCTACTGTAATGTTTTGAAGTGTTTCAATGTTGAAAAGGAACACTCTACTGTTGTTGTAAAATCTGGTAGTTGCCAAAACGTTCAACAGAAAATTTATGTTTTGATAAAAATTTACATCACGTGTATCCAAAAAATCCATCATTCTAGGGGGGGATTATTTTTTTTTATATATTTATCAATTTCTCACGCTATTAAAAATATTCAGACATGGACACTCTATCTGACACACAGTCTTCGTAAAATATATTTTATTTTTTAAGTTTTGATACATTTTAATTTAAAGCAAATTTTGCTATTAAGATTTTAATCGATGATAAACTATCATTGTTATACTTAAAACGGTTATCCAGATTTAAAGTGAGAGTATTTATTGATGTAACAAATATAGATGCTTTATACTCTATAGTCAATAATATTCTTTTAGTGAGTTACAATCATAATTTCCCCTAAGTTTTTGCTTTTTACTGATGCGAGAACATAAAATATCTGAATTAAAATAATGTTTTATAATACAATAGCATCATAAAAAATGGATGAAAATGATTTTAAATTACGATTACGTGTACAATTATATAATTTACTAAGGCAGCATACCCCTACAATATTTTTCGATAATAATTGAAGTTATCGACGTTGCTGACGTGCATTGTGTCCGCTATTAAATAATATTCCAAATTCTACCGTTCCACAGTGATTTATTTTTGTATCACAATACAATATAATACTTTTTGAATAACACGTGGATATTTAATAAAAAAGTTTTTCAATTTGATTAAAATTATAAAAGATTACCATTTTATATGACGGCATGGACAAATTCTGGAAGGTACTTGGATCCAAGAACCTCTCCTGGTTACATGCTTGCAGCAACATTATGCATTATATTAATAGTTTGTTTAATTTTCATTTGAACAAATGTTTATTATAAAGTATAAACGCATAATATATTAATAATTGAGCATAGTGTCCGACGCTCCGACGTCTCGACGTCTGTCACTTTTTTATGAACTCAATACCTTATTAAAACTGACCTAACCCTTCGGGTTCTATTGTATGTATGATATTTATATAGGTTAATGGTTAAATCGATTACTCGATTTGCGAAAGAAAAAAATTATTATAGGTCTTTTTTTTAATTCCGTTTGTCAAGTGTCAGGAGACAGGAAGTCTACACTTGTTTCCTGCACACTTCATGCACAAGTTTTATTCGACGTCGTGCGTAATTTATTGATATCGTCCATCGAAAGTTGTACACCGGCTGCGCGCCACTGTATTATACTATAGGTAGGTAGGTACTTTCATTACACGAATCGAATGGCTTTAAAATAATTCTCTCTCTCTTCTTTATTCCTCGTCGGACGTCTGAGCGAATATAATGCATTATAAGTACATATATATATATAGCGTGTACTCCGTCCAACGATCGTCGTTGATTGATTGATTGTTCGCGGGCAAAAATAGGTTTTCGGAGTAGGTTGTCGTGATGGTATGTGCATTAAGTCTGCGAGCGCGTCATAACCAACTGGCATTCAAACGAAACCTTCGGTTTTCGTCGCACGCGGTCGGCGGCGATGGTGGTTAACGCGGTGTGAATGCGCGCGAGGGTGAACGTAAACTAATCGATACGACGTGACGCGGCACGCTCGGAGGGGAACTTTTAGACGCGCGTGTGTGGGCGGGCGGGTGGCCCCCGTGGCGTGGTGTCCGCGCGCACATTCCACCGCCGTTTCGCTCCCCTCGGACCGTCGTCGCGCATCCCTAGCCAGTACCAATCGTCGCGCCGTCCGAGCGCCATCGACGTCTGCCATGCTTGATCCGTCCCGAGTGTTTTGTCGTCGCCGCCGCCGTCGTTTCCGTCATCGCGTCGTCGTGCACCGTCTCGACTGGCGGCGTTAGACCGCCAGCGCACACACACTCGCGCAATCGTTTAACCACCGCCGCTATCGGTCGTGGTATACACTGCAGTGGTAACCGGTGCTAACGACTGGTGTCGCCGCCACGGGTCGGGATCGTGCGATGCGCAGCGGACCATGACGCTGTGCCACAGCGAGACCAGGAGAAAACAGCGGCGCGTCCACGGGCTGCAGATGCCGTGGCACCCGCAGCAAGTGGCCGGTTGGCTGGTGTTAGCCACGTTCGGCGCCTGTTCGTTTGGAGTGCTGTTGCCCGGCCTCGGGCCCGACGTCTATCCGGTCGCGCTGTTCGTGCTGGGCAGCCTGTTCTTCTTGCACGTCGTGTCGCACGTAGCCGCGCTGCTCATCGACCCCGCCGATCCGCAGCTCCGGGCCACCGGCGACGACGCTCGGTCGTCCCGGAAGTCCGTCCCCGAGCTGGACAAGACCAAACACGCGCACGTCATCGAGAACGGCAAGTGTCACTTGTGCAATATCTACACTTCCGGTCACCGGACCAAGCACTGCGGATCGTGCAATAAGTGCGTGGAGAAATTCGATCACCACTGCAAGTGGCTGAACCACTGTATTGGCGCCAGGAACTACGTGGCGTTCATCGTAAGCGTCGTGTCGGCCGTGCTTGCGTGCCTGGTGATCGTGCTCGTGTCGTCCGCCGAGCTGGTCATCTACAACGCGGACCCGATGCACGTCGAACACTACCTGCGTCCGATGTTCGGCACCAACCAGACCATCCAGGTGAACCAGCTGTTCAGCGTCAGTCGACTGTCGGTGGACCGGAACGTGTTCGTGGCCGTCGCGTCCGTCCAGTGCTTTTTGGCCCTGGTCGCCATGGTGCTGCTACTGCACTTGTGCGTGTTTCACGTGTACATATCCGCGCTGGGCATCACCACGTACGAGTACATCCGAAACTACAGACGGTATCCGGAGTTCGACTCCAGGAACGGGGCGGCTGCGCTGTCTTCATCGTCGTCGCTGTCCGACAAAAACGCCTCGATGTCTTCGGGATGCTGCGGTAACGCCGCGGGCCGGAAGTCCGTCATGGCCAGAGTGTACAACTCGGCGTGCTGTTACGGCGCGGTGGCCACGGGCCGGCGCAAGCGGCCGTCGTGCGGCATCCACTCGAACCTGAACGGCGCGAGCCGGAACAACCAGGAAAGCGGCGCCCACGACGATATGACCGTTGAGACGGTCGAGTCCTACGGTCGCGGTAGTGGCTCTAGTAGACTGCTACAACAACCCAAGGACTTGGATCGGACGACGAGACCGGAAGACCGCGAGCAGCAAAACGCACAGCCAAAGTGCCGGTACTGTCTGGAGAAGAACAGGATACGGGGTGACGGTGCGCGGTTTTTCGTGTTGGGCAAACGCCGCAAAGGGTTCTGTTGCTGCTTCCAGAAACCCGAGCCGGTATTTGGTCGAACCGCCGCCACAGCCGCCGCCCACCACGTCAAAGTCCCGCCATCGCCTTTTGCAGTTCGCAGGAATCGTGTCATACCCACCGACGGCGGTCAGCTGTCGTTGGTCGTCGACGAGTGGAAATCGTTCAACTCGGGCACGCTGCCGGCCTTGCCGCACGCGGCCGGCCACCGTCAGATGCAAAAGATCACGCTCAAGGAGCTGGGCCAGGTGTTAGCGTTCGTCGAACAACAGCCCTTGAAAACCAAGCGGCGCAAGATTGGAAGCGGAAACGGGCAAATAAAACACTCAAAGTCGTCGTCCAACCTGTCGCCGATTCACGAGTCGGGACTGTCCAACCCGTCAACGCCGCAGCTGAAAAACCGTTACCCACAGACCAGGCCGTGCAGTTGGCTGTCGTCGTCACCGCCAGCGCCGCCGCCGCCGCCACCATCGTCTTCCTCCCCTCACAACACTTCTAAAACCGCGTGATTTATGTGTGTTTGGGTTTTTCCATATCCACCCTTTTTCCTTCCCCCTAGACACACGTGATGCGTGCGCGCACAATTCGCATTTCGTTTTTATCGTAGACTCTTCGTGGACCGATAAAATATTTTATGAACGACAGCGTCTGGTAATCAAAATTGTAAACCTTAATAGTATATAGTTTTACTACCGTGCAACCATGTCCGAACCGAAACGACTTGGATCGGATTGCCACCGACCGACGAACGAATCGACCAACGATCGTGGTTTCCGTTTCCCATTGTTTCTGTTCTGATGTCACGCGTAATGCAACTCTTCCGTATAGCAGTGTATATGTATATAGGACATATAGGTACCTATTTGATTTAACGCGAATGAGAACGATAACTATATCGAATGTTACTGCTCTGGTAAGATAAAATGCCGTTAATCGCTTAAGAACGTTTTTGAAGAAAAAATACACTTCTGTATTTCGCATTTTCTTAAGGTTCATAATGCTTCCTACATAATAATATTTCTTATAATATAACACGTGATTTCTATGTAAATTTACACGAGAAATGCAATGAAATAAAAATAAATATGATGAAACGCATTTTTAAATTGATATAGACTTGTTTCATGAGGAATAAGTAAGAAGTGTATGTATTATAATTATACAAGTTATAATTTATGGTATAATAGTAATATCTTGTTTGTTGAGCAGTACTTTAAACTAACCTAAATGAATTAAATTTTAAAATTTTAATTTTTTTTTTTTTGGACGGCATTTTAGCTTGAAAAGACAGTGTTTATGTCATCGATGTCATACGTAAATGTACAAAATTCTGTAGAGGAATAAACCACAAATAATTGTATTAAAAATAATTTGGATTTTATTGTTTTTATTTTATATACTTACATATATATAACTTAAGTAGGTACCTATTTATTATATTGTACATTATACTCAAAGTATTATACCTACCTAGTTCTCCCCTATTTAAGACTAATAGTGACTACCAAAATGTTTTCAATGTAACATGTATTTGACGTTTCCAAAAGTCAACAACAAACGACTGCAACCCATTTAAATCAATAATGATGTTTAATTTTCCTAATGACCAAATAAAAAATGATTACTGAGCATGCGATATTATAATATTCCTTATCATGTGATATATAGGTACCAATTGTAAGTCATCCTTTCTTGTTGTACTATTATATTAATATTTTAATACTTTTCCATTTTTATATATTCATTTAAAATTTTAATTTATTTAGAAAACTATTACTAAAAAAAAAAAAAAGTTTTTGTGAAAACTAAATGTTTGAAATGTCACGATTTAGTTTTAAATTTTATTAGCAAATAATATGTTTGTGAAATTTTTATGAAAAATTGAATATATTTTTTTAAAATCTATGATTTACTGTACAGAGTGTACAGTGATTAAATTATTTTGGAAAATCATTAGTTGGTGTTTAATATGTTCAATTTAGTAGCATTGCCTACAACCGTCTTACAATTATCTAATATAAATGTTTAAAAAAAATAAAGGTAAAAAGTCCATTGTAATTTTATTATATTTTAATTTAAAACCTAAAAATATTTTATAGAGTAAGTTATCTTATTGTATGTTTTGTATTTAAAACTATATTGGAAACATTTTTTGTTTTTTTTTTTTAATTTACCATATCAAGGTATTGTAATTAATAGCCTTATAGTAATAATTATTAATAACAGTGAAATAATTTATCAATGACCTAATATGTTTTTCTATGTACACAATAAATTGTAGCCTTGTATGGTAAGGAAGAAAGGGTTAAACAGTATATTATGTAATTTTAAATTTGTGATAATCATAGTCTAATCGTACAAATTTATTTACATTATTCAACATTCAGTCATATTTTATTTCATTGACTAAACTTCTATTGTTTCTCTCCCAATGCCACTTTTCAATAGCTACTAATGAGAAAAATGAAAATCAATACTATAACTAATAAATTTGGTTTTTTTTTTTTTCTATTTATTTGGTAAATGCGTTAGCAGACTTGGACTTTTTTCCTCATGAATTTTTAAATAATCTAAAATCTTACTTTTCTATTGTACTTTTAATTGGTATGTTTAACCATGATTTAAATTTTATACAAATGTGTTATTTGAAGAATAAATAAATAATGTTCATGTGGTTTTAGAATTTTTACCACTTAATTGTCTTTTAAACATACCTAATAGTTTCCTGTTTTAACATTTTGAAAGTGAAATAATTTATAATATTAACCCATTATTTGGTTTTCGATAAACATATACTATATATAAATATAATATTGTATTATCAAATATTGTGTTTATTTATTTTTGCATAATAAAAATGGTATCCTCATAAGTTATGGTTTTAATTTATCTTGGATTATGTGGATTACAGTATCTATTGAAATGTCAATAAATATACTAACTGATGTTCAATGTAATTTATGAAGGTTGAAAGTACCTGCTGTACAGAACACATGTGGTGTACTGAGGTGCCAAGTTTTCAATTAAAATTTAAAATCAAATGTTCTATAATTTGTTTGTACATGGGACACTAATAATAATAACTTATTTTTATTAGTGCATTTCATCTTATGTACAATAATATATTGTGGCCTGGCGTGGCGCAGTAGTTGGCCTTAGTCACTAATGTGTTCTAAGGTCAAGCATGGCTGGCGTTGCTAACTCTCGGATGGTTGACCACCCGAGTTTTTAGTAACGAATCCATGGCGCATACACATACACACACGTGTTCCAACCTTACTAACCTTACTAACCAAACTTTACAAACAACCCTTACACAAAAAACCTACTATTCCTATCCACAGCTAATGGCTTTAGTTTGCCGGGCTTATATAAGATCAAAAAAAAAAAAAAATTAATAATAAATATATTAAATATTGTATATTCACATTTTTTTGAATTAAATAAAAAACAAATAAATTTCATAGAATACATTTAATGACCCTGGGTAAGTAAAACAGAAAATATAAGACAAACAACAAATTGTCATTTTATATAATATTATCCTTTGAAATTTTAAAATTGTCATTCAATTATTTAATTTTGAATAAAATCATTTTATAGTTCGATTTATTTTTTAGGTATAATTAATTAGAACTATGGAGTCAAAAGAAAATGTATGGGAAAGGCTTGGAAAACCAAAGTATATACTAGCCCCTATGGTTGAACAGAGCGAGCTACCTTGGCGAATGTTATCACGTAAACATGGTGTTCAATTATGTTTCGCACCAATGCTACACAGTCAGAATTTTGTTCAAGATCGTAAATATCGCAAAGAATTTTTCACCACTTGCCCTGAAGACCGGCCTTTAGTTGTTCAGGTACAACTATAAAAACATATTGTCTTATTCATTCAATAATATTTAAAGGACACTATACTATGTCATTGTGTCCTCTACCTCGTAGTAAAATTGTACAACAAAAGAAATGAGTGTTCAGCAAAACCAATTTTGTGTTGTTAGCTTTAATACTAAATTAGAATGAAACATAAAGGTAATAACATTTTGATGTTTGTACGTTAGTGTTAACCATATTAATAAGGATAATGTTCTTTCTTTTCGACGTTTTAGTTTTGATAAGACAATACACAGTTATATTAAAGTTTACAAAAAATTGTTCTGTCAAACTCTAACTATATTGTAATAGAATATAGGCACTAAATGTCCAAATGTCTGCTCAGTTAATTTTTTGTTAATAAATCTTATATTTTGTTTTTAATAGTTTTGTGGTAATGATCCAAAAGTAATACTCGAAGCTGGAAAATTAGTTGAAGATAGTTGTGATATAATAGATCTAAACTTGGGTTGCCCACAAGCCATTGCTAAGCGTGGATTTTATGGTTCTTTTCTCCAAGATGAATGGAAACTTATATTTGAGATTGGTAAGTGGGTTTTATTGTTTTTACTTATTAATAATTAATAATAACATGATATTGATATGCTCAATATCCAACCTAACTGTAGTCTGTCCAACGAAGAAAACATCATGCCAATTGTATGCGTCTCCACACGACACCCTGCTGTCAAATCGCAGTATATTCTTTTGCTGAACAGAGTATACACTCAAAATGTGTTATTGTTTAATAATGTGTTTGAATTTCAGTTAAAACATTACGAGACAATCTTAAAGTACCAGTATCGTGTAAAATACGTATTTTTGAAGATTTGACAAAAACTATTTCATATGCTAAAATGTTAGAAGAAGCTGGTTGTCAAATGTTATCAGTTCATGGTCGGACTAGAGAACAAAAAGGAAGATTGACAGGAATAGCTGATTGGAATCAAATAAGGGCTGTAAAGTGAGTTTAAAAAAAATCCAAAATAAAATGTAACTATTTATCATAAACTCAAAGTCATACTACATAAATGATTAATGAAGTTAAATTTTATTAATAAATTATATTAACAATTCATTTAATGCACATTATATCTATAAAATACCTAATTTAAAATTTTATTATTTTTAAAATATACAGTTAATTTATAAAATAAATTAGATAAGTTTACATTATTCTTTTTTTTAACTATTATGTTAATACATATTGTATTATATTTATTTTTTAGGGAAAATGTAACAATTCCTGTCTTAGCTAATGGAAATATTCTTATATATCAAGATATTGAAAGGTGTTTAAAGGAAACGTTGTGTGAAGGAGTTATGTCTGCTGAAGGACATCTTCACAATCCATACATTTTTGATAATCAGTCACCTCCTGTTTGGGAACCAGCACTTGAGTACTTAGATCTTAGTGAACAATATCCTTGTCCACTTTCAAATACAAGAGGTCACTTATTTAAAATCTGCTACCATATGTATGTGAATAAATAATTATTTTTAAATTGTATCGTGATTATAATTATTTTATTTTTTGTAATTTTAGATTCAGTCTCCCTGAAAACGAATCAATTAGAGATATATTAGCAAAAGGTCAAAATCGTAATGATTTTAGAAACGCTATTATGCAATTAAAAGTAAAATATTTACCATATCACATGGGCCAATTACCGTGGAACAACAATCAAAATGGTACATTAATTATGACACTTAAATATTATAAACAAATTACATACTCACAGTTTTCTAATATAATTTTAGATTATAACTTGACTTTACCGCCTTGGTTGTGCCAACCGATGATTCGTGTACTATCAAAGAGTAATTTAGTTGAGCTTGAAATGAATGAAGAAGTAAACAAATCAAAAACCGACGAAAAAGAGGTAAAAGACTTTATTATTTAACAGTATATTTATTAATTTCCTTAAAAATGTATTCAATTCAAATAGAATTTAAAAAGAAGTATTGATGACGAAGACTTAAATGACCCATTGAAATTGTCAAAAAAAAAATTAAAACAATTGAGTAAATTAAAAAACAAAGAAATTAGGTGTCAGAGAATACTTGAAGAATTATGTTCTGAATGTCGAAATCCAAAGGTACTTACTGTTCTTTAAGTGAACTTTAAAGTTATAATTTACTGTTATTAATTTTATGTTTACTTTCAAGGGCTTAAAATGTGAGTATAAACTTTGTAAAAAATGTTGTCGAAGCAAATGCTATTTGGAAATTGCTGATTGTCTTGGTCATCGAATATTAATTAAAACAAAAAGAAACTCATCACGTCACAAAGAAGGTATTTTTATTTAGTAAATATAAATTTTAAGATAAATTGAATAAGAATCAATGATAATCATTATTCTTGTAAGACTTTACCTGATTTTAACCTTTATTTAGAACTATTTTATTCTAATCAATTTATAAAATATTTAAAATAAATAATATCAACTAACAGCATTAACTGTTTTTTTTTTTTAATTGTTACACTTAGAATTCCTTATTTTTTTTTTTCATAACTTTTTATAAACTTCATTGACCCACATGTTTATTGTATAAATTAATTATAACATTAATTATTCATTATTATATATTATTATTCAATTTATAATATTATTTTGACTTTAGGTATATTATAAATCATTTGAATTATCAATATTTAATATTTTCTTATTTTGTTTATTTTCAGAAAAAGATCTCAACTGTAGGTAAGCAAATGTACACCAATGTTTCATGAAATGAAGATTAAAAATATGATAAACTAATTAAGTGTTAATATTTTTTAATAAATGATTTATTAATTCTAACATTATAGTAAAGAATCATATATATTAATTGTTATTTAAATTTAATTAATAAACGAATTAAACTCTACTTTCATATTTTAATTTATTTATCTGAGAAAACCAGTTTCGTTTAAAAATTAGAATATCAAATGCGATAAAGATTGATGCAGAGGCGGTTTGTAAATGCTAATTTAATAGTGCAAATCAACTCACCCATCGCCTTCAATAAAATGAATGATAAAAGTAATGTTTATAAATTTATGACCTGCAGTTTAGGTTTATACTCGTAAAAAACCTACTTAAGAACGCAGATAAAGTTCTTATCATTAAGTCGCTTATGGTTGAATTAATTTTAATATTAAAGCTATAAAGCCAAATGTGAACTTTTGAAGATAGATTTACCACGCCGAGCTGCACTTGTAAGACGAAGATAACAAATGCGAGTGTTACGTCTTCTTCTTAAGAGGAACTTTGTATCACATTTTTGATTAAAAATTTTAAGACTTTCCATCAATGGAATTAATACATAAATATATAAATATATTGTGCTCAATTTCACAAATATTTTTTTTTTTTATCAGCATCTGAAATTAAAATTTAACAAAATCGAATATTTGTAAAATAACGATTTCTTGTTCATTGAACTCTGGCGCGGCACCGGCACATATCGGCATCCAGCGATTTAGTGTTCGGATCGCAAAACCCCTCTGTCGGTACATAAATAAGCAATTTCTATTTTTATTTCAATTACTTTCTCTAACTTCTTTAACCGTATCTTAATGTGTAATTCTGTTACGTGTTTCTGATTTCACAAGATATATTTTTTTTGTTTTTGCACCAATAGTACAAATCTATAAATATATTTCGTTAAATATCAGGACATATGAATATATATATTCACACATCTAATAATTCTTTTTACACCTTATATGGTAATAAACCATAGTAGAATATTTTATATACTATCTTTTTGATTATCTATATTTTATTTTTGCTTATAGTTTCGGACAATACGTTACATTTAGCTTTGTAAGATCGCTTACTCCAAAGATCATGATCGATTACAACAATCTTAAACAGTCAATTTCGCCTTTTTCTATCGCTAATTTCGCTTTCTTCTTTTCCAGCAATGAACATTTTTTCCACGCAAAATCATTAAGTGTTTGGAAATATTATTATAGATATCTTCAGTGGCATAATTGGGGAAAAATTTATGGAGGGATCAAAATAATTTATTTATCATATGATCAAAACCCTGTACATTTGTATAGTTGGATTATCTGGGAGAGGAAATTATATATATATTTGCCCTTCACGAAATTGTCAGGGGGAAATTTCCCCCTTTCCCTCCACAATTATGTCACTGGATATCTTAATATAATTTGTTATACATATTAGGCACATTCATAGTAGCTGAAAACTCTTTGAACGATAATAATTATCCTTATTCCTTGTTCAATATTTACTATAGAGTAAATCAAAACTATATTATTACGTGTATAATTTGATCATCAACATTAAATAAAAGTAAAATAAATTAAATTTGAAAACTTTAAGTTACAAAGTTCGCAATCAAATCCTTCACGTTTTTTTGAATTGTTTCAAAAACATATCACATATCAATAATTATTTTCCCATTTAAACTTTCCAAGAAATTAACAGTGTCATTATTAATGTTGACAGTATTTATACATACGTTACACTCAATGAATTATCTGGTAAATCCATTAAAAAAAAAATTCAATTACGCGAGTTAATTCGAATGTGGTTAGTAAAATGTCGCAAGGGAAATAAAATATAGACAAATGGGTACTGCTTTGCTATTTATTTGACGTCGAATTTAGTGTCGCTATATATTGAATGTATTAAATTTGTTGAATTGAGTGATACATCATTGTACATACGAAAAATTATTTTGAGCGGAAACGGACTGTCAGTCTATTATATCATCTAAAATTATTTTATAGTATGTTTTTTTTTTTTATGCAGCTAATAAAGTAATTTATTTTACTTTTAGAATTACGATAGCTTGATACAATTTTCCCCGAAAATATTACGTTTATTATATCATCAGTATTTAATTATTAAAACAATATACATTTTTTATACTATATTATATTTACTTAAACTATTCAAAACGTAATAACATATTACATCATTGTATGAAAGTAAAAAATAATTTCACAGTATAAATAGATTAATACCTTAAATCAACCAAAAATGTCATTGCGTATAATAACAATTATTGTAACATTCATAATAATGTAATGTACGTAAAAGCTTTTAGTTCTCACAAATAATGTTATTAAATTATAAAAAAATAATTAACATCGTCTTTTTTCATTAAAATAAGTAATTTCGTCGAAATTCCAACATAAAATGTATATATAAAACATTTGCCTAATGTGTTTCATACAAATATAACTAATGAGAACGACTTTTGTGGGAATATTTTTATTACATTTTCGAGAATGTTTATCTAACGAATAATTTTTTTTCAACATTTATTGGAAAAAAACTTTAAAAAGCTAAAAAAAAAAATTGTTATGTTTACGTAAAGCTATAAATAACTCTAAAACATTAGAAATGTTCAAGTGTTGTGAAAACCATACCGTTTATAGAAAATAGTAATAAAAATATTTTGGGGAAATTTTGATTATTCACGGACTACGGTTAAATATTCGCTATCGTAAAAATTTGATACTAAATTCGGTTCTGTAGTAAGTACAAGTAATTTAACGTATATTCTCCTTTGAACAAAGAATAAAAAACGAACGTTGTAAACTTGTAATTATAAAAAAAAAAAGTGGTGATTAATTAGGTAAGTACCTACTAATTAGTAATAATTGTTATTCTACGGTTGGAATAGGTACTTAGTCTTAGAATACGCCTGTCGGCTAACCGCCACTAGATGGCGCCACGCGGTCGAATAGCCCGTCCGTCTTAACATTACGGCTATATTATAGATAACGCGACGCGCAGTCCATTCATTATTTTTACAATTCAATTCTGTGCGTACGACCGTCAGTCTAACAACAATAATAATGGTATCGCACGTTATCTGCATCCTTCATTAGCAGTAAGTTTGAAGTTATACCAGCAGCAGCAGCTGCAGATGTAGCCCGTGAGACTTGAGTAAGAAGTGTTTTAAACTTTCGAGTATTAGCCATGGTATTGCGTTTTTCGTCCCACTTCCACCGCTTTCCATTTGTAACGTGTTTGATTTTTTTTCACTACTTCTTTATCAGTATTCAGCACCGTGAAATATCGGTCGTCAAGAGTCGAGTTGACGCTATCGTCTGTTTCGACATTTTACTTTATTTACCTAGTTTTTTAATCACATGTTTTCGTTTTCATTCGCAAATCGTAGTGTTTAATCGAAAACGATCCCGATCTGCCATGTAGTTCAATCCACAAATCGAAGAAGATACGTTTTATGAACGGCATCGGGACCAACTACTTATTTATTATTATTACTATTGGAGTTTTCTTTGTAATTTTTTGATTGATCAGAATGATTATTATTGAATACCTGTTGTTGTAAAATAATTATGTTTTAATTGTCTTCAGTTCATGACCGAAGAAGTAATAATGATAAAACAAATAACAATGACACTAAACAAACACATATGTTCAATGTTTGACATTGTAGAATTTAATATAATTAGTCAAATATTTTAATCTACCCCTTCCCTTCGTTAATTGTTATGTACTGATTAACACCGTCTATCTATGGGACTTGGGATTAATTCTTGTCGAATGAAAATCATAAATCTATGACTACAATTAATTGAGATAATCTCCTTTAATAGACTACACAATTTGGTGACCAATGAAATTAATTAATCAAGTATGTGATTCCATTTTGTGAATAGAAAACCAGAGCAATTATGGAAGAACAAACGTTATTGCAAGATCTAATGGAATTGGCCACGCACATGCGACAAGAACGACTTTTCACTCAATACGAATTGAACAATTTGCAGACATTGAATGAACAGGTAAATGTTTATAAAATATTCAATCTTGCTGGGTTATAATTGTTATTGTATTAAGATTTACACGGTTACATTTTGTTTCATTGTTTAACTGACCTATTTTGAACAACCAATTTTGATTTTTAATTGAAGAAAATATTTTTATTAACAGGTGATTAGTGTATCAAATAGATTGGCCCAAGAAGCGTGGATAACAACTCAACAACGAATTAATCTTAATAAATTAGTCTTGTCAAATCCTGATTGTACGCCTGCTGATTGTTGTGAGATTGCTCAACACTTAGACGATGCACATTTTGTTGAAGTTCATGAATCAATCGGCTACGATGTAAGTCTGTATTCATAAAATAAATAACAAATTAATAAATTTTGTTTATAGAATGCACAAGGGTTTGGTGTTCTTGTGCAAAAGTTGCGTATAAATCCAAAACTACTAGCAAGCTGTTTAGCTGCTGGAGATCGATTATTTACTAACAAAATGCCAGAGGTTGTCAATTGTACTTTGTCTGGAGTGTTTGGATCTTGTTTGATGGCCGAGGATAATGTTTTAATATTAAAATTACTCAGACACTTGGCTGTGTTACAATTAATACCTGCAGATAACCCTTGCAGGTTTGCCCTTTTGATTGAATAGAATATGTACAATTGTATAATGTGTGTATTATGTATAATATTATAACACTTATGTTATGATGAAAATTAAAAATAAAGAAATAATAATAGACGTTTAAATATTTTAGGATATTAAGTCATGGATCATGTGCTTTTTCAAGATTGTATTCAGCATTCCACGGGAGTTTATTTTCTGCAAAATTATTTTTGACTGCTGCCTTTCATGACCCCATTATGGAGTTGTTAAAAGACGAAGAAAAGTACCTAGATATTGATCCAGATAAAGCTCAAATGAGGTAAATAAATTACCAACTATATTATTATTTATTAGTGTTTACAAATAAAATATATTGACATTTAATTATTAGATTTAATTTTGCAAGCAAATTTAAAGTATGTATTCTCTATTCAAATTAAGTAAACAACTAGGTAACTGACTTATCAGAAGTGTAGCTTAACTTTACAGTAGCCATACAGATGATTATTTGAGGATAGGGGAGCTTAAGGTCAGCATGAGGTGAAATGGCATCCCAGGCCAAACTTTCAACTTGCACCTTTTTCATATAATTGCCATGATACTGTGACAAAATATTTGTTCATGGACAAAAATTCAGAAAATCAATATGTATACTTAACTTATATACTCATTTCATTAAAAAAAAAAAATTCTACGAAAACATGATTAAATATAGTGTATAGAATATAGATACATAAAAAAAATATTTTTCAACTTATAATTAATTGAAATGTAGTATATCAAACTTAAAATTTTTCGTTATATCCATAATTATTTCTTAAATACAGTATCATAAAAATATTTATTTTTAGACTTTGTTTCACTTGTCCATTAATACTGCATCATTTTTAAAATCATTAGCCTTATTTTAATTTACATTTTTGAGTTTCAGATTAAAAAATTACAATATAATATAGTATTTCTGTAAAATAATATGGTAAAAAAATTATTAACAATTTATTGTAATTCATTAAATAAAAGTCATTTATTATCTTATGTCTAATCATAATATTCTTTTTCTATTTAATTAGAAAATATTAAATAAACATATAGTAATAGGTAGATTTATCCAATTATGTTTTAATAAAATGTATTATAATAATTTGTTATAATTTATTTTATGAAATAAAATTAAATATCTAAATAATGTTTTTGATAATTATTTATCATACATAAATTAACTTAAAATTTTAGATTTTCTCATCTTAGAACGTGCAACCGTGAAAGTCCGGATTATAATTCAAAACTACAACATTATAGAAAGTCTATTGTAGAGCAATTGGTAGCAATTGCTTCAAAATTTATTAATAGCCTCAATGAAAATCTTTACTGTTTTCCGAGTTCAGTGTGTTGGCTTGTAAGACAAATTCATACACTATTAACTGCTGGAAGTACTTTGACTGAAAAACAAGTATTATATTTGATTTTATTTTTCATATTATTTACTTGAATGTATAGTTGCTAATGTATTTATATTTTATTTTAGATCTATGGCATTTGTGTAAATTTGATTTTTACATATTTTATTTGCCCAGCAATCGTAAATCCTGAACCACATGGAATCACTGATGCTGATATTACTCAAATTGCTCGTTATAATCTCATACAAGTAGCTAATATTATTCAAATGTTGGCTATGTACAAATATGAACCAATTGATAATAAAGTTCAAGATTTGTATCAACATTTTAATAAGGATTGCATTTCTAGCTTGATGGAAGCTCTATTAAAAACATCATCAAGAAATTCTTTGAATGATGAAAATTTAACTGTTAATTCTAATGTTAAGTTGGAAAACTTAGTTCGATCCGTTGCATTATTTACTGAGGAGGAACTTCAAACTTTTGTAAGTATTTCAAATGAACTATTGCTATAAACATTTAAAAAAAATATTTAACTAAAAATTTACATTTTTTTAGGTAAATTTCCTAAATGTGGTTTCCAATGATGGAACATTGAGCGAATCAGATAAAAAAGAATTGGCTGATTTATTGATGAATATGCCAATAATGTGGCCTGATAATAATTCAAACGATAAATTTCAATTACCCACAGAACAGAAAAGGCTAGGGATTCTTAGTAAGACTGGTAAGAAATTTATTTTATCATTTTTATACACATATTAAAATATAAAAGAGATATAAATATATGCAGAAGTATATCAATTCTCAATAAGATATATTATTTAAAAATATATATATATATCCATAATTAATGTACTACAAATTCTTGTTTATGAGTTTTCTCCCCTGTTTTCTCTGTCGAGTCAGTCTATTTTAAGAAATATAAATTATGTACATGCACAATAAGAATACTATATAATATTATATACATATGCTAAAGAAATCATAACAGTTTTAGAAATTAAATTTATTTTTATAAATAATAATAATTTAATAAAAACATGTTAAAAGTATTTTTGTGTAAATTTGAACAAAATTTACTAATCCACAGTTGCTGGTGAGTGGTGACACCAATTTTGCGCATTATCAAGAGTTTATTTTTTTTTTAATTAATGCAGATAATTAAAATACACATACTAATAAATTAGGTATTACTATTAATTCTTTTTCAAGAAAAAGTTTTATCTTAATTAATTAATTAATATTCACTCTTAATTTTATTTTATTACTACGAACTGTTACTCACATCACAGCTTATGACTTTATAACTAAACTTATATTATTTGATATTTTTTAAATTTTATTAGTCATTGTTATTATTGAATAAATAAATACTATTATTTTATATTTTAGCTGCTTCATCTCTTGGAAAAGTATTACCAAATACAAACATTCTAAATTTTTCTAATTCAGAAGGTTTTAATGATGATGATGAGAAATTTAAAAAAGATTTTGATCAAAAAGTCCTAATTGTTCCTTTTGAGAATACACTAAACTCTGGAATTGGTTTATTACCTGAGCATAAGGTTTTAGAAATTGAAAAATCAAATCTCATAGAAGTTGGCGAACAAAACAATAAACTGTATGAAATTGTGAAAAAAAAGGAAAAACCTCTACATTCTGTATCTCACGAAGGTTCAATTGGTAAGAAATAATAAATAATAATAAATTAACAGTTTTTATTAATATTAAAAATTATTTTATTTTTACATTCTTTTTTAAGTTGACACTGGGAACACAAGTGATTATTTAGAAGTTGTCTCAGAGGCTGCATCAAATCATAGTGTTCCGTCATCTGTGGAACTTGATCAGGATCAAAATGATAATTTATCAGACATGATTTCTGCAAATGTATCAGGACGAGGAACACCAAATATATCAGGTTAATTTTGTTTGTTTTTATTTAAAAAAAATTCTTAAATTATATTTATATTATGAATTAGGGCGTGATACACCATCATCACAAGTTACAGAAAATGAAGATATAGTTAATGGTCCTCCAACACCATCTGCTCGTATAAATCCATCGGCAAAACAATGTAAATTTGATCTAGATGATAAATTTGGTAAATTTGAAATAAAATCTAAAATGCAAGGTAAATATATTTTTAATAAATACTTAAATACTTTTTAATTATTTTATTAGAATTGAAATATAAGTTATACACTTTCAAATCCACAATTCATAGTATTTAAAAATAACAGAAATATATTTGTAATATTTAGGAAAATAATATTTTCTTATTTTATAAAACTAAATTTAAATTATTAAAAAACTATTTAGTTTAAACATTTTTACTCAAATATTTGAGTTGAGAGTATATTAAATAATGAATTCCAATCTTGATGGTGTATTACTTTTTAAAATGTTAAGGAATGGGACGTGATGAAACCGCATCATCCATGGTATCGGACACATGGAGTATGGATGTTTTAGCAAGTGATAATGAAATACTCGATCAGTCTGATAGATCTCAAATTAATGTTCAACTTCCACCACCGCCACAATCACAAGCTATTTCTAATAATCAACAAGTTAATAGTTTTTATCTATTTTAAATGTTTTCTGTTTTAAATTGATTAATAACTAAAATATAATTAAAATTAGATATTAGACATTATTGAAACTGCATCTGAAGCATGGAGTACAGATGTTTTTGCTTCTGACACTGATAGATTGGCTGAAGTTGATACAGATGACACAGCTAGTGTTGCAAGGTAAAGATTTTAACTTCATTACTTTAATTTTTACCATAGCATTAATTATTAATTACATTATTTCTCATCGTGATGTTAAATTTAACATGTTTGGTTGTAATTTTAGATCAGACGATATGTTAAGATATGAATTAGAAAGCCGAGGTGATATGGATGGAACTGATGATTCTTCAAATTATCATTACTGTAAGATTAAGTTTAAATTTTGGCTTATTTCATACTTAAATTTACTGTTGTTGTATTGAATTAATTTTAATATTTATTTCTAGCACCAAATGTATTTAGACCTATAGTAGAAATACCACAAGAGAATATTTTACGGTCAGAAAATGTTTCGTCATTTAACAATAGAGTACAAAGACGAAAGGTGTCTGACAGTAGTGCTGAATCAAATACTAACAAATTTATTGGTTCCCCTGATGATGTTCCATTAACTAGAACTGAAACAGGATTAAATGTATCTAGATCCACTTTTTCTATGGCATCAACTTCTAATGAACAAACACCTTCTGGACCACCCAAACTCTCTCATAGACCACAACCGTCATCAAGTCAAGAAGTAATTCCTATTTTCAAAATTGTTTATATTAAACTTATTATTTTTTAAAGTACTGATACTTTGATTACTGTGCTTAGGCTTCAGTTGATGATGGTGATACAAATATGGGTTTACATATGAGTTCATGTAGTTTAGCATCTACTAGTAGTAGTAGTGGCAGCAGTCTGGGAGCTAAACCCAAACCTATGTTAATGAATGGTTCAGTTTTAACAATGAAAACTAATAACAATACAGTGGCAGTTAATACAAAAATGGGAAATAGTGGAAATTTAATTTCGAAAAGTATTAGTTTTGATAAGACAGCAGAACGTGGTGATAGAGAAGGATATGATGATGATAGTAAAAATAAAAGAGGATTTTTCAAAAATTTCAAAATTTCTTTTAAAAATCGTCGAGGAAAATGGTACAGAAATGATGAATTAGGGTAAATTTGAAAATACATTATAATATATGCTAAAATGTGAATATTGATATTGTTATTATTTATAGTTATGATCCATTACAAGGCTGTAGTAATAGTGGTGGAAATGAATTAATATTAAATAATAATTTATCAGAAAATGTTCTCCTTGATGGTTTGTATATTTTTATTTTATTTTAACTCTATTATGTAGATAACATTTTTTTCCTTTCAAAAATTTACTCATTTTGATATTTATATTTACTGTTGAAGCAGAATCTTCTGAAGACATATTGGCCAAATACCGTAAAAAGCCCAATAATATATTGAATACCAATGAAAAAAATTCTAGTCAAAAATCAGGAACTGCTAAAAACGATGAAGATTCTGTGTCAGAGTTAAACCAAAACATTGATTTTGAAAAATACTCATTTGATGATGCCAAAAAGAAATTGCGACTTGTACTGAGTACTGTTGATATACAATATGTACCCTGGTGTAATGAAACCGAGTCTAAACCTATGGTAAAATTATATAAAATATTAATACAGTAAAACCTCTGAATAGTGGACACTCACAGAACCGATAAGATTGTCCACTATTGAGAGATATTTGCTATTGGGAAAAATTAATAAAATAATATGTATGTATTTATGTCTGAAAATTTAAATTTTATTGAATTTTTAAACAATATCTTACTTTAGGTTTATCATTACATAATTTATTATAATTATTTAGATGTAATAAAACATATTAAACAAAATTACTTTTCATACATTATCGTATTCATTAAATTACGATTTAGATAAATGTCTATCGGTAAAATAGAAATACATAGCACATATTGTATTGTATACACAATAAGTTCATATTTCTTGGATAGCTGTCCATTATTTAGATATATTTAAACACTTTAGACTACCCAAACCTATCTGCTATTTAGAGGAGCATTATCTATTATTTTCAACGGGATTATGCTGAGATTGAAAATTTTGTTTGTTAAGAGAGGTTTCACTGTATTACAAAATAAATGCGTTAGGATTTTACTTCAAATAATAAGTTATTGTAAAAATGATATGTTTTAAATAGTTAAATACATGGCGAGATAAGGATAATGAAATTGTTGGTTTGTTGCAATATCAACTGGCAGAAGCTACTAATCTTAATGATCATTTTATATCAGCTAGACTCCACGAAACAATTAGGTGTATGAAGATGTTTGATACACACAGGTAAGACATATTAAAACTTATCTCCGAAAAATGATTGATTATATTTTAGAGCACATACTAAATACTTGATGTATTGTTCATTAGTTGTCAAAAATTAATTAGTGCATTGAAAGAAGACTATAAATCCAGAGCTCCCTATATTACATATCTTGTAAAATGTAGAAAAACATTATTAACTAGTATAGCCCAGTTAAACAGGTATTTGAACATTAAATTCTATTTTTGAATGTGTGCATTTTTTACTTTTATGAATTTGTTTTTAAGATTGTTGGAACAAATCAAATGTGATCGTGAAGTGTGCCATCAATTTTTGATTACAAAATGTGTGCAGATATTTTTAGAACAAAACAATCAATTAGTTTTGGAGTTTATTGATGAATTCGAACAAAGCAAGTTAGCTGATGAAAAAAATCAACATCTAAATAGATTTTTGTCAACACTTGAAATTGAAATAAAACGCAACAATATTTGGAAAAGTAATTTATTTCTTTAGTCTATTAAATTATAAAATAGTTTTTTTCTTGTTCTCGATAGTGTATAATAATATAAATTTATTGAATAATAAACTTCATAATGATTTTTTCATTAATATCATTACATTAACTCTTGTTATTAAATGTTGTAGATGCAAGTTTTGACCAAATTGATGATGCCAAATTGACAATTGAACGAGCAATTATTAGTAGAGTGTACACATTAGCAATGTACCCTAATGGTGATGCAGACATTTGTAGAGATCAGTAAGAGAAATTTTTTTGTTATTATTTTATTACTATTCAATAAATATTAAATAACAATGTTATGTTACATAATTTTAGAGTTTTACGAGAACATATGTCTAATTTGTCAAAGAATTTAGTACCTACACACAATGATTTACGTATTCCTAAAGTATGAAGTAAATTATTTTAAAAATAATAACTGAAAATTAAAAGTACAATGAACTGTTTTAGAAATTTCATTTTGAATGCCCTTGGCCTTCTGCTCAAGCTGAGATTTCAGCAATTTCAGCGTATAAGACACCAAAAGACAAATTGCAATGTGTATTTCGATGCACTACAACCCTTTTAAATCTGATGTCAATGGCTGGTGAACATGGAAATATGCATCCAGCTGCCGATGATATAGTTCCAGTTCTCGTTTATGTTCTAATAAAAGTAATAACAGTTGAAATAATTATTAAATAATACCAAGGTATTTTTTTTTTAAACATGGTGTATTCTGTCACTTTTAGGCAAATCCCCCTTCACTGTTATCAACTGTTCAGTATATAAATAGTTTTTATGGTGATCGTTTGGAAGGCGAAGAACATTATTGGTGGATACAATTTTGTGCTGCGATTGAATTCATTAAAACAATGAACTAAAAATAAATTATTTTGAGGTTTGTATGTGTGGTTATATTATATATATTTATAAATATATATTGTATAAATACACATTTTATATATTTTATGTGTATTTTTTATTTTTTTTATCTGTCGTCTATAGTTAGTTAAAATCTCGGTATTTTAATTAATAAGTGTCCAGTTATGTAAAGAAAAAGAATACCAATATCTCACATTTGATTTGTCATTTTATTCTAATAATATTCTCATAACTATTTGTACTAATTTATCTAATTATATTACTATTTTAATATTACTTCAATGTCTAAATCATATATATATAATATGTATAATTATAGTTTATAAAATATTATGTTTTATAGTCAATACTTATTATTTTTCATGTGCATAATTAATTGCCTCCTTTACTGTTATTATATTAATTTTATAAATCATAATGTTTGTTTAATTTTACTGAAATTATTATTGTATACAAATTTTATTTAATATTATAAAATCATAAAAAATATAATATATATATTTTAAAATCCTTTAATTAAATATTATTGCTATACAACAAAAAGAAAATATTATTAATTCTATTATACTAATAAATATATTATATAAATAATACTTGTTTTATTATATATATATTTTTTTAACTTATCTATTAAAAGCTAGTGGTTAAGTAAGTTATTTTTCTGAATATATTTTGATGAGAAATAAAATATTCCAATTAATTATACAACATACAAAAAAAAAAAAACCAAATTAATTTTATTGCCTCGTGTTACCATAAAAATTGAATGATTTAAACGTTTTCTTTTTGATTTATTAATGAAAATATAAGACTTAAATTTAATTCAGATTTTGTAATGAAAGTTGTTTGACAGGTACTCAATGATAACAAAACATACAAGTATGTTTAAATGGTATAGTATTAATTACTGTAATTAAAATGTAGTGATATTTATGTATTTTTAAACAACTTATATTTAAACCATTTAAATCAACTATCTAAATATTAAGTTTTGAAAGTGTGTATTTAAGTATTATCAGTAACTTAACTTATTATTTTAGCATTTATAATATAATGTAAATCTTCTGTTTATTATTTTGATTATTTGTATATTATCCAAAGCTAGTAAAGAATAACATATTTGATTTGACGCAATATCTAATATGTAAAAATATGAATAAAACAGAAATTGTGAAATTAATCTAGATGGTGAATGCAAATGGTAGATAACTGCCAATTAACTGGTGATGACAATGATGGCAATAGAACAAAATCTGTTCAACAAAAAGTATTGAGAGTTATTTAAAGTTGTTGGGAACATTGTAATATAGTTTAGCTATTCAATTGATGGTAAAAAAACTAAATCACTTAAAAAATAATAATAAAAAAAAAAATCTGATTGTTAAAGTGGGAATATATTATATCACTATTAGATTTTGAATGGAGCAATAAACATATCGGTTATACGATGTTGTGTGTGCGACATGCATTTGTCTTTACTTTTTGAAACAGTAAATATGTTTTAATTTTCAGCTATGAGGGTAATTACTGTAAGTTGATATTTTAGGAAGGTCGGCATTGAAAAAATGTCCACTACTATTAAAAATAAAATTCTTGTATAAAAATTCAAAAAATTATTTAATATCTAGCCAATGTTAACATGAATATTCTGGGAAAATTTCAATTCTCTAGAATTATTAATTTTTAAATTATGACAAAAAAAAAAGAAAATTAACTTTCACAACAATTATTTTTTTTTGTAAAATTTGACTTTTTTTATTGATTTATTTTTATTTTCTTAAAGTTAAAATTTTTACGATTTTACAAAAGTTCATCAAAAATGCAATATAAGATTTCAAATAAGTTTGTTGGCAACTCAAGAACAAATAAAAATAATGACAAGATACATGAAATTTTGACTAGATATTTAAATCATAGATAATATATATATGATTTTATACATATTATACTATATAATATTACCTATGGTATATAATAATTCTATTAATATTTTTTGAACATAATATAATTTTCTCAATAATAACTAATAAGGTATTTTTGAGTGTTCTATCGATGTTTGAAAATGTTAATGTGTCGTGATTTAAGTAGAAAAATGCTTTGTTTTTCAACTTAGATACATTTTCTGAAATTATCTAATTGATAGTTTTGGAAGGTTAGGACTAAAAATTTCCACTGCATTTTAAAATAATGGAATAAACGTTATAATTTACATTTTTATGCACAACTAGATTTTGACTAAATCGATTTTCTTATTTTGTTGTAATCTAATAACTGTAACTATTTGAATTTTTCAACGATTATTAGTTAAGTTATTTTCTGTACATGGAATAATTTAAAAAATATTTAGACTGTTTCAAGTTTCAGAGCTATTTATTTATAGACATTTAAGGTTTTTTTTTCTATTAATGTAGATAAAAATATTTTGGCTCAGTTAAAAACTTTAGAATCTAATACAAGGTTCCTCATAAGTTGTTATGAAGTAATAAAAAAAAAAAATTAATGTAATTTCACAAGTATTTTTTATGAGGCTTGAAGTTTAAATTTTTATGAAATTGGATATTCAATTTCGTGTCAAATAACAATTTCTTATTAAACCATTTTCTAATTTCGTTGCAATTCAATATTCAAATACTTGAAATTTTCACCTTAGAAAACAATCCGACTTGACAAGGGGGACGTATTTGTGATTTTTATTGACTTAAAGCCAGCCTATGATATAATATAGTGAAAAATGTCTAATGCGGAAAACATGGAACCAACTGAAAATTTTACTTTAAACAGTTTTCCGCTTTGTCGAATAAAACGGAAAAATTCTAAGTTATCAATTCGTATCAATTTTTCATATTGAAATATTACTTTATAACATTTATAATTTTTATTCTTGAGTTATTCATTAATTATAATAATTATATAAGTATTCATTTTATTACAAAAAATACATATTTATATGATGGTAGGTAATTAAATTTAAACATTTAATTTTTCTACAAATCACGAAGAGTTTTTTGTTTTGTCACTGTTGCTGCTATGTTTCCTTCTGCATGTTGTTGAATTGAAGAAACCATTTGAAGAAGACTATCATCTTGTCAGTCACGGTCGTCAATAACAATCTAATGTAGGTAGAATTTTTATTTCAAAAATAAACAAAAAGACAAATTTACCTTTAACCTTTTTATATGTATTTTAATGGACGTCATTTTGTACAAGCACACTTAGCTGTTTAGCGTAAGACTGTTGGCGCATAACTGTTTTACAGCTGCAATACAGGAAAAGTTCGTATCGCTGATACGATAACCGAAAATATAAATGACCTAACTAATATATTTAGTGCATTTTTATTTTAATTATCGTGCGACGAGAAGCATGGTGGTGTCCAATCAGGTCACTGTCGAGAGAAAATGAAGCAATGTTTATGTATAGTTTGTATGCGCCCTATTGCTAGGTATGTATGATGTCTGTGTGAGACTCGGGCAAAAACAAAAGGCAATAAACTAAAACTCTCAATGTTTTAGAGGAAAATCCTAAAAGACGATTTATGGACCGTTCCCAGGGTCGAGAATTTTTGAAATAAAAAGAAAATGAAAACTTTTTCAATAGGCCCACTATTAGTACACAGAAACATCTAAAAGACAAAAGAATAGAGTTTGCTGGTCACGCAGCACGTATGGTGAGCGAGGGATAAGTAAGTTATACTTTATAAACTGGACGGGAAGAGGCCAAGAGGTAGACCACGTCATTGGTAGCTAGTACTCTAAACAACAAGAAGTTAATTGTTTTTATTTTAATACTATGTTTTATTGTCTTGATAAATGATTGGAAATATAATTGTCTATATTCCCATTACCACGACTATCTCGCAAGAGGAGGGTACCCCCTCTATGTGTAGCCTCCGATTTTGCTTATCTTCAAATTAATCGCACGTCAATATTAACATTAAAATTAAAAATGAATCATTGTGAATTTACCTAGTACCTACATTAATTTATCATAAAAAAATACGAAATAATTAAATACTCGTGTCAGGAAAATAAATTCAATTATAGCACCATGCAAGTCTATAGTACTTGAATAAACGTATTTTAAACGACTTCTAAGTGGAAACCGCCGCAAAAGTCGAAGAAAATGTTGTTGCCTTTGAACTTTGATTTATCAAGGTTTATTTGCACTGTTCAAAGTCTTAATCCTTTTTAAAAATCCGTGTATTTATATTTAATTCAACTGGAAAGATAAATTGTTTTCACAATCAATTTAATGTATTTTATAATGTATAACGTATAATTTATTGTATTTAATTAAATGAAATCGCTGCATTTTGTGAATCATACAGTTTTGCTATAAAAGGAAATATATTACAGGTACCTGCACGCTAGCGGTCAGCTGACATTGAATTTTTATTTACTGATTCAAACAGACATGGCAGCACGTGGTTAAAATATTAACATACAATGGTGCTGTAATGCTGTGAAGAATTTGCAGTAGGTACCCATCTATTAAAAATACATTTATTTGATTTTAAACGATGAATATGTTTATACCCATGTTTAAAACATTATGAAGAGTGGGTATAATTTTGCATCTGAACAATTAACTTCAAATGCAGAACACGATATCGTACTTCCTGGAATAATGTGTATATTGCGAGGATGTAATCGCTCTGACAATGGATGAATTCGTTAAAACTTTATTCCACACACCCCGAGATAAATTACACAAGACTATATAGCCACAAATCGTACATTCGCGGACATTTTGCGAAGGTGCGAAATACGTTTCCAGGTTAACTGTCTATCTAAATACTTTTGAAGTAAAAATTCAAACAAATAAATTATATTCATTTCATGTCAATTTTATTTGAGATTATCGCTTTTATACGTTCACTTATTAGTTATTCTGAGTTGTGCGCGACGACATGACATACAAATATGTAACGCGTCCGCAGTCGTTCTGTCTATTATACATATTATATTATGTTGTTTGGGTCCGTTTATTTGCGGCTTTTGACGTCATAACATATAAATATCAATTTTTCTAATGAATTCGCATTCATGCGTAAGAGCTCAAGGAATATATTATACACGTAATGATAAATTATTGAAAAATGATGATTATGTTGTTTACATTAAAAAAAAAAAAACAAAACTAATTCAATGTTAACGCATAAATATTATTATACTGTTCCTATTATACAAATTAATCTATCGTGTAAACACGAATAAAATACAATATTATTATTGTTTTAGTGTATCATTATTATTTATGATTGAATAATTTTTTTAAAGATTTTTTAAATAACATATTACAGAAAATACTATGTTCTATGACACGCTCGTATTTACTCGTATTTATATAATAATATAATTATATATTCTATTATGCTGTGTTTTAAAATCTTACGTATTGCCTTGTAACTTGTTGGCAACTTTTGAATTGGCATAGTTTAACAAACGCGTATTACAATTATATTTTAAGCCTTATAGTTATACGATCGTTTTTCACAGCACTAATACTGTGTACATATATGTACTACAACTATAGGCTCTACAACTAGATACTTACTATACAACCCCTACTATGGGTCTATGTTTGCGGTAATAATATTGCGATTTATTGGTTAGTCGTCACGGTTAAATTAACATTATCGTGTAAAAATATATGCACAAAAATATTTGTAATCTTGCTATTTATAGAATTAGCAGTTGACGTGTGCGGTACACCATTATAATATAATATCTGTATGTTAATAATTGAATAAAAAACAAATTTAAAAACTTTATGAATAGGTACCAAGACGTTGTTTTTTTCTGAGCTGTTGCAATGGAGCCAGCTGTAACCAATTAATTTTCCAAAAAGTTATAACTACGTAAACTATCATATTATAACTTCAATGGTGATTCTATATAGAATCAATTGTAATTCGTAGTAGCAAGTACTGTGTACCTACTCATTATGTATAATAATTAAAAATGTATGTATTACTATTAAGTTAATGCAAACATCACACGTTAACACACATAATACACACTGTAATTAAGTACCTCTACTAAAGTGGTTCGATATAGATAAATTTTGGAAACATGTCAATTAAAAAATGTGAACATTAATTCAACGTAATTTCAGTGATTGGAACTTCGTCAAAAATGTAATACTAGGTTTCTCTAAAGTTATCTATAATAAATATTTGCTTAAAAAATTGCTCTTTTTTTGTAAGAAGATTTGTGAAACGTTTCTATAGTACCTATAACCTTATGCTAAGCATACTATTTCTCGAATTTTTATGAAAATAAATTCGTACAAATTTTAGTTTTCATCATAAAAATATTCGTATAAGTTCCATGTACTAAATATTTATAAAAATAATTTTAAAAATCACTGCAGAGATGAGAAGGAGCTGGGGAAACGTTTGTATAATTGTATATTAAATTCGATTTTAATTTATTATGCACACATAATGTTGGTAGACGGTTTTAAATGTATGTATTGCGATTGAAATATTTTTATTACAGAAACAGTACAAGGTTTGCAATTAGTTTTGATATCAATTATAAATATTTAATATTAACTAATTTATTAAAAATGAGACAACCAAATCAAATTTTAAATGCATTTTGAATTCTACACAATAAACCAACAATATCATATACTAAATAAATAATATTATAAAATGAATGGTATTTCATTAATATATAAATGACTAATACCATTATGCTAATTTTTTTTTATACATAATTATCAATGGAATGAGTAGGTATAGCTACAGATATGGCATGACTAATACGCCACTATAAAAATTACATAATTTAAGATCATTCAGCTAATACTAATAGAATTCGAGAAGATATTTTTTTATAAATATTTTATGCTGTACTTACTAGTCATAAAACTACTTCAACGCATTAAATATTATACAATAAAATAAAATATTTTTATTTAATACTCAAATATTACTTAACTAAGTTATTATTATTCTTGATATATAAAATAATTTTTACTAGGTATGTATATTTATTTAACTTTATCAGACTCTAAAGTTAAAAGAGATTCGTCAAAATATTTCGAAGATTGTAAAATAAAATGTTGTGGTACCAGAACTATTTTAACTTAAGTGGGCCGACCTGTGGCCAATCGTTTTTAAGGGAGGCAGGGACTAGGGAGGTTATTATTCTGCGTTGAAAATATACGCCCCCGAGCCTCTCTTCCACGTATATAAATGTATACTCCACCTGCCTACTGTACACATTTACGAAATGTGTAATGGACTTAAGAGCATTGAATCATTTTAACCACACAAGAGATATTTATGACACATAACTATTTATTAGAGTTAACACGTATTTTTTAAAATAGTTATTTATGTAGTTATTCTGATTATTATTTATTTTGTATTAAATTGAAATACGTTTTTTATAACTACTAACTAGACGCAAATATTAGGGTATAAGTCAACTGTTTAAACACTTACCGAGATATGTTTCATAGTACCTATCTATAGCCTATGCAGTTATTTAACTATTTCAGTTCGATTTTGATATTTGACATATAAATACTAGGTAAGTGACATGTTACAACGCTTTATTTAGTTTAAGTGTAAGTCTTCTATAAAACCATGACTAGTTAAATGTACCAGTAAATACCACACATAGTTACGTATAAATGTGTAATAATAATGTTAGTTATCAATATATTAATTTTTTCGATACTATATAGTAGAAATATAAATGCGTTGTACCGATCAAGGCCAGAGATATAATAGCGGCTGCAGAAGGGTTAAGACAAGTACTTTATTATCGTTATAATATATTTTATATATACTCGTATGTATATAACGTAGTGTAATAAAAAATTGACGATAGAAATACGCTTATAAATATTAAACAAAAACAATGAAAGTAAAAATAAGCGTCTACATAACTTTTTTTTTTAAAGTGTGAATACTATTAATGTGATACAAATGATACCTATACGTAAAAAGAAATGTTTCACCTTAACGATGACGTCTACCGGTGTGATTGCTGACACGCGGTTGCATATCATAGTATTATAAGATAACATATAGGTATGGAAATTTCCGAGTGATACATTAACGATTATGCATCATACTATAAGTATAAAGTGCTTCTGCTGCAATTTAAAGAAAAACAGGAGATCAGTGTAATTTGCCGCAGTCTTCTAATTGCAATACATCGTTTTCATACGACACCAGCTTATGTCATCGAATAGTTTTTGTCGATAATAAAATAACATATTATTTAAGGTTTCAGTTCCGGAAAACACCAGCATTTATAGCTGTATATTATATACATTTAAAAAGGTGAAAAAAATTCAAGTAAGTACAAATTTAATACTATCTTTAACGAAGGTCAAATGATAGTTGTCTTAAAATGGGTTAATAGAACTTGAGTAAGTTTACTATTTTGATTTTAATAACATATATTAGCCAATGACCAACGGCGATGATTAAATAACAATATACCCATTAAAAATCATGTTTATATTTTAACGGTTTCTGGAATTTTGTAAATTATAGAAATGGAAAATTATAAATCCGTGTGTTTACATTTAATTAAACCAAACAGTTATTATTAATTGGTTACTTAAATAAATAGAATAGACTAATAATATTAGAACCTAAAAATTCTCTGTCGACGAATTCCGATAACTGCATAAGTACCGGTATTCCGGTTTATGGGTTCCTAAGAAAACCAAAAAAGGGTTCCGGTTTAGAAACTGGTATTTTTAATTTCGCTGTTCCGAGCCCTGTAATATCATTTGACGTTTCAGGTAAATTTTATAGTATTAATGTAACGATGTAACGTTGCTCCAAATACGTAGCTATTAACTTTGAAATTTTGCCCGGCGTCATCGTCACTTATGTCGTTAGCCTAACTCTAGCAGGAGGGAGGGAGGTGGGTCTGTGCGGGTGTGTATTCGAGTATTTATACAATATCTAATAACAACAATTCACACACACACACACACACACACGAATATTGAAAAATAATCGTAAACCACCCACCCCCGCCGAGTGGTTGTTGCCCAAGTCCGGATTAAGATAATTTTGGGTTCACGACTATATAATCAAAATTTAAAAAAAAAAAAAAAAACGTACCTACTATAGTATAACGTGCCCATTATCGTTCGATGTCCGTTGCGGTCCCGAGACCATACCCCCGCCACCCTTATTCCGGACTTGTTGTCGTTCTGCCGACCGCCGGTGCACTCGGTTTTGTGCCACTGCAGGACATACGCATCGCGGACCGCGGTCACCGGTGCAGGCGAACCGCTGCAGTCGCTCAAACAGTCGGAACTGCAGTCGACGGTTTCGCGCGTACGACAAAATACAATATTATTAATACAATATCAATATAACACAATAAATGACACTGCGAAGTGATAAACCTACGCACATAATAATAATATTGTTATTATTCACGCACATTTTACGTACCTACCTATACAGAAACGGCGCGTGGTGGTAGGCGTGTCTGCCGGGACGTCTTGCGTGTGCCGCCGCCGCCGACTAGAAGAGTGACATCAGGAGTGGCGGTTTCGGTTCGCGCGGCACCGCGCCGGTTAGTTGGCCGGTCGACGCACGAACCATTCGCCATACGCACGTGTGTCCGAGCGCACAATCGCCGCGCGCGCGTTTTACCGCAGCAGTCGTCGAGACCGTCGTCGCGATATTTGTAATCGTATTATTTTTCTCTCCGCAGCCGTTCGATCGGTGGCGGCGATACGTCGTAATAATAATAATAATAATAATAATAATAAAAAATAAATCCGTCGTCGTCGTCGTCGTCGTCGCGAGACGCTTCCGGTCTTCGTCGTCGCGGTGGCCCGTTTTCCGCCGCTGCCCGGAAACGATCAGCTCGCGCGTCACCGCCATCGCGTCCGTCGGCCGGCCGGCCGTCCCGGAGTCGAAGTGTCCGCGTCCGCCGCCCAACCGGATGGCATGAGCCGCAGACCCGTCGCAGTCGCAGTCGCCGCCGTGGTCGCCGTCGTGGCGGCCGTGTCGTCGATGTCGGCCGTCTCGGCGGACACCGTGTCCGCCGACGTGCTGCCGGACGGCGAGGTCGAGATCCGCGTGAGCAAGGGCAACGTGACAGCTAAACGGACGTCGTTCACGTCACCAGAAACCGGGTAAGCGATACGCTGCAATAATACCTAATAACAATGTGTTGTGCTCTAGAAATAGGCAAGCGCGCGTTGTGTGGTAACAACCTAGACCAGTATACGATTGACGACCTGTATGCGGAGCACTCGCCCGCAATTCATAGGTATGCGAGGCGATTTTTCGAGCCACCCCTCCCCGGTACGATTAAAATTATGATTTTTAAGCGAATTCCGATAGAACTTCAGATTGCAAAACACTGATTTCAAAAATAAAAAAATTTCTACGAGATGACGACGGACATAATGTTCAAGACGTTTTCATTATTAGGTATATTATAATGAGTGCTGTTATATTAATTGATCTTTTTTTTCGAAATTAGACAAGTACGTGTACGATCTATATAAGCTTTAATAATATTACACAAGGTGATTATTTTGTTCGACATTCGTTATTTCAAAATTTATGAACATTTTTGGTGATATTTTTTTTCACATAATCTACAGAAGAAATAAAAAACATTTTTAAATCAATTTTTATTGTTATAGCACTCGTTATTACGATTAGTTTATGAGTATAATAAATATTTAAAGTATAGATGAGTGGAATGAAGTGGTACGGAGATATTGTGCAAAATGTAGGTCTATTACTCTATACTTACATAAACTTTAAATATTTATAATTCATTGACTGCTAATTATTCAAATTTCAATTTTTTACGTATCAAAATACTTAAAAAATATTCTGCACCAGAATATAAAATTAAAAATGTATGTTGTCTTTCAAAAAATTAAAAATCTTAAAAATGAATAACGACAAAAAATATTTTTTAAATGTTGTTTTATTACAACAAGAAATAATGTAAAATTAATAGTTTCAAAAATATTTATAAATTTTAAAATAATGAGTGTTGTTCAATTAAAGAATCACACAATATTGGTACACTGCTATATGACTATAAATTATAATAGTAAAGGTATGTGTTGTAAATTATGGTTAGAAATTTAGAATATAAGATATATTGTAGGTATCTATATACTTTTGTTTGAAATCATATTGTGTTTCTCTTACCAAACATCTTGTCCGATAAAAAACCGTTTGTTTCGCTACCGCCTCAATGCCTTAAAAGTAAAAAAGTATATAGACGGTGAAAAAAATATCGGTCATATAAATGAGAAACATAGCTATCATCATTGCATTTTTAAGCTCTATGTAGTCTGCATGACGGTCGGCATGACTAACAAGTAACTGAACTAACCGCTAAAATGGCATTGTGATGAAAAAAAATTTCCTAGTAAATTGTAAAACCAGTTTTATAAAATACATACATATTATCAAAGTCAATGTTACATATAATAAATTTTTGTATAAATTTATTTTAAAATAAATACTTAATCAGTCTGTTGTATAATATTAAAGACACTACCTACAATAATTTATAAAATAGATTTTCGGCGTGCACTATTTATTTTTGGTATCAAAACTTATGTATGATTTCTTATTATAACACCACGAAATAAATATTTCTGTTTAAACATAATGCATTTATTCATACTTTTTTCAATAATTATTTTCTTAATTTTGTAAAACATTTTTACGTTTTTAATGTATAATATGAATTATTTGTTTCATTCATAAATGGATCAAAAAATTATTAAACTTTTTTTTTTTCAGTTTAAATAATGTTATTTTAGAAAAAAAAGCTGATAAAACGGGAATATAATTTTATAAATTTAAAAAGTTTTTTTCTTTTTTTAATGTGATTTTTAAATACTATATAAGTACCCCATCGACATACCAATCACGAAAAGTGAAATTATGTCTATTATAAAGCTAAATATAGAGTACACGTTCTAAATAGTATGCGTGAAATTAAATAATGAGTAGTTTGCATTTCGATATAATTAAACCGAAATTATTAATGAATATATTATAATTTGGATAAATTATCGTTCATCTAAGTAAATAGTGTTCTACTTTTAAAATATAATAAACATATTTCTTTAAAACTATATTTATTATATTTTTTTATACATAATAGAACTTTTAAAATCGATTTAAAATAAATCACTATTGTTTTTTCGATTATCTCATATCATTCTTAACATGACTAAATATACATATGTATAAATATATTGGTATAAATTACATAACATACATTGAGTTTTATTTTCATTTTATTATTTGTTTTCTGAATTTGATACAGTCAATAGAATTAATTTTAAAAAAAAATGCGAACATGTATAATTATATAATTCGGAGTATTTGTAAAAGGCACTATTTCTATAGTTACGGACGAAAACCGTATATAAGCAAATACTATGGCGCGGCGTATCGTACGCAAACACACATGAAGTATATTTTGTACAATTATTTGTGAAAGAATCGAAAACTCTCGCTCATTCATCAATGACAGTGTGTGAACGTTGTGGTTTTTTAACATCTAATATATTGTTATGTACTGTTTTATTTCGATCTTCCAACTGGTTAGTACATTCGGAGTGCACGTGAACCGGTTTTGATTGCATTTCAATTCATTTTCATTTTCAAAGTTTAAAACGAGTAAGCGATCATGTGCTTAACGTGCGTGTATACAATGTCCGCACCATAGATATAGGTACGTGTTTTTTGCCGTTCGCGGTGTGGATTTTGTAGAAAAATCAAACCCTGAAATCAGGTGCCAGCGTAGATTCGAGTTTCGAGATAAAAATATAGACGAAAGCCGACGGAAAAACTACTACTTGCGCTAAAAAGATCGCAGCCGATTTATCGCGCGTGTGGTGGGTATCTTTATATGGTACCTTATACGTCTACTATACTGCGCTCCCGATTTATCTTGAACGTGAAATTCTCTTCGTCTCGATTTAAAAATACGCTTAACAATATATACATATTGATTCCACACAACGGCCGTATGTCATGTACGTGTACACATAACATATTATATATAACAGATGTAGGTGCCACGGGTTGGGGGAGAGGGCTACGCGTTTAGCGCCGGTCAGTCTGTTGTTCGACATGGCACACATATCACAAGTATATATATATATGTATTATATTATATTTATATCGTAAATAGCGTTTGGATCGGCGTGGGCGTGTGTGTGTATTATACATTATGGGCATTTAAAGTCATACAATACACGGATGCAGTATGTATAGGCGAGTCGAGGTGTTTAACCGCGTGAAGTCATCGACTATGCAGACGGTTGAAAATCCTGTGTTATACCTACCTAAGCACATCGCATTCCCCGTGTACGCCACGTACCTGCCGCAGGTGCGAAGAGACTATAGTCAACGACAATATAATGTGGGTACGCGCGGCGCTGCGAAATGTCAAACAGAAATATAGGCTGTACCCATCACAACAACGGGAGAAGTACATATATTTAGGAGTCTTCTCCGCGTGTGGGCGCTCCGACGAGGTGGACTGTCTTTCCGTTACGTTTGTAGGGGTGTAGGTATTATACTTACACTCATATCTGTTTGTCGAGAACATGTTAGATATTATGTAGTGTTATGTATACGCGACAAGGCGACAGCGGCTATAATGTCTTACGCGCGATAAACATCTCTGCTCGCGACGGCGGTCGGATGACGAGGCGCAAAACGCGCAGACAATATCGTGTAGACAATGAAATCAAACCACAATAAAGAATCGATTTTGAAAAAAAAAAACCATACATATAGGACGTGCGCATAATATTACGCAGGTACCGCGACCTAGCTGTACCTACATATATTCTCTTGCGGCGGCGGCGTATGAGTACTTGTATACCGTCGTACGAACGACTCGCTTACGGTCCCTTTTGAAGACGAAACCATAAAAAAAAAACAAAAAACCCGAAACACGGATTTCTTCCCTTGTTTATTCGAATGTTTACCTTGACGTTTTCGGTCTACATTGACGTGAAAAGGGGGATGCCGGCACCGACGACGACGCCACCGCTGCACAGGGCCCGTACGACGACCGAGTGATTTATACTGCAGCGGTGTTGTGCGCACTATACATCGCGGGGCTGGGAAATTCTTTGTCGATGATACGCGTTCATTATGTTAGGTACACACTATCATTATATTAACGTTATTATATTGTATTTTTTTTACTTCGACCCTATATAAGTATATATTACGCGTGAGTATTGCTGTACGTTATAATATGCACGCGGATCCGAACAAGGTCCGCCGCGACTGTGTACACGCATAATAGCATATAATATACGCGTAGCGCGTGTTAATTTAAATTGTTTTTTTATTATTATTATTTGAAACAACTACGCGACTGTACCTACGTCATATAAAATTGTATAATTGTATAACAAACGGGCGGGCGGCACTGGTGTCGCTGCTATATACACTCGCCAACGGTGCTGGGGAAACAATAGCCGGACACGATCGGACTTACCCCGGGTGGTCATTATAGACCCGTAACTGTTTACATCATTAACTATATTATATATCTAAAGGTGTGAAGTGCTGTCATCGGGAGATACACATCTTCTGTGTAGACAAACGACATCAAAGACTAATTATTCGGCCTATAGGTCGAATATTTATAAGTATAAATAGAGATCGGGTTCTCCTGGACCTATATAATAGGAGCGAGGTGAGGGCGGGCCGATAAAAGTGTTATATTTTATGTGTCTTGTATACGTATGCATATATATATATATATTATAAATAGTTACGTACATACACGATACACACGCATTGAACGTGAATTAAAAATCAAAATGCTTTTCGGTTTATAGGTATTAAATAGCGTAGGTTAGGTATTATCTGAAATAGTAGGAAGCGTGCCAGTAGTGGATCTTGAGATCAAAATGACTTCAAAATCAAACCTGTAATATGCTAAAGCGTAAGGATGATATCGATGTAACTTTTATGATATGATTTATTTCGTTTTTATAGTTATAGTTAGCTTTTTTTATCCGAACACGGTCAACATAATATTTTAATTATTCAGTTATTATTGTTGTTATTTCATTGAAAATTCTTAAAACTATCGATTTATTGTATTTGTACTAATATGTAATTGGCAATAAGTTTTGAGTGCTGACTAAAAAGATTTGTTAAAACAATGCAACAGGACCGCATATGACGTTTCATGGTAAACTCAATTATATTTTAAAATACATTGCGTAAATAACTATCCTATGTCTTCATTATTACACAATGCTGTTTAGATATCACATAAATACGTAATACTTGTTTAAAATTGTACTAAAGTTAAAAGTTAACAAAAATGCTCAATTAATGCCGGTGAAAAAAAATCGAGTGGTTTTGGAATGATCATGTTTGTCTACTGCAACATACAAGAAAAAATAATTATTATATGTACGTAGGTACATTGATTGTTCTACACTAGTTTGTCTACTCAAAACGACTTTATTCCGAGTTTGACTTTTAAGAAAATATTATGTTTATAAATATATCATACTCTATGTCTCTATATATTATTTCAACCACCAGTATATACCAAAACAGCACATAATAACGGCTTGCCATAACCGCACTTTTCACGCCCACAAACCCACAAATCATCACACTTCAATGTGTACTTTATTGATAACCTATAAACAAAAGTGGTTCAACTACAGAAAGTAAAATGAACATATCAAAACCAGAATCTTTAGAATAAAGTATAACTATTTTTCTACCCAGTTTCAACGTATAGGACGTTTAAAACTTTAAAATATTAGTTATTTCTGTTGTTTATGTAGATCAACTTCGAAACGCCTTTTTCGTTTTTGTTTATTACTTATTAATATTATATTTTATTCATTGACGTATCAACTAATTCTCTCTTTCAATTTTGATGATAAAGTTACTTTTAAATTAATAATTGTTAAACACAACATGGTTACACTTTAAGTAAGATATAAAACTATACATAAATCGTGAATTTGTTGTATGGAAAATTATTTTATTTTTTTTTTTGTCAATAAAATGTAGTTCACTATTCGTTTTATTCAGTATATTGGAATATGTATAAATTAAATTAATAGCTGTACTCGAAAACAAGTTAGTTACAAAATTTAAACATAATATACTAAGTACTAATCAAATCTAAATCTGTAAATATTATTATTATTTACGATTATATATATATATATATCTATTTTCTATTTTCTGTGTATAGAGAATTTATCAAAATATTATAATTAGACGAATATAAGATTTATTAAAAGGTTAACTTCATTAAATATTTTTGATTGGGCTTCACCCATTTCACGTACTTTAAAAATGTGTACTATGTATAGATTACGTTTGTAACCGGAAGTAGTATGTACTGAGGGTAAACCACATTTAAAAAAAAAACCATTCACTTATTAGAGATAGGGTGGATAAGGGTAGCACAAGGTCACTTGAACTTGAATACCTCTTAAATGTTTTTCACTTCTTTTTAAAGTGGTATCAAATTTTCAAATTTTCTGTCATACATTATAATAAAATATAATACATATATACATATTTTCTACAAAACAGTAACTACTGATCAATGCTGCAACAATATATTATTATAGACATTTGCTGAGTGTTAAGATATTAAACACCATGCCAAGTCAAATAATTTTAGGAAATAATATATAATATAAACACAATATTTAAAAATACAGATAGAGTTAAACGATATTATCAAACTACTTTAATATAAGGTTAACGGTGTTGCTTATATTTTAAGAAATCAGAACTCCTTTACATAATATATAAATATAATATAATGTCTAAGAGGTATATAATATTTATGTTTTTGACATAAATTTGTAAATGACGCAATGTAAGACAATTTGTTCTTGGATTTAAATTTTGTTGAAAATAATAATAACTGTACCTACATAGGTATTTAATTAAGACAGAAATGTTTCAATGATAACTTCACAGAAAGCCGGTAATGCGAGTATCATGGTTATGTAAGTAAATTGCACGTCATGAAGTTTCCTACCTAATTATAATGGGAAACATAAATAATTTTTGCCACCTATAAATAATTACACTAGTTATTTAATAGCGCTAAAAAATTTAAACTCTACAAATAATCAAGACATCAAGGGTAACGATATACCTACAATCTACGTACGTTTTTTTTTTTTTGTCTGCATAAAACTTGACCTAAATTGTTTTGGCAAAGTATTAACTCTGTATATTCCTACATTATATATACACAATACACGTGTGTGCAAACTATGTTAGCCGTTTGTGTTTTGTTGAATCAGAAAAAAATGACACATTTAGAGTGAACTTAAAAAAACAGAACTCCGCGATTCTCTGAATTCACTAGAACGTAAACATAATTAAAATTCGATCGATTTGCGTACATATTTATTCCGCTCGTTCGCAACACATACGAGTGTTGTTTTTAATAGGTTCGTCACGATATGCACATTTTTTCTATATTATTATATTGTACATTGTTCTTCGTAGACCATAGGCCACATATCACTTATTATTATGTAACATTATAATAAACCAAGGTAATTTAGGTACAATAGCCAAGGTGTGGAGTTTACAATGTTTACAGCATATTTTACACAATACGACCGTTGTCTGATTTCATATGTTTAGTAAATTAGATAATTTATTATAAACAATGTTATTATAAATGTTAAACGATATTTTTGAACTCTCATTACCAACCTACTTGTATTATCGGACAACTTTTTTTTTTTTAATTTTAGATAGGTATGTGAACTTTTAGAGTATAAATCTGTTAAAATACTATACATTACATTTTGTTAAAAATAAGAATTGTTATTGTTTTGATTATTTCGGGTTTTCCGTTATGACTTATTCATACTCTTATAGTCTATTATTTCAAATAACATCACAAAGACAGAAGTCCAGAACTTGAAAGTTATAGCATTAAAAAAGTACTTTTTTAGCACTTTAATATGCACTTAAAACACCTAAATAAGCACAAAAAATAGCACTTGAAATTGGTAAACATGCAACATAAAGTTTTTTGTTACATTAAAAAAAAAAAAATTGTATCAATACTTATTTCATATTTCAATTTATATGATATGATGACAAATATTTAAGAACTATAGTCTTTAAGTATTTGATTGATTCGGCTATGAAATGTAAACACGAAGAATCCGATTATAGCACTTTATATGCGTTTGACAAACATTTTTTTAACCTAACCAAATTATTGGAAATGAATGGGATAAATCGGCGAAAACAACCGATAATGAATGTATGTATTTGTACTATTTGAAAATTAAAATACATAAACGTTTTATTTTGCATATTTTATACTTTACTTTATTGGAGACTGGAGTTATATTGTTTATTACCATTATTATATAAAAATATACTTATAAATAAATTTAAAACTCTAAATTAGTAAAATAAAATTTTTCACTCAACATCGGAAAAGTGTGAAAAAAAATTTGTATTTTAATTTTGATGTTTTATGACTTACCAAAAAAAATATGAATTTGCTAGAACTTCCAAGCTCTGGACATACTGCATGCATACTAAAAAAAATGTAGAATAAATACTAAATATTAAATATTATATTAATAAATCATATAACTATATATTATATACAATACATTATAGGTACAACATTATACTTGAAGTACCTATACATATAACTTTAAATCAATCATGGTTTCAACTATTTTCATCTATTTGTACTCACTGCATTTTTTGCTACCGTTACTCTATAATTATATAATATTATTTTATTATGTAGCTATCTGTATATCAGGTTAAATGATGAAAAAAGTAAAACTATTATTTTATCTGTTGCTTCAGGGGTCAATAAAAGATGAAATAAAATAACTTTTCTGAATAAGTAAATAATCATATAAATAATTACTCGTTTTAATATTTATGTAAATGTGAAAATATAACTACAGATGTGCCTATAAAATGCATAAACATGTATGCATACATAATAGCTATAGGTATATCATATTAATTGTACGTATAGTGTGATTTTGTAGTCGATTTTAATAAACAGAGAAAAACTAATGCTTTGTTGAAAGTATCAAAAAAAAAAAAAAAACATCGCGAAATATTTGCATAACTCTGCAGTAATTGAAATATATACATGAAACAATGCTGCAGCTCGATGCAACGCGCAGCTATAGTTTTTTCATAGATATATAATAGGTGTACGATATATATATATATGTTTTTATAATGCGGGCTCAGACGGTGACTTTATTTGGCTTTGAACTCGCGTTTGTCGTTCTGTTTATGGTGATAAATAAATAATGACGTGCATTAAAGCAAAAATAAATTTTAAAAATTTCTGAAAAAAATCGCGTAAATTTATTTCACGCCTACACCTCGCCGCATCAGTGTATACTATATACACTGCCAGTATATAATAGATATATCGATATATATATATATATATCGTGGACTTTGGTGTATAGCTCGAAATCATCCTGCAGGTTACGGGCTTTGGATTAAAATTGTCGTTGGCGGCGGTGTCATCGGCTGTATTGAGGACGAGCGAGCGGTGGGAAGGAGCTTTGGAGCTTTAAATAATACATCAGCGAGCCAACACGCGGCCCAGCGACGAGCCGCCGCACCGACGTGTGTAAATCGTAGCAGATGTCAAACTGGTGTACAAGGAACTCGCATTATAATATTATTCGCGCCCAAAACGCCATGGCATGCGTAATCGAGAAATGCGCTCCTCTTCTGCGTTTCTGCGTCTGTCGGTTCTCACAGTTTATTAAAAGCGCATTTTTAATCGGTTTATATTATATTGCCGGATCGACGCTGTCACTTGATCGCGGGCTCGCGATACAATAACGATAAGCTTCATAACTTATTTACTTATATATTATAATATTATTTCCGGCGACCCGTCCATATAGTTCGCAATATATATATATTTATATAAACTTATATAACATGCAATGTTCTATCTTCGCGCCAAACTCGCTTCAGCTGCACCCGTGCTTTAAATCTTTTTTATACCTATATACCTTTATAAAAATGTAATATATAGGTATTAATCGTTTTAAATCGCGCCCATCGCACACCACCCCTAAAGGCTAAAAGGTAAAAATGTAGCAGGGGATACGAATAATAAACGGATGCAAATTCCGAGGAAAAGTTCTATAGAATCGAAAAACTCTACACGAGAAGAGTACAATACTATCGTTAAAAATTACATCGTAGAATATGTATGTATATATCCACGTGCTTCCGTGTAAATTTAAATACATAATACCTATAAATTATAAAATTTTACTGTGTTCTTGTCGATTATACTATGCAAAGCAAAGAATGTCGTCGATCTTAAATTTATATTAACTGCAGAGTGCAAACACAATGAGTACACAATAAATGTATTATATACATAGGAAATAGGTATATAGTCATATGATTTATTATCTTAAATATATGTACATGAACTTGTACTTGATTTACTTATTTGAATATATAATTATGATAATACAATTAACATCGAAAAATGTTCACTGTGTGCGTACATAATACCGTATAATATGTACGCTTTATATTTATAGGAAGTTATTAGAACGATGTAGACATGATTTGATTCACTGGTTCGTTCAAATAGTTGGGCAGATTGTCAACATCCATTCTTTGTCGCCAATCGCCATTAAAAGTCATTACTTATTAGTAAAGACCGGATTTTGCATAAAATGCATGTTGTTATTTTCAACATCATATACATGCAGTCAATGAGTGTCCACAAATCATTACTTGATTGATTAAATATCAAAATTTTATACTGCATATTTTTGCATATTCTGACGTTAATGCATGATCTGCATATTTTTGCATATTTTAACAAAAACCGTACAAATATACAAATAAAAACATAGATCATAGGTACGTTTATATAATATTATAATATCAAATATTTTACGTCTCAAAGAATATCTCAAAGGCTCCGTATAGAATTCAATTATATAAAGAAATGTTGCCAATTACACATTTACCACCGCAGCCAATAATTACCTGTTGGGGTACTTGGCTAGAGTCAGCCTTTTTTTACGCAGATCATTTTGAAGAGTTCAAAAATGTGATTGAAAACTTAGAAGATAATACAAAATGCATTCAAAATTGTAAATCAATTTTTAATAAATTTAATATAAAATATGATCTTGCTTACATTAAAGCAAATTTTTTATGTATCGTTGAAAGTATCAAAAAGCTTGAAACCTCTAATTTGTCTCTTGTAGACTCGTTAAAAATTTTAGAATAAGTGGAAAACTCTGTTAATGAACTTCCTACTAGTGCAAATAGTACAATAATTAAAACAAAATGTAAAAACGTTTTGAATAAAAATAAAGGATTAATAGTTTTAAAAGAAATTTCAAAAATACTTCAAGGTGACAGTGCTAATTTCGACGATTTATCTGTTCCAAATTATTCGCTGGATATAATAGCAAATTTTAAATATGCTCCAATCACCAGTGTTGATGTCGAACGTAGTTTTTCATCATACAAGTACATTCTTACAGATCGCCGTCATAATTTCACGGAAATAAACATGGAACATACTTTGATAACTTATTGTTTTTCAAATTAATAATTTACTACCTTCAATAAAATTGTTCGTACTTTTTTCCTATTTATATCAGTATATCACCAATGTATCTACTATTTAATTTTAATAAAATATTTTTTACAATATATCAATGTTTAAAAATTAAATTACAATTTAACAAAAAATTAAATTTTTGTACTATATTATACATGTAACTTTTTGTTTATGAAAAATGTAATAAAATTAATAAATAATTATCACTGCAAAATTAAAATCAAATATAAAATTGAAATTTTATTTTGCATGTTTTGCATTTTTTCCTTGCATATTTTGACTTTTTTTAGTGCATGTTTGCATGCATATTTTACAATTTAAAATGCATATAAATCCGGTCTTTACTTATTAGTTATTTATATAGATATATGTTTAAAGTCGACCGTATACCATATGTCCATTCTATAGCTATATCCATTGTCCAATACTCCAATATATAGGTACACGGAACGGTATACATTTAAGTCGTTGTATATATAATTCTGATGTTATCAAGTCGGTGATATATTACTATTAAATGTTTAAATATTGTTAACTGTTATTCATGTTAAAATACATATGGCGAATACTGAATAGAAAGGATTAATAAACCGGCTAGATTACTGATTGGAGTTCCGAAATTCACCAAGGAAAAAAAGCAAGGAAGCTAGTTCAAGAAAAATTTGATATGATTAATGTCACAATACCAGTATTGTACCTATCTATATTATTATAATTTTACTACCTAGAAAGTTTTATACGGCAACAAGATTGAATAACAGATAAATTCGGGTTGTCAAAAACTGATAACCATAATAATCCATCTGCGAATCGGCCATATACAATTTTGGTAACACTAAATCTTAGATCATTTACCTACCTATATGAACTAAACTGTTTAGTCTAAACCGGAAAGAGAACAAGCCATTGAAGAAGTGGACATGTGATATTTAAATAAGTGCACGTTAATTTGAAACACGTGACTGCATGGCTACAAGTCACGTATACGACTATATAGCCACATCAGTACATCACCAATAAAAAGAGTCCACACCATTAAAGACATCCGCTTGGCAAAGTAAAAAGTGGTGAGTTGAATAGGGTACCTGGATTTGCATAGTAACATGAACTATAACGACTACCTATCAAACAATTTACGTTATTATTTATTATCTTCTCATTAATATTATTGCCGTGTTAAATTTACGTCTATATTTATTTTATATTTTATCTCTGTAAATTTATTGTACGATATCGATGAATATTTGTTACTCATATCGCCAATATGAGATATATTATATATCTATTTTATACATTTATGGTATACTCTACACAACTACGTGATTACGTGTTGATATACTGTTAACACGTACCTAACGATTTTATAATCATAAAACGTTAAATCAATTTAATAACTTCATATTTCGTTGCAATTACAATACAAATTAAAATGTACACACAGTATTCTGTAACGACATAATATTACATGCATTTATGTGATAATTTGTATTGTATTATATTAAAATCGCAATGAGTCACGATCATAGAATTTTATTCGTCTTGATCACGATTTCGATTTTAACCATTTATCACACGCTGGACTTATTAATAAGTAGTGTGCGTTCCAATATACAGTATTATTTCGTGCACTGTGTATCTTATGTCTTGCCGTAACGTTGTAATTAAAAATAATAATCATTGATTTAAACTTTGACTATTTGATATAGTGTAATATATGCACAATGCGATATTTTGTTCGCGTGAAAAAAAAAAAAAACTAGTAAAAGATGTATTAATGCGTACTGAGTCAAACAGTTGAGTTGGTATTTATATTTGTCTATACTAGGAATAAAGAGAAATCGATCATAAAGTTTCTATTTTATTGATCATAATCATACAATTAATGGTTTATAAAAAATCACAAACACGAGTCAAATGATGTAATTACAAGAATAGTTTTAAAATAGAATAGACTCTTCCGACGGGAATACGTAATATCATGTACCTGTAGGTGGTCATTTCCGGTTAAATATCAAAACAGTTAACATACGTCTGGAATGTCTGTGGATCGTAAATGTATGATTTTATAATCGTTTATACCACTTAATTTTTATTCTATCGTCACATTAAAATATGTTCATACAATAGAATTTATTATTAAAGTTAATCTGAATTCAATACACGTCATAAACGCATTGCAAAAACGTGATAATACGCATTCTTGTGATTTCGACGTTATGTTTTGTTGTTTATTTGCCTACATAATATTTAATACAAATATTATTATAATTTTTGTGTCCCATGCCACGTGTGTAAATCAGACGTTAAGACTAGACGAGAAAAGTAATAACGTAGGACGGTATTTAAAATTTAAACTTTATAATAATTAAAAAATATTTATGAGATAGTGTAAGTGAGATAATTCAATTATTAAGATTTACAAAATACAAATATTAAAATTAACAATATGCGCATAAAATTAGTTGTAAAAAATAGTCATTGCAGTTGTTTAATGATATGTTATACTTGATTTATATTAGGGGTACTGTCAATTGGTCGTGTGAATTTAGTCGTAGTAAAATTAGTCGTCTGAAATTGGTCGTTTTCAAAATAATATGTATATTATATAAAAATAATATTTTTTCGTAATTTTTTTTTAAAAGAATATGTAGTAGTATGTTTGAAAACTAAAAACATATAAATTATAAAAAATAATATATGTGAAAAATATTAAAAGTTATGACTTATGAGCTATCCCTGATGATATATATTCATCAATTAATGTTCTATTATTAAATGTTTTACATATTGTATTTATCCTCTCAGCGGTGTTATTATATTTCTTCCGTTTTCTAGGGATTGCTGCCCCGGTACAATATCATAGACTATTTTCAGACGGTTTAGCCTGACAGTGTAAATTTGTACACGCTGTTATTCAACTTGTTATCGCAAAATGTATAATAATGAGTATTGTTCATTTGTATCTACATATATATAACGTTCTTAAACCAACATTCATGTTTTGCGACGAAAATATACTTCGACCAATTTATCAAACGACCAATTGACGTAAACTCTTTATATTATTACGTGATACGTCTTATATGTTACAAACAGTTAAAAAACAAACTGCGAACCTCGATTGGTGGGGATTTATAGAGATATGTAAGATATGTTTATAGATATATAGTTTATAGACTAGAAATATCTTATTTAAATATGAATGTTTAATATAAAATAACGATATTCTTAAATCATACATTAATATTATGTAACTAAGTTGTTAACAATGAGTTTTTAACTTAATGATCATAATTCATAACATTTATTTAGACCGGCATTATAGGCACCATTATTTAAGAATTAATAATTAATATGCACTCGGAGACGACGTAGTTTTCGTTAGTTCAAGTACTTTCGTTAAACTCGCTATGAAACATGTTTGAACGCATCAGTCTTTAAATACAGGAAAAATGTGTTAACAATTCGATTCATATAAGTATATATTCCAATGGCCACTTACCTACAGCAGACAGCAGTGATGTTTTGTGCGATCACCATTTGTCGATTTGCTCGTCTATTCTGTAAATATAATCTTTTTTTTCAAAATACATAACAGGTGTAAGTATTAAGTATACTGTAACCTGAGGGTGAGATTGACATTTGAAACCTACCTCCTCCCCAAAATGTGAGTTTTTGTACGAATTCTACTTAATACACTGTTCCATATTTTGTACTGAAATTCTAAATATGACTATTAAACCTATTGTACGATTGTGTACCGTGCGCATTGCATATACTACGTATACATCATCACCTATATTTTACGCAGAAATCCAAACCCTTGTGGATAAAATTTTTTGAAATTTATAAATCACACAACTTGAAAAATGAATTCTGGTTACACTACTGATTATATAAAAAATTGTAATAGTTTTATATATAAATAAGATATCTGCCAATAATTAGAGTGTAACAACTATAATGAAGGAGTCAAGGAGATGCGAAATGCGACCATCGTCATCATATTATGTACCTTTTACAAATAAACCATATTATTTTATTATGCGCTGGGATATAAAAATAATATATCTGCGAAGAGAAGGGTAGGCTTACATGAAAAATAAATCAACATTTATAAATACCCAATGCAAAACTTCATATTTTCATACTATACTTCTCGTTAAATTTCGATCAGCAAATTAAAAAAATTTTAAAAAATGTAACGAAATAACACACTATTGATACCGCGCCAACTACATGTGCGATGAACCCGTTAAGTGGTTATTACGTCTCGCGCCAAAACTGATCTCTCTTTACACATATAGATATCTGACAAGTAGTTTATTTTGTGTGTATTTTTCAAAATCTCTAAATCACTTGTAAACGAAATCTAATGTGTATACAATACATTGCACGTATATATATATTCGTGCAGCGAACAAGGGTTGGACGTACACACACAATTAAAACGCGCACCGTTAAAACATATTCATTTTTGCGGAAATCGCAAAAATTAATCTGTAACAATCTATATAATCCCGTGAGATATCTCGAGTCGGTAGTCGAACAATTTTTTTCACGTTGACCGAGGGATGCAGCCACCACACGTCACATGCCCTGCACACCCCTGTCGGCGTCTATTTATTACGCGGAGTAATTGCTCTGCGGCGGCGGCAATGGGGTCTGTGTGGCTGACGGTCACCTCGCATGATGGGGGCGGATTCGCCGCAAACGCGCGGTGATTAGTATAGATACGTTTATTATACCGTAACGCGAATGAAATTTATCCGAAAGTCACTGTGTAAAATCGAACGCCCGCGTGTCCATATTATTATATGCGTATATGTGTACAATACATAACCGCGAGCAGGAGGGCGCGTGAAGTGACGTGTCGTCGAATGTGTATAATAATATATGTACGACCGGGTGCGCAGCTCTCTTCTCTTATAATAAACTCCGCAGGGACACAATGCACAGGCTCCGACTGCACCCTCCCCCGCGCGAAGAATACGACCGTACACCCCCGCCACACGCACACACACACCCTCAGCGTTTAAATAACGTATATATGTGCGTGTATTGTCGGGTTCAATTATATACATACACACACACATATATATATGTATAATACTACGAGTATACATGTGTGTGTGTGTGCGCGCGCGGTGTGTCTGATCTAATTGTTGTTTCCATTGAACCGTCAACAGCCACGTAATTGATAGCGGCCATTTCTGTAGATTATCGCTTTTGGAGGTTTTTGGGTTTCCTTTTTTTTTTTTTTAAATTCCGTTTCTCGTTCTGGTCGCTACGACTTATACGCGTATACGCGCTATATACCTACTGCCACCAATCCTACTGACCTATACTCGTCCCAGGACAAAAAAAAAAATTGTTTTTTACGGTGATTTTGTATCTAATATATACGCTTACACTAAAGTTTATGATTCCGATTTTCTACAGACTCTAACCCTATTAAACGCATAATATCTGTCCTATTAATTTTGTATACGCGGCGTACACTGTTTGATTGCAGGTCTTATTATGCGTTGTATTTTTTGTTTCCCGTTTTATTCGGACCCTATCGGCGTGCACATATATAAATATATAAACGACGACTGCGGACGGCCATTGTTCGGTCTCCGCGCGGTATAATGTTTTGCGGTTTTCCGACCGTCGATTTATATACACACACGCGCGACACTCGTTTAAAGGTGATATATCCTGTTGTACGGTATATAAATGGCCGGACGACGTGTGCGCGCGTGTAATTAATCTCGGAACAAGGGGGCGGACGCGACTTTTCGGGTCTCGTGCTCTGTCTGTCTTTAACGCTTTTGCTTTTGTCGTCACCCACCACGCGATTAATATAATGTGTTAAAGATAAAAAAAAAAAAATAAATAATAATAACAATAATAAACTCACCCCCTTCGCCGCAATTAATCACGCGTGTACCACTTCAGCGCAGGGGCGACGGCGACGTTGAACCGTAATGGAAGTTTCTCGGGACTCCGCGCGTACCTACGCGTCTCTACGACTCTACCACTCGATTTACATAATATATAAAGAACTACGCTATCGTTTCGAATATAATTAATATACGTGAGTATATTATGTGTACACACTACACAGTGATTTATAACGCTACGTCTGCGCGTCTGCGGTTAACTTAAATTCTGCACTTCCCGCAGTGTTTCGGATAAAATAAAACGTTGTCGAACGATGAGACGTTAATGCTACCGTCATCATTGCCACGCGATATGTCGATGTGCCATAAACTCCTTTCTCCCCGTTTCAAAGTGTGGTGGCCTCTCGAAATCCTTTTTTTTTTACGAGCATTAAAATGATTTCGCAAGTACCGGGAACGGCACGCGAATATAATCGTTACTATACCTAGTTACTTATCCGCCCTAAAAAACCCCGCGTCCACCTGATTATTATATGCGATTTAAAACCGATTGAAATGTTTCATATCGTTTAGTTGACCGTGTTGTTTTCGTCTCTTCTACCGTCCCACTTGAAAATCAGAAAAATGAACACAAAATAAAACATATCACACAGCACTCGTCATAGTATAGTCGATTTTGTTTCTTTCTTTTGCGATAACACTACGTGAATATTTTTACATTTCGTTAGAAATTTTATACATGCGTCACACATTTAGTGTATATAGCTATATAGGTGTACAGAAATTATAATATTGGCACTACAGAAAAACGAAGGCATCATATCAAATAGAAAAAATGTATTTTATCACCATATATATATATATATATACATTTTATTATAATAAACGTTATATAACTGAACACAAATTGTGAGCAAATATTCTGTTTGAAAAAAAAACTATGTATGATTGCGTTTTAATTATTATACTACATTAAAATGTTTCTTTTAATGTCATTAATTTACATTTAATAATTTAGTTAAAAGTAATACCTTTATCCTTATTAAATCACGGTCGATTATTAAACGTTAGAATTGACTTTTATGAATTAAGTGCATATAATATAAAATAATAATTAATAACTTATGTATTAATAGCAAAATAGTATCTATGTTTTATTTTCCTTGAAATCAGTTTAAAATATTATGATTAATATGATGATCGCAAAAAATTATGTAACCTTAATATCAAGGTTCATTTTATGAAGTATATATGCGCCTCTTCTGACATAAATTGTTATATTATTATTATTTTTTTTTGCAAAATTGTATTAATAATACTCTCGTAGAATAATGGCAATAAAACAAAAACCGCTTTGTGTCTTAAAAAAGGAGTTCAACTTTTGGTCGGAACACACTTTGGTTTTTTTTTAATAATAAGTGCCGTTCGTTTTGTAACATATATGTTATATGTGATATTGTATATACTTCGTGTAGTATTTTCCATTGTATACCACGAACAATAATAATATAGTCACTTGATGTCATGGCGGTGTACACCACGCACAAAACTATATCATATACATCGTCGCCGTCAAGTAAACTATAATACGCTTGTAAGTTGTGCGTGCTCTGCGTTCAATAACACCACGCGACACGCGTATACTACGTACGTACAATATTAAACGTAATACATAACATTATATCGGCTGTAAAAGATGTATTATAATACACTGACGCAGATCCTACAACGGTGGTGAAACAACGTTATAATATAGACGTGGTACCGATAAGAATTAAATTAATATTTTTAGATATTTAGGTATTTTTTTTTACAGGACTGTTATTCTCTCGAACACTTGATTTTTTATTATTATTTTTTTGTTTAAGTGCGGAATTACGTCCTACGCGCCACGATAATCTTGTGATGTAAGCTATTATATAGCTGTTGTACTATTGAACTATCAATGTAAGCGTGTTTTGAGATTTCGTTGAATTCCGTAAACAGTAAAAAATAAAAATCATTAGCCATCAAAATATTATTATTATTGTCGTTTCACTTATATACCTTTATACATACAAAATAAACAATTTAAGTCTTTTATCTCATTTTCAATGAATACAATTTATCGTTATATTTTTTTTTTTTGTCAATAAAAACGCCTACTTACATATTATAACTTAATGGTAATGTTTGATTATGAATAAAATTAAAAAAAAAAAACTCTATGGGATCTTTCAAATCTCTTACAGCCATACACTATACTCATAGTGTTAATTAAAAAAATTATCATCGTCGCATATTCTTGTACATGTACATAATATGTGTTACGTTTATTACTTTCTTTGTCTTCTATATACTACTAAACAAATTTTAATGTAAATTATATGTCATTAGTAAATGTTTATAATATGTTTATTTTTATAAAGTTAAGTGTTTCGAAGCAGTTGATTTTTTTCTAAAACCATTTTCCATTGAATAAATAAATAAAATATATAATATACATGAACTTATTGTGAAAAGCCCACTACAATGGTGTGCTCGACTAAAAAAGTTTATCTACTTGATATTTTAAATGGAAAATTTTTCGAAACGTCATACGAAACTCCACAAAAACTTTATTGGCTTGTTTTTTTTAAACACATTTTAACACTTCAATTGGTACTTACTATTTATTAAAGTTGTTTATGTCTCTGATATTAAATAATTAAAATATTCTTGCTATATTAAAGTCAAAATCAAAAATTTATTATACTCAAATATGCCGGACGTACAGTCCACGGATTAGAGAATATTAACTTTCAAAAATAGTGATAAATTTTTGATGATTGATAGTTGAACATCATTTGAAATGGTTAATAATCAAAAATCAAAATATCACCAACAAAAACCATTTCCCCATTATAAATTGACTTATTGGCGTGCCTACTTATACATTTTAAACCCCTCCATAACTTCAATTCGCAAAACTCAAATCTGTAAATGACAACTCAAGTATATATACCTTCCGAATCATTTCCGTCGTTTACTCCTTTTTCGGAAACTTTAATGGTCATGCACCGCAGCAATGATTGCGTGAAAAAAAATATAACTATAAGATTTCACTTGGGAATCTGAAGTACCTAATTCATTTTAATCGAAACAAATTTAATAAAAACCCGCCCATGTTAAAGTTATCTTTATTTATTGCCAATATGAGGTTTTTATGTGCGATGTAATAAATGTTCATACTATACGATCCATACGTGTGTATATAAAATGTTTATGACAGTCATATAGAATTTACCGTAATTCATTATTGTAACTGTTACATTATGAATGGAAATTGATGATACCGATTACTGACAGACTTATCATATGTTTATATAATAAGAACTTGTGACAGTAAAATCATGGTTAGGATAAGTATAGTCTACAAACCATAATTTTAACTTCACATAAAAATTTAAAAAAAGACTTTTACGATTTTTTTTTTAAGCAAACAATAATTTTTTTTATAGGTGTTAATTATATTTATTAGTCATACTATTGAACATATTATACCTACCTGTAGAGCGCCTATTGGTACTCACTTCGTTAACATATAATATCTATACGATGAGTCGGCCACGGCATTACAACTCATGCAGTAAAAACCCCGAAGCGCCTAGATATTCGTGTTTCCGAGATCCAATCATCGAATTTACGTAATCAGTAATCTCAGATATTTATCGTACGATCCCACATTGCCCACGGCTGGACAACTAAATAGTAATCATATGAATGTATGAGTGGATAAGTATTATTATAGACCAACGATAAACAAATACAGTTCTAATAATACTATATCTTCCATCGGATATTACATTCGTCTTATACACACTATATAATACAGTTATTTATTAAAATAACATAACAATTATTAATGAATTCGTCTTTGGCTTTATTTTTCTGTCCGTACAATTTGATAGGTATCGAGCGAGACAAAATAATAGTTTCCAAAATGTGTACGCTGTAAGTCTATGCGTCACTGCTGGAGTCAAAGGAAATATGTTACGACGGAGAATCTTTAAGTTTATAGGTACTCGACACTCATCGATGTTACAACGTACGATCGAGTTTCACTTAAAAATACCTATCTTTATGTACTTGACATGGTTGAGTTTAGTAATATTATGTCCTGCACGTGCGCGCGTGTAAGGGATAAGTTCGATTCGGTGTCCGTAGTGCGCTAGTGTAATATAATTTTGTATAAAACTCATAAAAGTATAATAATTATTATATTTATTGCTTTCGTTTATAGCGAGGAGTTGATGTTGCACCAGGTCACGGACGGAATCCATTTCATGCAAATGATATACGGCACAGGAATGACGCTATTCGACTGCGAGTACGTCAAGGAACCCGAGACGGCCACGAATTTCGTTCGGGAATTTTGGAATGAGGAACAAGGCAAAAATAACACGGTTGGGTCCTTAACTAAAGAATATGCCTCCATGGTAAATTTCAAACATTTGAAAAAAGCTTGTCAAAAAAACCATAAGAAAACTAGAAGAAGACTTGCAAGCGAGTATCAGCAGCAGCATCACGAGAGCATCACTAACGTGGTCGGTAACGACAGGTCAGTATATTTACATTATTTATTATTTAACAACTATATAACATATTAAACTGGACGCATTTATTAATAATAAAATATATTATATTATTTTCCTTACAGTTACACAGAATTTACACATCGGTAGTTTTTTTATTTCAGTTGCGTTATACATGAAAAGTTGTTTTTAAATATATATTTTTGAGTTGTACTCAACTATACCTACACATAGTTACGTTAGGATTATTAGTCTTTTAAATTAAAATTAAGTGTATTTTTATTTTGCTACACACTCTACAAATGAACCAGTTAGATTAGGTTACTTCATTTTAAAGTTGTTCTTCGTATTTAGTTTTAAAAACGATGGTGAAATCACCCGTTTAATGGGTATAATATAATAGACACCTATTCAAAATCGAGCTTTTATTGCGTGCTCTTACTTTTTATTGAAACTGTTGTTTGTTTTTTTTTTTTTATTACTGTCGATGCTCTCGTTTGAGTTTATAAAATAATTTTACTTGTTGAATTAGTAAGGAAAATTTAAAAACGTCCAAATCGTTTTTTTTTTTTTAAAGACTCTGAATTCTGAAGATAGTATTTTACTTTTAATCCTCCAAGGTTCAGCCGCTAATCACTTTGACTAATATATACCATAAAACATACATATTCAATGGAGACAGTTTGAACATTATTTATATAACGATACGTAGCAATATGCGCTTATACTTATTCTACAGCTGCAACATACATAGTTTTTGATATATTTTCTGCAATATTGATTATTTGTATGATAGTTTGAAAGTCTAATAATGATATCTCGATTTGCACGTTTATGATTATGATTTTTGACATATTGCAATGCATCACCCATTTCATATTACCTACAATATAATATTTTTTATTCTCGTGATTTCAGCAAACGCAGAAAGAGAGATCTGATGTCCGTGTTGAGAGTTCCTGGCACAAAGTGGTGTGGAAAAGGGCGTTCGGCGAAATCGTACAGACAACTCGACGGGTTCGGTGGAGCGGATCGGTGCTGCAGAGTCCACGACACGTCTTGTCCGATGTGGATTGGCGCTTTGCAAAGTAAATACGGTCTGTTCAATTGGAGGCTGAACACGCTCATGCACTGCTCGTGCGACCGAAGGTATTATATATTAATAACATTTTGTCTACACTTAAACATCAATGCCTACGTCATCGATCAATATTAATGATTCATAAACGATTATTATCGCAGCACAAAATTAATTATTCTTCATAATATAACAGGTGTGAAAAGTGAAAAATTATTAATTGACACATACCTACGCACCACAGTCGTGGTCGTACTTAATAGATTTATCGTATTCAACCCCTTCAAGATATTTTCTTCAAATCACCGTGCCCCATTAATAATTACATATAATATTTTCTAACAATAGGCAGGTATTTCGTCTAAAAATTATATTATTATATATACACCATTTATTTATTATTTGCTTGATTTATTTTATTTTTTTTAATATTAGGTACGTATTGTGTATTGAAATTGAGACTTGGGTACAGTGTAATAATCGTTCGTGCTTGAATGTATAGTAGTACCTTTGAAAAAACTATAAAGGTACACAAGTGTAAATCTATCCAATATCCATCTACTTGTTCTAAGTCCACTTCCATATTATTATTATTCCATTTTATTATGCAAAAATAACCGTTTTTATGTGTATACCTACTCAATTTAACAAAATTTTAAATCTTATTATTATTGCATAACAATCATATAATATAATATGAACTTTTGTATTAAATATTTTATCAAAATATATTTTTTCGGTACTTCAATATAAATTAGGTTTTGCATAAAAAATATTTATTTGAAAAATATCAATACGAGATTTTTTTTTTTGATTCAAATGGTCAATGTAGATAATTCCCATTTAACAAACACCTACTACGTCTATACAATAAATTGCAGTAAAATTTTGTATTAAAATTTTCTTGGATTTTTATGTTTATAGTTAATTATATACTCGTAAATAATTATTGTTACCATTTCAATTTAAACAAATTCAGTGTTTTTATAAAATTATTGTTAATTGTTATTGAGATGCCTTGCAGATTGCTAAGTATAATTTTGTTAGAAGAAATATTGTTCAACTAATAAGAATACTCATAAAATTTTAATTGGTTTTAATTAAACCATTAATCATTATTCACTCAATTAATACTCACTGATTGTACAAGTTTATTTTAATTGAACATTTAATAGATAGCGTTTTTATATACTTTTTAAATTATTCAGGTTTACCGGTACCATTTTAGAACCAAACTTCTGTTTAAAACACTTGCAAATTACTAACGAATTCGAAGGTATTATTAAAAATATTTACATTTTTTTTTTTGCGTAGGCATATTGACATAGTGTAAAATGATTTCCACTGGGGAAGCATGTTTGAGGTGATGATAACTATGTTGACTTTGTTGTTCAGTCTACCCACTGTTTCAGACAACTTCAATATTTGTTGACTTGTTGGACATTCATGATTCAATTCGAAAAAAGCCTAATTGACTGTCCTGTCTAAGAACAAATATTAATTTTTTTTTCTTTATTTATTTACCAAAAATAAATATTACGTCTTTGTCGGTCGTATCTTTGATGTTTCATCGTGTTACACGGGGTTAAGCTTGGGTCCATCTGCATCTCTTAATAGAAAGAAAACGTAATAAGTAATAACATTTTAGATCAATATATGCTAAAAACCATAATCGAATAATCTACGGTGAAGTTAGCATAAATTATTTTATTTTTATAATAATGGATTAACCGGTTTTTCAAAAAGCGTAGGTGCCACGGTGATATATATTTCTATAATGTAATATTATCATTTCTGGACCCGATGGGCATTGAACAAAATTAGAAAAATCTTATTTAAAGTATATAATAACTATTTTCATCGTGTACCTACTTGAATAATGTGCATATTCATTCACAAAATTGTAAAACAATTAACCATATATCTGTTTAACGATTTTCGAAAAGTAATAACTTAAAATATTTTATTTACACTCTTAAATTAAATGAGAACTATCTTGAGCTTTAATGCCATGTTGTATTAAATTATTAAATTTTTAAAATTGATAACGTAATATTTGATTATTAATTAGTATATTTTATCGTTAAACACAAAACTAACTTGAATTATATATTCGTATAAATATAAATAATGTATATAATATATATTCGCAATATTATAAACCTATATATAACTATATGACGTGTATATCTTTTTTTGTGATATATATTTTATTTCTATTATTATGTATACACATTAAATTTTAGTCATTGCATATTTTACACCTGTAGGTTGAATGTAGGTACATGAATCACACGAATTATCTTTTCAAATTCTATTGAAATGAGAAAATTAGAATACATTTTAAATATTGTTTATTGTTTATGGATAGTGTCATTAATGGATAACTTTTCAAATCAAATCTCGATGTAAAAATATTATGCGTATCTTATTATTAATTTATTAACGCGATTAATGAACAATAGAACGTATATGTATATTCTACCCTTAACACTTACAACAATTGTATCCTTTGTAAGTTGTAAGTATAGGTTGTATATTACAAATAAAATAAAAAGATTATTATTTACAAATGTTCATCTCTAGAGTATAAGTCACCATACCATAATAATTTGGCATTTATTCAAAAATAAAACGAAATCTTGGAAAAATATTCAAGTGAATACTCAAGGTTAATTTGATATCACATCCGTTTTGATATTTTAATGACATTATTTTTATTATTTGATTGTGATTTGTGATATAGCATTTTTTCTCTTAATTTCTCAATTATTATATATTACCATGACGTTAGGTTTTTTATCCTATTAATATTTTTACTCTTAACATCCTACTATTTTATACTTAAATAATAATATGAATAGTAATAATACTGCATTGGAACGTAATATATTATTGTAACCTATAGGTTAGTTAACAATGTTTAAACCGTTTTATTATTATTATTATTATTATTATTATTACATGAAATGGTCGACGAAATGATTTAGTGTCTTCAGATAAAAAATAAAATTATAAAATAAGAATAAAATACTCGTACGAATGAATCTGTCCCATTAGCCACGGTCTCGCGGGGCCTGTTTTCTAAATTTAATTTAAATAGTCTATCCCGCTAGGAGAACGAATTTAATTGTATATACTTCTTTTCTTACCCTCCTTTCAGTATTTATTAGCCACTGACATAAATTATTATAAGCCCTACATCTTTGTGTACAATAAATATTTTTATTTCATCAAAATCGTATTTAAAGTATATGCTTGCACATCATCAAAGTGTGGCTTGTTGTCGTCTAAAGATAAAAAATAATTATATTAACGTTTTTCAATTCAAACAATAAAAATGTAGAACATGAAAATAAATTCCGTTATAATGATGTTATTATTTTTCTATTCTATGATATTTTTTTCTATACTCTCATGATATAGAATCATAAACTTTATATATTAGCATACAAAGTGCTGTATTTTGTAAGTTTATTCTTCTGTATTTTTATAAAGTGTCACACGCATATGATACAAAACACAAGACGTATCATATCTTGTAAATTTCTCACACGTGTACAAATTCTATTTTTATCGTTAATTTTGATTTTATCTTTAAATATGTAGGTAAAATTTACCTGGTACATTTTTAAATAATTATTAATTCATTATAATATTTTGATAAACCTAGTTTTATTATTGAAACGTGATTTACATTACATGACAAAAGTATTCGAATGAATATTGAATTTAAATAATTAACAATAATTTAAGTAAAATAAAATAGGTATCTATAATATCTACCTATTATGTTTTTATATCAAATAATTTATGTACCATAAATTCTAATAATAATAATACCATATTAAGCATTTATTTACCATAATATTATATAGTGACAATTATGTGGTAGTATTCTATATATTTGAAATTTTATCGTGTGTATTGAATATTGTCACTATCAGTTACCTCATAATACTTGTAGATGTACATTACCTACATCGCTGTATGCGTACCCCAAAGGTGATAATTTTATTTTTGTCGTATGAATATTTTTATATTTAGGAAAATATTTATATTTTTAGCTCAAAAAATGTATACGTGCAACATATATTGTGCACGGATAGATCGATAATATTTTTATGTAGCTTAAAGTATTGGACAGGTCATCATTCACTAGGCATACACACAATGCAGAATTGTCCTTCCGGGCATCGCCAAGTTTGGATCAATGGACTGTAAAGATACGATAGAAATCCGTGTTTTCTCTCAATGCCAAAACCCCAATGAAGTCTTTTGTGTTTTTATAACCGAAGGGGGACGTATTTAATATTCAAAATTTACATTGGTTATTGAGATGACTAAGAAGGATTAATAAAAAAAAGAGTTATCGCTCGACGTCCATCATATAACATGACTCTTGTATTTCGTAAATACAAATAGAAATTTGATTTATAAATTTTAAATTTTTAAAAAATTGTTGAATATTATTACACTTTAACTTAATGTTTGCCATAATAAGATGTGCTTTTATCATGCCGTTCTACTTAAAATATTTAGTACTACATGGTAAAAAAAAATTGTATCATAAAGGAGAGTTAAGAAAAGAAACAAATACGATTATTAATAATAGTATAAATTATTGACAAAAGTACAGGTAATTTTTACTTGAATATTTTTTTTATATATATGAATTATTCACCAAGCGTGCTCATCCCGCATTATCCCTTTAAAAATTAATTTATTTAAAATCTGATTTTTTTTAATTTTTAAGTAAACTTTGAGATCATAATATTTCCAAATGCTTGGATTTTTGTACACTTAAGGAGTGTTTTATATTCGAACCAACTTTTTTTTTTTTTTTAAATTGATATATCTAAATCGAAATTCAAATCAGTAGTTTTTAAGTTATTTAACTTTGTGTAGATCTAAAAGTTGATTTAGAATATATTGGGGCCCTGTTGATTAGAAAATGTTAGTAATTTATATGAATATATCAGCGTATATTGTAATGTGTAAAAATTGTCCTAGTAAAATAAATACTAGATCAAATTTTACATACATTTTTGTAAAAAGACTATTATCCTTAAAGTTACCATTTTTAAAATGTAGAAACCTCTCGTCCAAATTTTGGTTTAGGTACATTATTTTGATTAGATTCAAAATTTAAAAAAAAATTATCTGCTTAATGAAATACAGTAAAGCAGATTGGTTTTCTATAAAAAAAATATTTGTGTCATCACGCGACATTTTTTATGAAATGGTATAAGAAATTTAAATAGTTTAATATAAAATTATTTTTATTTGCTAAAAAATTCAAAAAATTCAAATTTGAATACATTTATTATTAAAAGTAAAACGGAGATGAGCATACTTAACGAATCACACTGTGTACAATATACATTTAGATAGTAATTTTAATAAATTAAATGTGTTGATAATTTATGAGAATGGCAATTATTTTGAGTTATAGAGTTAAAGAGTTTTAGTTTTTATTGTCTGTTGTTATTTTTTTTTTATTATAATTAGTATTTATGCTATCTATGACACAGTAGATTGAACTATTGTCCTAAATTAATTAGTTTAATTTATATTTTTGAATCTAGTGGCGGTACTTCGTCATGAAATGGTTAAACTTTATTTAATTTGATTTCTATAATGTCTATAAACATAAAATTTTAGTTTTTGGGAACATCTAATAATTTTTACAGATAGTTAATGAAATTCTTGTAAAAACAATATCGTAGAGTTCAATAAATGCACTATTAATAGTAACATGCTGTAAGCCTGTAACCATCATTATATTCACGGTACAACCCGTACTCATCATTCTCACTACTCATCCGTCGTCATTAATGCCCAACTAGAAATTCACCCTTCAATTTATACACCATTAAATATACATATAAGTACTAATAATTATCGTAGTCCTCCGCATAAATAAAAATGTGTTTCCGTGTGTGGGTTCGATAATCTAATAATATCGTCGACTGATCCAAGAACTTTATCGTAACGTGGTGACGTCCCTCGGGGTTGATATATGACGTCTATAGTGACATGACCGTATGTATAATATAGAGTGGTATGATGACAGTGTAGTAATTTTTAACATCGATGGCGGGTGAAAAAAATAACCCTAGAATATCTATTTTGCCAACGGGTCGAACTTATATCACTATATGAAATATTAATACATCAGTAATAATTATTATTACGAAACTAAAAATTGCATTAGATATATCTTCTAACACATTTACGTTTTAATATATCGTGTCATCGTAAAATTCTAAACAATTTCCGAACCTCCAAAAATGAATATTTAATAAAAGAATATTCAAATTGATATTAAAAAAAAAAAAAAAAACGAAATATAAAATCGGATTTACATGCAGAAATCGAGACATGAGTTGGAAGTTTACTTAAATAGAATATTAAATAGTTGTTCACCACAAAGGCTTCTCTCTTAGGTATTCGGTCTAATATTTGAATTCAATGATACGTATAGTCAATTCACAATATGTTTTGATGGATATGTTAATATGTATTATATTATATAACCTTGTCATAAATTATTAAAAAATATCGTAATAATTGAATGATTTGTATCTCGATCGGACGATTGTAAAATTACTATTTTCGTGTCATAAACATTCGTTAGAAAAAAATGTCAACGAATCCGTGAGATTAAAGAATAATAAGAATATTATTATCATTTCGCGTTGACTTGCAAGACCTTCCGAACGTCTACAATAATTTTCAATGTATTCAAAATCTAGCGCATGTATCTATCTAATTGCTAAATAATTATTTTTAAATTAACAATATTATCATCAATATGTACTTGTAGTATCGGTATTATAGGAACTTATAACCACCAAAGAGTAACAAAGAATAATCAGAAAATTACACGATGACAATAGCCGGATGACGATAGGTATAGGTCGTAATGTCGTTTTAAATTGCTAAGTATATGATATATTGATATAATATAATGTAGTTGTGATCGTCGATTATAATATTATAATATATGTAGGCGTATCAAAGAAAACAAAAAAATGAAAAGATGAGAAAAATACATTTCAGAACCAATATCCTCCCTTTGTTAAACGATGATAAGCCTTTCTGCGCATAAACGTTTGTTATGCACTTCGTGTAAAAAATATATAGACGACCTCACGACCTAAAAAATTACGCGTGACATAACATCTGTAAATTTGTGAAAAACTTTCTTTTTGCTGCAAGGCTATACAAGATACAAAAAAAATATTTAAATATCAAAAATGTGTAATTTAGAATAAGACTATTATAGCACAGAAACCTAACACATAGATTAAAACCTATACCGCATATATACTGAAACGCTAATGTATTAATTGGCATCGTTATTTTATTGATTGGCTGCCCGTAAATTAGTATTTTATAGCGTTCAAACGTTAAGAGCTGCACGCACAAGCCTATTGGTTATTTCATATAAAATTCAATAAAATGAACGTAAAATCGACATCCCGCTGTCGTCACTCGTCTATTATGGCATACATATTTTAATCGATTTACACGTTCGACTAGTTTATAAATTACATTAAAATTTATTTACGCACGTCAATATACATAATATATATGTATATTATATATATAGTACATAATATATATTATTTATAAAACGACACTTTGTATACATATTCTCGTTTTAATTGAAACTCGATTTATGAACGCATCCCTCCGATAAATGGTGGCTCGTTAAGTCGAAGATAAAAAAAAAAAAAAAAAAAATAACAAACCAATATACGTTCGTGTGTAACCCTAAACAAATATATATGTGTAAAAAACCTACGCTTGATGTCTGTAACCGATAAAAAATAAAATACAAGAGATTATCTGCAGCCGCGGTCCTTATGTGTGTGGGTCAGTGTGTGTGTGTGTGTGTGTGTGTGTGTGCGTATGCATATTAACCCGACGCAGCACTCGACTATGGTCATATAAAGGTCCACCGATAAATAGCCGAAGTGCCCAATTTAAATGTTCCCGAGATCTGGTCGGGAAACACAAACGACTGCGATCCACAGACAACTGATATACGTGCGGCGTATACGCGACATTTCCACGAGCGTCTCGCCGCGCGTTCGTTTTTTAACGTCATAAACTAAATATTTTTAAAAACTCATTAAACTCGTCACTGGATTCGGGCAGGCGCATGACAATACGTATTAACTATATATAATATACATACATATTATGTAGTGTCTGCAGCATAATCTATATCCTGTGTCACTCGACCGTCATCCTTATACGTATATAATATACTGTTTATACATGCATAACTATTATATAGGTACACGTTCGGGATCGTAAAAGAAGTTTGTGTTGTATACCACTTCCTTAGTAGTCCTTATAAAATATCACCATCGATGTCCATAAATATTGTGATACTCGGCGTTCGATCGACGCGACCTATTAAAATATAAATATTAGAATATCGATGTACGCATAATATATTACTCGAACAGTTAAAAGCATTATACAAATCACGGTGATAATAATGCGTGTGTGTTGTGGCGGATAGACGTGCGAAATATCGGAAGCCAGCGGGTTGTCCGATCGTAAAACTAATACGAAGTCTTCATTCGAATAATATTATTATTATTATTATTATTATTACTATCTACGTGTATTATAACGTGCCTGAAGTGTGTACGTGTTTCTTTTTAGTGGAATTTATTTCGTGCACGCATCGCGTTACAGTAATAATAATTATTATCGTGGCGCCGTAGTCGTGTATCAGTCCCCGAAGACTCGTCTTGTGATTTGCAAATAAAATTTTACCGCATTTAAAACGCAAGATAAATTAATGCCATCACCGCCGCCGCCGACCGCCCACTTTGTTGTACGTCATGACAATGAATCGTCTTTTTTTAGAACAAAATGCTTTATAATGTCACCGGACTTTTTTTTTTTTAGATGAATTCGGCCTTGAAATAGCGTCTTTATTCCCCGAATAGATTTGTAACTCCAACTATTATATTAGTGCAGTACAAGAGTAGACTTGGTTTGGACTTTGAATACCCTGTACATATTTTTTACCAAGTAATACATCATATTATATACCTAGTAGGTATACATTAGAAGTATTTATATTACCTCGTTATTAGTTACTTTGTGTCTTAATTATTGGTGTATAAAAAAAAATATATATTAGTCATTATTTATTATACTTAATTACATGCATATCCTGAATAGTTAATTTCCTGTCCATTGAAAGTATTTAGTTTTAAATCTTTTTTTTTTTTTTTTAATACTATTTAATGATGAATTTTAACAATTAATAATCATCTGGTAAAACTACCGGTTGAAACCTAAAAACTTAACCAAATAAAACTAAACATAATAACATGGCACTACCGGAACATTTAGACAAATAGAAATAATGACCAATAGATTGAGAATCGGGACAATATATCCGTTTAACACATGAATACCTGACATGAAACAAAGACTTGACAATTTCACGCGACATGGCAATAACAATCAAACATATTTTCATAGAATACCGATCTTACGAAGAAGCAAGACATAAACTTAATAACCTATACGAAGTCATAGGCCTAGACTACATGATCTTCTTCTTCAAAGAAACCGAACAAAAAAATTTAATAATTATAATTAATATTTTACTCTAATGTACATACTTACATTACAAGTATGAGTATTTGAAAAAAGTAATTTTTAAGTGATTAAATGTTTTATAAAAAAAGTTTTAAAACTAATGGCCTTAACCGCTGATGAAATTGTATACGGTCAATAAAAAAAAAATAATCATTATTTTAATACTCATATTTTTAACACGTCTATATCGTCTCGTGAATTTTAAATGGAAAGCAAATTCAAAGCAGTTAAATTTTAAAAAAAATAGCATGGTATTTTAAAAAATTGTATCGGCATTTCAAAAGACTTAACAGTTTACTAAACCCAGTTTGATCAACTTTTTCCCATCTCTATATATATATAACGCGGATGAACGAATTCTTGTAAGAACATGGAAAGTACAGAATTAACAATTTATAGTTATTTGAATAACTAAATGTGTACATTCATAATTGGACTGGGATACATTTAAAAGAAAAAACTAAACAAAACGAACCAATTTATTTGAGATCATATAATAATATATGTGTGAGTAAAAGAAAAACTACTATAGGCTATAAAACATAAAACTATGGATAACTGAACAAGTTTCATAAAAAAAAGAAGAAAAAAAAGAATAGGTGTTGGATGAAATAAAAACATTATCATTTCTAAATCTATATACACGACAACAAAACAAACGTTTTTTGATGTACCTAACACGAATAAAAATAAAGTAATAAAAAATGCATATAATGTTAATGTATATATTATTATATTTTATATGTGTTGTACACTTTACAGTTATATATCTTCAACTATAGTACCTATAATATATGATCTCAGTTATATTTATGATGGTCAGAAGTAAAGACTGTTTTGTCTGTTTCAAGACACAATTCCAATATCTACACCTACTGGGTATAAATATACACATAAAATGTCTTTAGAGAAATGTTATTAAAATAAAATAATATTAATCAAAATCGTCTATGCCTATACATAACGACTTAGTTTTGGATGCGAACACGCGTCGAGTGACTAATGTTTTCTTCTATTTAAATATTTTAAATGTGAAGTTTAGATTGAATGCTTTCGCGTACCTATACAAAGCAAACGGTACGAGTGCTTCGACACATTGAATTTCATTTATTCTGAGGCTTTGATAATAACGAACTCATATTCCTATAGATGTCTATTGTTTAACGATTCGTAGACACTTGTAAAAATTAAACGCATCATGACAAGTTCAATATATCTATAATACGTGATATCCATACGCAGAGTAACGTTAGATATATGAAGGGAAAAAAACCTGTCCAATAAATCGAATTGTATACATATTATAATAATATTACGTATATGTATATTGTACGCGCGTGATACTGTCAAAACATCCATACCAGTTTCGTTGATTTTTGAGATTGAAACTATAAGGTCACGTAGAAATTATAACACATAACTGGTAACAGCCATATGGAATTTGAATAAAGCAACCAAATGTAGGACTCCTTGATTTATTTTATTTTAATTAGCACATAAATCAATTGTTTAATTACTATTATTATTATTAGCAAGGATCTTACGTGTTATGATTTATTTTGATTAGATAAAATTATTTCCCACAACAGGCAGTTCTCGTGACTCGCGGCCGATCGTTCGTAAATGTTTTATGTTTACAGTTTTTCAATAAATATTTAAAAAAATGTTCTCGTCATTATCAATTTTAAAGTCAAACTATTGAGTAAGGTCTATCTCTTAGTAAATAAACAACATATAAAAATATAATATCTTCATCAACTATGCGCCAATAAGTTTTCATACTTAGTAAATACATGTATCATACGTATGTAGTTTTTGTAACCAATAAATATTAAAGCAGATTATTAAAGCAATAATTGAGATATTTGAACTTCAAACTCAATGATGATCGATAAATGTAATTAAAGGAAGTATTCCTTTCCGCGGATTATTATAATTTAATGCATAAAATGATAAAATAAAACTTCAAATTACTTAAAAAATAATTTTGATTGAATATAGTTTTATTTTATTAATACATTACCTACTTTAACAGAACATATTTTGGTACCCAAATTCCTTCAGGTGTTAATATTCTATGCTGTTAAAAATTTAGTTATATTGTTAACTTATTTTACTAAACGTATATTGTACATTCATTAATATTGAAAAGTTAAGTTTGCTTTTCTATATATATACTTGTGTATCTAGTTGTTTGTTAATTTCAAATTTTCAAATAGCTATTCATAAACTTGTTAAGACTTTTATGCATGTGCATTATAATATACATTAGGTATTTATGTATAATAAATAAACGATGTTTATTTATTGTATCTCCGCGTTATGGTGAATAATATTATAATGTAGAAACTATTAGACTACCTAACGTAATTTACCGATAATTATTAAAATCATCCACAAAATGCTTATGTAATTATTTTAATAATTTAAAAATAAACGTTAATATCAAAGTTAGATAAGTAATAAGTATAATGTTAAATACAAAAATACTGTTATATATATACACAATATACTTTTTCATAATAAATAGGTAAGTACATAAATAATAATTTGTATTTTAGTTTTCAAACATGATTTTCGTGGCTGAAAAAATATAATTGTTATTAATTTTAAATCTATAATTTAAATATTATTTTACAATTTTTTTCCCCGTCATTATTATTTTTATTAGTGGTTACAACAAATAAGTTTAGATTAAATACTAAAATATATTATTATTTTATACTATATACTATTGTAATGACTAATGATTTTTGTAATTTTATTAAATTTAAATAATCATTATTGATTATGTGCTCTTAAGTCTTAATTATATACGAATAATGTTACTCTAGTCCCATCAGGGGAAAGTTTAACTTTTCCGACAAACGGGTAAACCAGATAAGGAATCAATTACCGATTATTCATACAAAAAAATTAAAAAAATATATATTCTACTGCTCTAAATTTTAAAAACTTAAAACTATTCTCGAGAAAAACCGTTCGCGGGGTAACTTTAAATTAAAAAATAGAACGGAGAACCCGTTCTACTGTGAGTAGGTGATGTAGGTATAGTGATTTATAGTGTTTACTGTATAAAAGTTTATTTTTTAAGTAAATTTTAAATTATAGGTACATTGTACAACATCATTTTTAAAATAATATAATCATTAATCACATTAGAAGTAAACTTCAATCAAATTTATTAACTTTAATTCAAATTTACTAATTATTAGTGGTGCTGCAGTACCACTGTGTCATGACACAGTAATAAGTAAAAATCCCTTAAATTAATTTTTTTTTATTTTTTACTACTGTAATGATATTACGATATTACGCACCCGTTTTAAAATTATTTCAAAATAATAGGTAATATGTTAATTGTATAGATGTCGTTAAACAATCAATGTAGAAAATTTTCTGATTTTCATTTTCACTCAATGTCAAACAACTGTATATATATACTAATTTTAAACTCTCGAGCATGTGATATATCATATTTTATTAGATTGTAGAATGTAAATTAATGCACATAATTTTAATTGTTTGATAGACGATTTGATGTAGATACAAGTGTACAAATAAGCATACGCCAGTACGCCACATATTAAAATACTCTCTAGCTGTCTCTCAATTTTTATTTTTCAAATAGGTAAATTCTATAATATATATACGCGAGTATATGTTATTCATTATTTTTTATAAGAAAAATGTATGAATGTAACGTAATATTTAATATACTTTGTATATTATACATGAATGTAACAAAAAAATAATTTTCTGGAATCATATTTATTTTTTTAAATCAAAATGACTACAAATAACTACTATGGAAATAACTCAAATAACTAATATAGATACCTAACCTTGGACCATGTCGAGTCGCTAATTACATCGCACATCTAAACCATAGAGATTTGGCAAAATATAAGATTTCATATAAAATAGATTTGAAATGTAAAAATTATTGCTAATAATTTTGCACAGCAATATAATATTAGTACATAACCTTGTAGTGGGTCGTACGCGAAAAATAGTAATAAGTAGGTACAAAACAATTATTATGATTACTATAATAATACTAACGTTACTTAATAAGAATAATACTCATACCTATAGTTTTACACGCATGTACCTATAGATGATGGTTTCAAAAAAAAAAAAGAAGGAAAAAATTGAACTAGTCAAATTATTTATAATATAATACATGAATATACAAAACCATGATTGATAATGACATCTAGTCTACGGGATTTTTTTCACGATGAAAAAATTGTTCAAAAATTGCATAGATGAGTATTATTAAATCTAAATTTATAGATTAAGAAAAGAATGCAAATGACGGACCTGACCTACAGTTATTTCTATCAAACTGAAGAAATATTGAATAGATAATTTTTAAATAAAAAAAAAATCGAATAGGTGCCCTAATTTTTGATTGGTTTTTTTAAATTGGTCAAATTTGTTTTACAAGTTAGGAACATACATGTTCCTATTTATTTAATCATTTAATTTTTCTCCTATACATGCATATCCTCTTGTTCGATAAAATTTAATTTCTATACATACATATAGTTTAATGTACATACATAGGTACTATTAGTTATGTACTCTTAATGAAGTCTCTTCGTTAAAATTTAAGACTACGCCCATTTCCTGTTATATTTGGATAAACAATAATTAATTATAGGCTACAAAGCTATAATATATGGCTAAATGAAAAAAGATTTTCTTAAATGCATTATCATTTTTTTTTTTTTTTTTTTTTTTTTATTTAAACCATTTCGTTCAATCAAAATATCTTTATCATTTATTATAAATATTCGTGTGTACACGTCAAGGTTATATTTTATTTAAGTCAACTCTCAAAATGTTACAACAACATTTAAAAAACCATGATAACATGCTGATATTTAAACCTATTGTATAATAATTATAATAATTAATAATTTAACGTGTTCACTTCAGAATTAAATGAAATTCGAATATTTCGTTCCGTGCTGTTACGGAATGGATGCCAAACAAATTGGCTACCAACTGCTGCAATTATTGTTTATCCTAGTTACACTGATAGCAGCATTATGATGTGAATCGCAAATTCAATTATCCCAAATTTCGAATAAAGTTTTTGTGTTTTATTGAACTTTTAAGATTTAAAGAAATCCCTCGCTAATAAGCAATTTAATCATAGAATTCGATTGTTGTTGCTAAAACTGCAAATAGCTGTCGGTTCAACGAAAATAATCTTCACCGATCAATTATATTATAGCGGTAGAAAAAACTAAGCTCGCGACGACGTCTGCCAGCGGTCAGATAAAAAAAATCAATTAAATCTTCTAAACTTGTTTTAAAACCTCGCCGATTCGGACCTAAGAATGGTACAGTATATATATATAATAGAATATTCGGGAATCTTCTAACACATTTGTAATATAATCTGTTAGACCGTTAAACCTTGCGTTGAATTCGGTAGTATGATCATAATAGCAGCTTGATACGATGTTGTAAAATTTGACATACCTAATAAACAGCATATTATGGTATAATAAAATTGCGTGTGAATAACTTAAAACCAATAATATTCTGCCTGCGTTCAAATCTCAGTATATATCTGTGTAAATTGAGTTTGAGATATTTCACTATCTGTATGATGAAATATTTCATAAATTCTTAAAACAATTTCTTATAACACAGATATTGATGATGTTGATGCATTGAGTGTTTTCAATTTTGGTAAATTTGTAGAGAAAGTATTCTGTATATTAATTATGTACGATAGGTAGGTGCATTGTATCGTTTAAACATTTTTTTTACGTATAATGTCAATATAAAACATTATAAATACTTTTATAATATTAACTATAACGACTATAACAACAAGTGTACATAAAAATAAAGCTTAATACCTATAATAATAAAAAACAAAAAACAATTATTAAAATATCGATATATACATCTCACGGTTATATATTTCGTTAAATTTTCAAGCACCACAATATAATATTTAATAATATATATTATTTTATTGTCTAAGGTTTAAATCGAACACGAACCGTACAAAAAAATCAAATCGATACGACTGTACACGACATACACGACTGCACGCGCATATATAATACGTACGTACGTATACGATCGTAGATATCGTAAATTGTAATATTACCTGTACCGTATTTTTCAATGGTATTATTTTCGCACCAATAACGCGTAATGATTACGAACGATACGTAGGTATATATTATCATTTAATAACATTATCTCACATTGCGGTATTCGCCCGTCCGGATCTTGTATTCCACCTGCGCATATACGTATTTATGTATAACTAATAATAATTATATTATGTACCTACATACGATGGCGGCGTTCGAATGTGTCCGACCACTAAATGGCGATTTCATCACTTCGTGACACGACAAATGCCAATATATATAATATATATACAGTAAAAGCCGCTTATTAGAAACACTTTGGGACCAAGGTGAATTGTGTCAATTAACCGATTGTTTCTAATAAGCGATTGAAAAAAAAAAATGAATAATAGGTACGCGAAAAAAATATGTATGTATGTATGTATGTACCTATATTGTATAATTTAAAAAAGTATGCACAATTGTGTATATTTTACGATATTATGTAAAATATTTATCATTCGTAATTTGTTTTTTTACGTCGAGTAACTCCATGACCATATTTTCATACGAGTAATATTGCCCCTTTAGCTTTGTCACTTATTTTGAGTGCGTATGTGTGTTCAGGTAGAGCTCCAAAATAAAGCCCAGTCTCGTCCTCATTGAAAATATCAGAGCGTGTGTATTGGGCTAGCAAATCGGTCAAATGAGTTTCAAACCACGAATGGTCGCATGAAAATTGGCTAAAATCTTAGCGTTTAGACATTTTTAGATTTTTAGAAAAAGGAAACACTAATAATCTTTACATACGCACGCTGAAGCTAAACTACAAACGGTACGACCAGTACGTACAGAAAGAGCATTCTCGCGATAAATTACAGTAAAAATAAACGTAACGACAGCAAAGATAAAATTGAAGTACATTGGTTATCACTAGATAATCGGTGTATATGTCAACTGACCTTCTCCCAATTGTTTCAAATAACCGATGTGATGTTTCAATAATCCGATTTATTTTCAATGTTCTAATATACGGCCGATCCGTCCCGAGACATTTTGTTTCAATAACACGATTGTATCAATTATCCGTGTTTCTAATAAGCGGCTTCTACTGTATATCGTACAAATCTAACTGATCGAGTGTAAGAACAACACAACATATTGTACTTGCGTAATAAAGTCGTAGCTAACGCAGACGTCATTGCCACTCGCGTGTACATAAGTATATAGGTAGGTACCTATTGCCGCGATATCGAGACGCGTGTAAAATTTTACCGGAAGCGTTATATAGTTCGGTATAGCGAAAACCGTTCTCTATCAATCCTTGAACTCGTCATGATAATTTTACGTCGGTCGAGTACGCACGACGTACGAGAAAACCTCGAAACGGTTCGATTGCTCAGACGTGTGTACGCGTACAATAAATACGAACTGCAGAAACCCGGAAAGTGGTCGCGGTTGTGTATAGGTACACCTAATGATATGTCAAAGTCATATGTATTATAGTGTGTGACGTGTTTTTTTTATTTATTTATTTATTTTTTGCAGGTAATCGTGTAATTAAAAAAAAAATTTTAAAAAAAATGTCGAAGTTCGCGTATAAGTGTGTGTTTGCTATCGAGAAGGGTAATTGGGATGAATCGCGCCTCGGAATAATAGCTGTACCGCCCGCCCGATTACACCTGCGCCCTTCGAGTAGAGTACCGGAACGCCGAGTTTTTTGATTGCATATTATAATCATGCGTATAATGTAGACAACACGTCCGGAACGTATAATATACAGTAAAAAAATTAATAAAAATTTGTTGACCCTGACTTGACTTTCAATTCGGCAAAAAAATTCGAATTTTTAATTCCACATGTATGCAATCATGTTGATGACTAATAAGTGATTGTTCGGTAGACCGTATGTAGTTATAAATATTGTTACGATATAGTATATATTATATTATAGCAAGAGTACAAAACACTCAAACGAAATCGCAACAACTCCTATATAATACCTTCTTATTTCTTGAGAACGATCTATAGAATTGATATTTAGACTAAATCTTATACCTATTGACTTCTTGTTCAAACTTCCAACAAAAAAAAAAAAAAAAAACATTCAAATACATTATTTTTAATTTTTGTAATAATACTTACCATCTGTATCATATAAAACCATCACGATAACATCAATATATTTTAGTGCGAACAAATGACAACAGGTGCGGTTTAATTGCCTGCGTACATAACTCAGATACCAGCTAGCACATCTCTGCGAGTTGTGGCCCACTTTAAATCATATTACACTTAATTATTGTTTACTATATTATTATATAATAATAATATGATTTTACTCATCGCCGCGATATTGAAATAGTACCCTTTGGCCGCGGAGGAAGCTCTAGTAGACAATTATTGCTTCTTTCGTAGACTCGCAGCACGTCGCGTTCTTCTGTTTTCCGCTCTACATACGTATCGTCATGAACAATAAACGATAAACCTACCAATATGATGTACAGCGCTATACATCATTAATATTATATAACATTATAACAGAAGTCCTATCAAAACTCGGTGACTTTAATAAGGAGTGATCGCGGTAGTACTGTATCCATGTACAACAGATACGCATCATAGGTGGAAATTTTGCATTCGCCTCGAATTTCTCTGCAGTAGAGCTTTTAATGCATTTTAAATACCTATTCAACACTTTTGATATGCGCCGATCGAGCGACCTTTTCGCACGCAATATAATCGCTTTGGTTATTATTTCTTTCCGCGCAAATCCAATACGCACATTTTGTGGACAATATTTTTCTATCGCCAAATCGCGTCGTACCTGCCTGTATAATAATATAATGTACACGGTAGATGATGTGACACACTAGTCGTTGTCTAATATTTTTGTTTCACACGTTCTGTGTGAAAAAATAGAAGCGTCGCTATATCTACTCAATAATTGTTATTTATTATGATTGATCTCTATACTAGCCTGTCACTAATAACGATTGTATTTTAGATTTCGGTCGTGTTTGAAAACGATCGGTACCGGATCTGCAAACCTGATTGGCAAGCTGTTCTTCAACGTGGTGCAGACCAAGTGTTTCGTGCTGAAACGTGTGCGGGTGTGCACGAAAAAGACGTGGTGGGGCAAGTGCCACAGACACGAAAGTAGGAAGAAAGCTTACATCAGGAACAATCTTGCATATTGAACAAAATTTAACTTTTGTATATAATAAACCTTTGTATGTATATATATATATACATACAAATTATTTATAAATAAATTATAAGACTTCTCATTCTCGTCGAACTCTGCAGAGCGACTTATTTTCCATACGAAGTAGTGGTATATTCATCATACACACACATTCACTTCTACACTTTATATACCTAGCCGGCAAACGGATCTTTTTTGTGTATTCATAGATACATGTCTAGCCATAAATTACGTTTATGGGTGCTTATAGGTACTGAACGCTATCAACTGTTATTATTATACTATAAATCATCCTAAATTATATTGTAGAATATGTACGATTTGTAGTTTTTTATAAAGTGATTAAATTATGTAGGTATAGTATATAGATAGGTAGGTACTGAAATTTGAAAAATTTAGATTATTACCATTATAAATAATTATAATGTTGTGTGTTAGTACGGGCCACGGGGTCAATGCACATTTTTTCGCGTTTATCTCCTCTCATTCAAGTTGTATACTTTTATTGTATTGTACCTAAATTTGTTAATTATGATTTAATGTTTTTGCTGTTCAACAGCAATTTGTGTATCTATCTGTCGACTTACCTTGGAATGAAATAAAAAATAATCGAAGATTTCAACTGAAGGTATTGGAATATGAGTTTAGACCGTTTGAAAATTATTATTAAGTGATTGAAAAAAATATTAAACTATTCACCACCAAATACGTACATAAAAAACACGCCAATTCTCATAATATCTGTAGGTAAGTACGTATTTTGTTACACGACTAAATCCACGTGTATTAAATTACGTTTATAAATTGATCTGCGCGCGTTTTTTTTTTTTTAATTTCCAACGTGTTCATAAATACTATCTCTAAAAGTTACCATTTTATACGGTTACTAATAAAAAGTTAGTATTTCCTTTTAAAAATAATGTCTTAGACTAGATTTCTAGTCTCCTGAATCAATACCTACTGTTCATCAGATCTAACAAAATTAGACGGGTTTAGTTGAATTTAGTTGCGTACCAACAACTTTAAATGTAATTTCTTATATTTCTTATTCTATATTGAGCTATTAACTAAAAACGATAACTGAACAAATATTGTTTCATGAATTTACAATTTAACTTTACATTAAATGAATATCAATGTTCATTGAAATGTATTACACATTTCTATAATATAGATTATTCATGAGAAAACATATTATATAGAAAATTATTTCGTTATGATTTAGCAAAGGCAGAAAACCACCAATATCTACCTGATTATACCTAGCTTTGTCGTGATTATTTTAATAAACATGAAAAAAATTACAGCCAATTTATGCATTAGATACCTGTATACTTACGACTCTTTGCATGTAGTGACGGTGATTATTTTTTATTTTCCATAATATAAAATATGATAGCAAGAGAAATATTATTCACCAATTGTTCAACTATATTAGTTACTGCATTCGTTTTGTAAAAAAAAATATGCATAATTTACACACATTAATTTATTCATCACTTGTGTTAAAAGCGATTTATTAATAATCACAATCATTGGATCTTAATATCTTATACATGTTTAAAAACACAAAAATACAATTACTCATGTTGATAATATATTTATAAACTAGAATAGTATAATATAATTATAAATATTTAAAAATAAATGATAACTTGTATAGGTAAAACGTAACTAACCTCGCCCAAAGTCAGTATTATTATTAATTTTTTAATTATATAAATTCATAGTAGATAATAATAACGTTAGATAATCGTGTTATAAACAAATGTGCTGCCGTTATAGATGTTGTAAATTTGAAAATAAGCACAATATAATACGAGTATATTATAAACATATAAATCACTCGTGCGTTACATAAACAATAAGTGAATACTATTAAACATGTATGTTGATTTTAAATATTAGATAGGCTTAGTATTTATATTTCTTCGATGCTGTACAATATAGTGTATAATATTATTCTAGTTTATTCTGTCGGTGACTTGCTACGTAGGAATCTTATAATTATAGATGTACAATATGTTATGTATTTTATTATAGGTATTCACCAATATTTATTGTAGACAATACTATTATAATTAGGTATAATAATTGTGTAATTTGTGTTCTATTATTTTATTTATTAGTTAGTTGTTTATTCGTTTTATATGGTCTATAAATGTGTGCATTTTTTTTTTTTTTTTTTTAATGAAATAAAAACAAATCAATATACAATCATACTTGAAGTTATTTATGTATTTAAAATTTGTTTAATTATTTTTATACCTAAACTTGCGCATCCAGAATTGAGAAAACATCTATATTGTGTATTTACCGCAGTACCGATTTCCAATATTTAAAAATAATAATAACTTTATTGTAAGAAATTTACAATAAGTGATAATGCTTTAATTATTTCATGATTTAAACAAAAAAATTATATCATCATTAAATCGTCTATCTCCGAAAAACACAAAATATTTAAAGCAAATGCAGCGAAATACCTATAATATAATGTTATATACGTATACACTATAATTATGGGCGCTCGGAGGGGGGACGGGCAAACGGAGCATTTGCCACCCCCTGGAATTCAAATATAACGTTGAACATTATTATAGCTTTTATTTTGATTTAAATAAACATTTCATTGATATTTTTACTTAGTATGTGGAGGTAGCCAAAATAAAAATGATTGGTAAAAATGAAAGATAAAATTATTTAATTAAATGCTTGTTCGTTGTAATAACAATACATTAATTAATACAAAATAACACGTAGATAAGATGACCGATACACATTACGCACACGACGTCTAAAAATAAACCGAATGTACAATATTGTTATTTATTTTATTATGTTGGAAACTATTGTAATAATATTGTGAAATTAAATTATTCGTCAACGCGCCGTCAACGGTGAAACACGGACCACGCTAAACTACGTACGTATTGTGTTATTTATAATATAGTTAATATTTAATTTTATTGTTATACTTTATTGTGATTATGGACATTAGAATTTTTTTATTTTTAATCCAAGCTTTTTGATTCTCTTAATGAAATCTTTACTGACTCTTACTTCAACTATTGAAATAAATAATACAGTCAATACAGATTCGTCGGGATTGTGTGTAATTGAAAGTTATTTAATAACGACTAAACACCATAATATAATTCTGACACATTTTGTAGTTTGCAAGAAATATATATTTTTTTAAATGCTTTCTAGCGTTTGATATCATATAATTCTAAAACATTTTGTAGTTTGCTAGGAATTAACTTTTTTTAATGTACTTTTTGATGTTTGATTTCATTATGCCCCTCCCTGATAAATTTCCTGCGGGCGCCCATGACTGCGAATAATGCACATAATAGGTATAATCTATTTTTTACATTAAAGTTGAATGGTTTACATTCAAAAATACAATGTATATTTAAAATAATTGGAAACTTGGCCAAGTAAGTCTACTTACATACATTTTTCTCGATTTTTATTGGTCGTGTGCAGCTGTGGCTTTTGGTTAATTATAATTGGTACTTCGGGAGTGATGAAAGCAAAACGTTTTTTCTCATCAAACAATCATCAACCTCGTTTGTACAAAATGTATTTTATTTTTATTTTTTATAATAAACATAATATATGATACATAAGTATCGACACACATATTGATTAAACCATTCCGAATAATAAAACATTCGACGTGTTCGAGTAAATCTAAATTTTAATTTCTTTAACGATTGGATCTGAACGTATTGTTTATCCCAAGACTTCATTAGGTACCAACTATAAACGAATTATTTAATTTTAGATTCTGAGTGGTTTGATAAATTCGTTTCTTATGTTTCATAAAATAATTTATTAATAAATATTACCCAATTATTAACAATGATTTTTGTCGTATGTTATATATAGGTACCAAAGTTTCTTAAATCTAATACAGTAGGTAACAGTTATTTTAAATATTATCTATGTAAGCAAATATCTTATGTTAAGTAGTTGTATTTAAATAGGTATTTACTGTTTCATTGGTATTTCAAATACATTATTTAAAACATACCTAACGAGTATTTATAATAATGTGTTATAACTATTATTATTAAATAACAATATAAAATGTAAAAATATAGGTAGGTAGTTATCCAAAGTTAAAATAATATTACCTATATATACTTTATGTTATAATAATATAGGTATCACCTTTATATAATGGCTATTTATAATTATCCAAATTTTTCATCTATTTGATTATTTCGGTACAATTCATTTCTGAAACTCATTCTTCAGTTGACTTCCTTAGTAGTCACTAGTCAGTGCAATTACGTACAAAATAGCAGGCTACTGTGGAATTGTAATGATTGTATTAAATTTCAGTTCAATAATAAATTATTGAAAATTGAAATTGTACGCTGACGAAAAACGAACCAAAATCTGTCCTTTTAGACTAAATATATTTATATTTGCTTAGGACACTTTATTACCTATATTATATTAGATTCTAAGCGATTTTACAATTTTGTGTCCTTGTGTGTGTGTGTGTGTGTGTGTGTGTGTGTGTGTGTGTGTGTGTGTGTGTGTGTGTGTGTGTGTGTGTACTTGTACACGATAAGTAGTCGATAAATTGCTTTGATTTTCGAAAAATGTAGCTAGTTTCTGACAAAAAATCGGATGTAGTTTGTACTTTGGAGCTGTTGCAATAAAAAGTGCTATGCATTTTTCTTTAGAAGTGGGAAAAAAATTAAGGAAAAATAGAAATTTTTTTTGTAAACCCAATTTTTGACAACATCGATTTTGTTTAGCATAACGTAAGAACGAATATTATCCATAAATACTTGAAATTTTTGACCAAATGTTTATATTATCATTTTCTTATTGAATAATAACGTTTTCAAAATGTTTAATTCTTTTTGAGCCATGGGAAATTTTCAATTTTTTTTCTATAATTAATTATAAACAATTAATTGCTGGGTCAAAATTCTTGAATATTTTATACAATATCCCAAATAATTTGTTCTTATATTTGTATAAAAATATTAAAAATACATAAGCACAATTATTTTTTATATGTATTTAAAGTAGAATTTTGACAAAATTTATTAATTACTATTTTTTAATTAGAAATATATTAAAAATTTTCTTTTTATATCCAAGTTTTAAAAATTGTATACAACATTTTCCATAAATATTAAAACTATAAAATCTAAAATGTTTTATAGATATTTGAAGTTCTAATTTAGACGATATGTTAATTGTTTAGTTAAAATTTAAAAACATTTTTGAGAACTTAAAAATTGTTCGTACAATTATATCATAAATTTTACTGTGTAGGTACAATAAAATTTTTTTTTTTAAAGATATTATCTATTAATACTATCAAACTATTTTTACCGTTTTACGGTATTTACAGAACGATGTTATTGAATTTTGAGTTATATAAGTTGATATAATTATATGATAAAAATATACATTAATTATAATTAGGGTCCGGATTTATATACATTTATTATATGTTTTTTCTGAACCGTCCAAAAAATAGCTAAGTTAGCTTCAAGTTTGATCTGTAGTCAATAGATCCGAAATATAAAGTTTAATTTTGCATATTTTGACATGTACTATATATTTTTATTGCATGTACACGGTTTTTTAAATGCCTAATATATAATATTTTGCTAATTTTTATTAAAATAACGTATTTATAGTTATATTTATAGGTCATTTAATTAGACCAAGTCGTTTTCTTATCAGAGACCTATTGGGACAAGTAGACAGTAGTAATCTGTTACAGAGTAGTTTTTAGTGAATCATAGGTACTTTCATAAGTAGTACTTGTCGTGAATCCGAGTACGCATAACTTTCACTCGATTTTATTTATTTATATTTAGGTAATGAAAATAAAAGGCATTTTTTTTAATCGATTTTTTTTGTATATTATAGGTTATGTTTCTATAAAATAAGAGTATATACCTATGCATATTTTTAAGGTTTTTACAACATATAAATCCGGGCCCTAAATTTAATAATGCTACTTAATAACATAATAAATGTAATATTTTCAATTAAAAATGTTATTGGTACTAAAATAAATGACAAATTGATATCAAAAGATACACTTCGTGATATAAGTTGATTAACCGTCTCCGCTCAGAATCGTTTGTTGTAATACGGTGATGTTGATGTATCATTGAATTCATATTTGTCACATTCATAATAGTGATCCACTAGATACCGGATACTTAATGTACAACAGTACGGCTACTTGTCTACAGTTTTTTTCTTTATTGTTGTCGGTATTTTTTATTTTTTATTAGTGCGAACGGAAAATTGAACTAATTTTCGCGAAAAACAAATTGTACATGTAAATATTAAATTATTTAAAAAATATTACTAGCATGTTGTTGTGTCATCGTTATAAGTTATAACGATTGTTTATTAAAATCAGTATAAATAGCTTAAAATTTGATGTTTAAATGTGTTTCAGAATCGCACTCGTTTGGGTTACCTACTTCAACAATTATTAACTTATGATTTATGTTTAGGGTTTTTACAATAGCTTTAATATGCTAGTTATTATTAATTGTTGGGTATTATATTATTTAGTTTTTATCCCTACAAAGTGACCGAAATAACAAAGCCACGTAGTTAACATTTATTAAATTCAGTAAATAAAAACATATTTTATTTTAATTTATACCTAAGTTATTTATTAAATTATTTGAATATGTTTTAATCACTCTGTTAAGTACTTATAGGACACGTTACCTCAATTTGAGGTAGGTATTGCCATATATTACTACCTACTAAGTTTATTAATAATATTGAAAGTTCCTTTGCGAAAAATTCTGCAATTTTTTGGCAGGGAAAAAATGGTTATTGACATAATCCAATAATAACCGAGAAAATTAAAAATATCTTGGATCAGCACAAAAAAGCCACTGGAAGTTGACGATTGAAACATTTTCATTTTTAACAATTCCAAAAAACAATAGGTACCTACCGTCATACAACGTCCAAAATCTAAAATGAATAGGTAAATACCTACTACTTAAAAATTACTTAGGTATATGGAATTAATTATTACATCATAACTTGCACGATTTATTTGATTTTTAGTCTAATTCTCACTTTAGATCAACTCGCTATGAATTTTCATCGTTAAAATTATATTGATATTTTTTTTTATAAAAAAATTATACCCAACATCCTTATAAAAATGTACGGTTTTAAAATCCACTTAACTAAAAGATAAACTTTCGATTTTATCATTAAATTTTAATATGAAAATAGTTAAATTAATTGTTCAGAACTACCTACTAGATAAGTTTAAATTCATAAACATTTACTATCCTTTGTGGCTTTGTTTGCATAAAATGTATTTAGAAATGAATACTGCATTTGTATATGGACTAAATAAAAAAATGAGAATCAAATTTTTAAATAATATACATTTCAAAGGTAAAAAATCATTTTACATTAATTGTATATGTATGAAATTGATACATCAAATCTGAAGCACAATTTATATAAAAAAAAATCCGCAATTATAGGAGTTTAAACAATATCAACACCTACCCGATAATTATTTTAACAATATTCTAAAAAGTACAAATTTGGCCAGTTGACATAAGTGATGGGAGTACAAAATAAAATTTTAAATATCTAAATAGTATTCAACTAAAAAGTAGATCGATATTTTTTTTTAATTTGAAATTGCCAAAAAATTTTACAACTATAGAAATTTAATAAATAAAATATTATTTTTAACAGTTTAGATTTGAATATAAGATTGAAAAAAATCAGCAGTATTGATCTCACCTTCATATTTAAGTAAGATAAAATTTAATACTAAAATATTAAATTTAATCTGAAACATTAGTACCCATTTTTCATTTCATAACAGTATTTTACAAGTACTGTTTTTGACCTTATATTATTCAGGATATTAAAACAACTTTGTATAAAATGTTAAAAACTTTTAACTAGTATGAAAATTAAATCTTAGTTTCACAAAAAGTATAATAAATTATAAATATATATTTATGAAATATACAGATATATTTTAATCTAAATCTAAAATATTGCCTTTTCTAATAAATTATTCATCAAACACATTACAAATGTTTGGTGGTAACTAGTATGAAAATAATTTAATAAATTGATATGTGTACTATAGTACAAAAATTTTTTCAAGTTTAAGGTAATAAATTATTATATGTACCTCTTTTTTTTTATCATAATTTAAGATTTTTTTAGAATAAATAAGGTTTGACATAGTAATAAAACAATTCTAATATATACGAAATTATACAAATATATATTTCGTTTTTCCTCCATTTACTCATGCACACATTGCTTGTCTAAAATATAGTATTATTCAATATTTTATTGTATTCAACACATTTATGTTTCATAAAAAAAATTAATTTTTTCTTTGTGATAATTATAAAAAAAAAAAAAAAAAGTAAATAGGAAAAATTATCATGCAAAATACTTTAAAGATGTAAGATTTACAGATTAAGATCAAGCAAGATAACCCGACAACCCAGGTCTTGTTTGGATTGTAATAGAAGAGTTAATACATATCAAAAGATGTAGGGCAATCAAAAAAACCAAATTGATTATAGTAGAACTTGTTAAGAGTCATAATCGTGGCGAGTGGAACAAATAAAACGTCCGAGATTAGATACATGAAAAACACAAATGCGTAAGAGAAAATTAAAACAAGATTCTATGATAAATATACTGTTTGCGACTTAATCAGATGTTTAAGCATGGCTACTATCATCCAATTCCAATGTTTCACCTCCAAAATTCTGAAAATAAAAGTAAAATTACAAATGAGATTTTATAATATAAACAAAGCTCTATTAAATAAATTAGTTCTTTCTATTAACATTTTATCTTTAAAATATGAATAGAAAGAAGTTACACACGCTTTTATTAAGTTATAGATCTCAAACATTTTAAGATAATTATTATGTATATATTACTTTTTGTTTGGATTCATTGTCACTTTGGCTGTTGGCTCTTGGAGGACCATCACTTCTCGCTCTAGAACGATTATTACGACGACGGTAGCGAGGGCGAGGTCTATTCGCTCCATTTTCATCACTTTGGTTATATTCATTGTCCTGATAGTATATTAAAATTGATTTAAAAATGCATCAATAATATAATTTCCATTAAACTGAAGTTTCTTTCAGTTTTGATATAAGTATATATATACTTACACACATTAAAATGTATGAAAATAAATTTATAATCTTTTAATATAGTTTTAAATTATATAATATATTAGCTTAAGTTTATTTAAAAATAAAATATTTCTCTTAAATAGATTTTTCCTCTGTTAATATTTTTACCTGATTTTCATCTTGATACGGTCTTCTGGGTGGACCTCCTGTTCCACGACTCCCTCTAAATCCACTGCCTCGTCTAAAGAAACGTCTGGGAGCACCCATTCCACGACCTCTGCCTCTACCAGGAGGTGAACTATCATATCCATAGTTATCTCCACCCTTAAATCAAAACATTTAATGAATGTAGTTTTTAGTTTCAGACATTTCATTAAATTTGGTATAGATATAATAATTTATCACTCTTAATTACACACAATAATCCTTCTCTTGTTGCCTAATTACTATAACTGAACTACATTAATAATGTTTGAACTTCTTTCAGTGCATTGTCATATTATTTCTATAAAGCATGATAAAAAAACAATATATCTATTTTGAAAAGTTTGACTTTGTAATTTTGAACATGTTAAAAGACTGAATTTGGTAATAAAGCTAATATCTTTTTAGTTCACAATTTATTAAATCATAGCACAGGCAACGAAAAAAACTTGAATATTTAAATACTTTTCATCATGTGCAGGAATATAATTACAAAAATTCTTTTGTAAGAACAGCATATCTCAACTAGTCAGCAAATCTAAAAAACCAAGTAGCTCTGAATATATGATATCATATTAGATGCTTAATATAATATAATATATAATAGTTTTATATTTTTAAGATTGTAAAAATTAAGACTAAATACTTCAATTATTAATTACAAAATTAATAATACATGAAACCTATATTACCCTATAGTTATAAATAAAAATAATAAACATTTTATTATTAAATTATAGATTATTCTTACATTATAATCACCACCTTCTCCTCTATTTGGTGGTGGACCTCTTCGATTACCACGATAGCTATTATACCAATTCTGTTGACGCGGCTGGCGGTAACGTCTTGGTTGTTCTCCTACTTCATTTTCAGTTTCTTCTTTGTCACCTAAACAATATTGTGTTAAAAATCATGTAAATGTAGAAATTAGTTAAAAATAAATGATTAAATACATTAATGATAATGTTGGTACATACCACTTGGACTACCATCTCTTGGAGGTTGACCACCATTTCTTGGACGGGTATTAGGACGACGTCCATAAAACCACTGGCGATAGTTATTTCTCCTTCTTTCAGCTGCATAAGGCGATCCTTTAACAGCTTCTCCATCTGGACCAGTAACATTTGCTGCTTCATGACCTTTTTCACCTTCGACAACGTCAAATTCTACGGTTTCTCCATCACCAACACTGCGTACAATTTTCTTAGGGTTGTTCTTGATTATAGCAGACTAGAATTAAGGTATATGTTTGAGAATAAATATTTACAATTATATTTCAAAGTTAATTTTATTAATAATATCATATACCTAGTAAAGACACTATTTAATTAAAATAACAAAATATAATTTATAATTAAGTATTTTTTGTAATTTTCACTGATTAAGATTTAAATAAAGAGTTATTGTTAAAGTATTGTATTAAGGAACTGTAAATGTGTATGAAATTATAATTTAAATATTTGTTACAAAAAATAAATAGAATCTTCATTAACTGTGGAGATTGAAATAAGTATGAAACATTTTATATTTAAAATGGTTTTATATATTGAAATTTGAAGAGTGTCTGGGTAATTTGACAATTATTATATACTCAAGTTTTTTTTTTTTTTAATCATCAAGATACACCTGTGTAAATACTGATAAAACAGTACATATTTACTATAAGGTTATGATACAATTTGGTCTATCTTTATTGTATTTTATGCACATTTTTAGTTTAATAAATAGTAAGATAATAAGAAATATTCATAATTATATAATTACCTGATGTACAAATATATCTTCTTTTGTATCATTACTAAAAATAACATAACACAAATAATTATTAAATGCATTTTCTAAGTACCATTAATGGTATAAGTATATTAAAGTTTTTAATGTATATATGTTTAATTAAGTTTAATAAATAAACAATAAAAAAAAAAAAAAAACTCAAGTACATGTTTTTGATTTTATATCAAAAACAATTTCTCAGTTAACACTTACCGGTTAATAAAACCATAACCACTTTTGACGTTGAACCATTTAACTACGCCAGTGACTTTCACAGCTAAAATAAAAAAAAATGCCCAAATTTAATATAAAAACACGAGAATACCACAATAGTGAGATAGTCAGGTTAAAATAGTAAAAAATATGTCATAAATATGACCTAAGTGACGGAGGTTAATAATTCACGAGGGGGGGAGGGACATTGAATATTATCTGCGCATTTATTTATGGACGGAGCAATTTTAGTCACGTCCACTATCCGTCATAATAACGAGCGATCAAGCTAAAAATACGCCGAGCGTCATTATCATTTATCGGTTCCAGAGATGAGGGTATGTTGTCGAGGAAATTTATTATTTATTATTATTATTATTATTATTATTATTATTATTATCATCATCATCATCATCACCAACAACATCGTCATTATCAATATTACGACATGTTACAACAACTAAAGTAATAGGTGTTACAAGCAAATAACAAAACAACCGCGTACATTCATGGTAGATAATATGAAAACTCGTCCGTCGATCAGAGGGGAAAACACCAACAATAACCCGACCATCAGTATATTGGTGGCAGTGGCCGGATCGAGGTGTGGGTGGAGGTTCGTACTGTTTGTAGGTCTGGAGACATGATGTCGATGAGCAGCGTGTGTACGATATAACAATACAACAACAAATACCGGACGTAAGAGTAATACTATTGATTCCAAACTTCACTGAAGTCGGCACTTCCAAGTTCAAGCGCTTCAGATAGCGCGGGGATGTGAACGCGACACGCGTTACAGCGTACACCGTGCGGCGTGCAGACAAACGAACAAAAACAAACAACAATCATCCCGGGACGCTCGTCACAGGTGGGGTGGGGGAGGGGGAGAGAGCGAAAAACAACGAATTCGTGTCGGGTAAAAAAAACGCGTCCCGCGAAAACGGCTGCGACGACAAAACGCGCGCCTTCGGAAAAAGCACGTGAACCGTTCGTGCCGCCTCCTAATTGTTAATGGCGACGACGACCGTTGTGCGTGGGACGATTGACCCCCCTGCGGAGAGCGTGCGCGCGATGTCTTACTCACATATGACCGGCTTTTGGGCCACGGGCTTCTGCGGCGGCCGTTCCGTCCTTCTCTCGCCGACTTGTTCCGCCATTTAGTTGTTAAAACGACGGCGGCCCGAACTATGATGTTAAAGATGGAAAAAAATTACCCCAACGCTAACTCCTGCCTGATGTTCACCTTCTCTGTCGTTGTACTCCACTGGCTGGATGGCGGTCGGCGGTGGCTGCTGGCTTGCGCGCCGAGCCGACGGTGCCGGCCGCCGCCGACGGCGCACGACGCGCTACGGACAAAGGTATGGTCGGTCGACGGATGCGCGGGACCCGCGGCCACCGCGTGACGTCATCGTGCGTAACGTCATGCTCATTATCGCGCGCGGCAAGTTGCCGGCTTGTGCGGAGCAATAGCAGCGGGTGTCCGGCACCGTCGTACCTTGTCACCTCGTGCCGCGATCACGGTGCCGATAGACGAGAGGGCGCGGGCGCGAGTATTGTTTTTTTTTTTTTTTTT